>NC_058081.1:58658554-59000054 GCF_014858855.1 Bufo gargarizans | reverse complement strand
CCTGGAAGTTGATCAGTCCCTTCCCAACTTAGAAGGGCTTTCCGAGTCGGTCCTGAGAACTTTGTCACATTCCCGAGCAGAGTCTACAAAGAAGGCCTACTCCAGGATCATGAGAATCTTCGTGGCGTGGTGTGATTCCAAACAGGTGGCGTCCGCAGATCCGCCCCTTCCTGCGATACTACAATTTCTTTAAGATGGATTAGACAGAGGCCCATCTCCAGCTACCTTGAAGGTACAGATTTGTGCCATCTCGGCCTGTCTCAACAGGACACATTCTCGGGACCCACTCATTAAACGCTTCCTGAAGGGAGCCGAGAGACTAAAGCCTACTATACTGAAACCTATCCCCCAGTGGAATCTTTCAGTAGTGCTCAGGGGGCTAGCATCTCCCCCCTTCGAGCCTTTGGAGGAGGTAGATTTCAAATTTTTGACTTTAAAGATGGTCTTTCTTCTGGCTATAGCTTCAGCCAAAAGAATCTCTGAATTGCAGGCTTTCTCTGCAATTCATCCATACATTATTTTCTTACAGGATAGAGTACTCCTGAAGTTTTTACCATACTTCAGGCCTAAGGTGCCTACCTTTCAAAATATCAACCAGGTAATCTCTATACCAGTTTTGTTTACAGCCTCCTCCTCTGATACTCCAGCTAGAGACCCGCTGGATATTTCAAGATGCCTCCAGATCTATGTGGATAGATCCAGAGAGTTCAGGATAGATGAGTATCTCCTTATCCTGTTTGCCGGTAAGTCTAAAGGCCGTAAAGCGTCTAAAGCAACCATTAGTCGCTGGATCAAGGAGGCCATTAGGGAAGCCTTTGTCTCCCAATCCTTAGATCCTCCCGAGTTTGTGAGAGCCCATTCTACTAGGGCGGTCTCCACCTCGGTTGCGGAGAGAAGTCTTCTCCCCTAAGGCCTCGTTCACACTTCAGTGTTTGGTCAGTGATTTCCATCAGTGATTTGTGAGCCAAAACCAGGTGCAACTCTAAACACAGAACAGGAGCAGATCTTTCCCTTCTACCTCATGTCTGTGGAGGCTCCACTTCTGGTTTTGGCTCACAAATCACTGATGGAAATCACTGACCAAACACTGAAGTGTGAACGAGGCCTTAGAGTTGATCTGTAAGGCGGCCTCCTGGAGCTCTGAATCAACCTTCATCTCCCATTATAGGATAGATGCTAGGATGGCAGAGTTTTCGGCTTTTGGGCAGACAGTTCTTAGTTCTGCCAGGCATGAGGACCCTCCCTAGGGGTTTCGTCTTGCTATCTCCCCATCTGTGCTGCTGGTAGGACGTAAGGGAATCGTTAATTTCTAACGATAATTTGTTTTCCCTTAGTCCTAACAGCAGCACACAAATATCCCACCCTAAATACATTATACTTGTTAAAAACACGGTGGGCTGGGGGGTGATCTCCTCCCTTTCAGGGAGCTGAAGATCGTTTATTGGTTCTTGGGCTCATTAAAATTCTGCTGGTCCTACCAGTCCACAGGGGCAGTTAACCCCATCTGTGCTGCTGTTAGGACTAAGGGAAAACAAATTATCGTTAGAAATTAACAAATACTGTGTGGCACTGTTATGTGGACACTATATGGTACCATTATTTGCATAATGTATGGCAGTGTTCTGTGGGCAGTACATGGTAGAACTACTTTGATCCTTTACGGCAGTGTTTTGTGGCCATTGAATGGAAGTAGTATTTGGCATGTTTCTTATATATATATTTTTTTTCTAGATATACAGATGTTTAAATCTGGATTTCAAAAGCAATATAACTTTTTTATTTTACTGTCAGCGTAGCCATATGGCCAAAAGGTAGCCCTAATGTGTACATGACAGGCCTGGAGGCCATTGTTAGGTGCCTTGTCCTGGTGCCTGAGGGGGCCCAAGGCTCCTCTGACAAATATGAAGACAATGGTGTACAATGGACAATTTATTATCTGCTTTGTTCCATAGAGTACAATTCTGTAGTCTCCATCTGAAATGATGATGCTTCTGAAGTGTAACCACAAGTGTACTTTTCTTTCCCAATGCCAAGAACAGCAGCGACCTCAGCCACCGGGGACTCTTGTCTAAGATTAGATGCCGTGAAGTCACAGGCACTTGTGAGAGCTGAGCCAGCACAATATGCCAGGAGCCGCACTGGAACCACAGACCGAACGGTAAGGACATTGACATACTGGAGACCTAGACTCGAAGACATCACCAGCTACTTGGTGACATTAAAGGGGTTATCTAAGCAAACTGAAAAATTAATTACAGCAATGCAGCTGTATACAATAATTATTACTAAAATAACATCCCTCACCTCCTCAATGTCCTGCAGCTCCTGCATATGACACGAAGGCCAGTGATTGGCACCGGTCACCACTTTCTGGAAATGCTGGGGACTGGAGCCATAGGTCCGAGAATGGCAGGTTCATAAGGTCACTAAAGGTGAATGATCATTTTTATTATTATTATTATTATTTATTACCGCCCAATTGTTAATTTTTTTCAGTTCGGCTGGACAGCTCCTTTAACACTGGTTCCCAAAAATCTAGGCATGGCCAAAGACCTAGAAATAGACTGAATGGGGCTGAGCTGCGACACAACACATAGACAAAAATGGCACTGCTTTTGAAAAAAATACAATTTGCCCCTCTGAATGAGGTGGCTCCTCCTGCAGAGAACATAAGGGTTCATTTCTTCTTGATGCCATCCGTTTTTCAGCTGAGGGGCAGAGTCTAATATTTTGTAATCGTCTGTTGCAGTAGGGGGAGGGCTTCCTCTGCAGCCAGTTGCCTTACAGTCAGACGTATCTTAAGAATGAAGAACTTCAGGACCATGCATAGCAGAATACTTTATATATTTCTCAGTATGTGTTTTGTGGTCCGCAAAGCACGGATCCCGGCCATGTACATGCAACCCCTGTAAAAATGTCCTATGCTTGTTCGGAAAAAAGGACAAGAATAGGACATGTTCTATCTTTTTTGCAGGCAACACAAGGTGTGCTGTTTGCATCTTTTGCAGCCCCATTAAAATGAATGGGTCCATCCGAAAAAATGCTGACCAATTTTTTACTTTTGGAGTATTGTGTGTATTTAGTGTTCCTTTAAAGCACCAACACATATGGTAACCTTCTCATACATAATACTAATGAGGTACTGCTGAAGCTGAATCAGCAGCAGGAGGTGCAGTCAGCAGCCCGAGGACACAGCTTTACTACATCATCCTGTCCTTAATATGGGAAGAATAATGCTTTATATCTTGATAAATTATTTGCATCTATAAATACACTGCTGACGGTACAGGCGGAGGTGGCGCTTGAAGCTTTCTGATCAGCAGTATGTGGTCCCACCACCCAACTACCATGCCAGACACTCTACACCAATGTCCATCCAAAGGTTTGGCAAAACTACAGCTCCCAATTGTAAGATCTTAATCTTGCCAGGACTTCAATATTTCCAAGTAGGAAAAGTGATAACATTTCCAATATGTTTGAATTTTTTTTTGCAATGGTAATTTTTTCCTTCTCTCCTTACAGATGCAGTAATTCCACAATGTTGCATCACCAAGGAACCTTAAACTCAAGTCCTCTGATCAGATTTTGTATCCCAGACCTGGGGGGTATATAGTTATTGTATTATATTATTATGTATTTTATTGTATGAATTTGGCCATATCTTCCAGGTAGGATGAGGACGGCAAGTGTTGAAGACCCTGTTACTCCCCTCGTGGTGGGAGTTGGCTGGTCCCTCTTCCTGCCAGGAGGGGCAGTTCCTGGAGAGGAAGCACAAGCCTGAGCTCCTGCTCCTAAATAGGATTCTCCAGAGAGAGCAACTTATTCGAAGCCTCAAGTGAAGTCCTGAAACACTAGACAGCAGAGTGAACTGCTATCACCCGCATCTAAAGACACTGCTGCACCCATCTCCGGGGCCCACTTCTATCACAAATACAGCGCCCAGAAGTAAATAGAGAGCACACTGCGCATGTGCAGCATACTCAACCTTCGCTGCTATGGGACTTCTGAAAACAGACGAGGGCTCGGTTATTTTAAGAAGTCGCATAGCAGGGAATGGAGAGCAGGCTGCTGCCATACCTCCATTAAACCATGAGGCGTCTTCCGAAAATAGCTAAGCCAGCTATCAACTTTTGGTCAGCTTGTAGCCACCACCAGAGGGGGCTTACGGCATAGACATAAAACGGTGTTCAGTGAGCTCCTATGCTCCCTCTAGTGGTAGTTGCAGGCACATGAGATAGGCCTCATTCACACAGCAGTATCTGAAAGCTGTAACCAGGAACAGAACCTACAGAGTAAAAGTATAAGGGCTCATGCACATGAACGTATTTTTCGTCCGCATTTTTTGCTGGTCGGATGTGGACCCATTCACTTCAATGAGGCTGCAAAAGATGCAGACAGCACTCAGTGTGCCATCCGGAAAAAAATTACAGAACATGTCCTATTCCTGTCCACATTACGGACAAGGATAGGAGTGCGGTATTAGGGGCTGGCCGTTTCCATTCTGCAAAGTGCGGAATGCACACTGCCGGTATCCGTGTTTTGTGGATCTGCAATTTGCGGACCACAAAACAGGCAACTGTTGTGTGAATGAGCCTTAATGGAAAGACTGTGTTTTGGACCCACTCCTGGTTTTGGCTTACAAAAACAGATGCAAAATATTAACCAATGTGTGAACAATGCCTAATGTGACTGTCCGGCCAGTATTTTTTATTGTATTAAAAATAATGGAAGAGCTCCTGAGTACACAGGAGCTGCGAGCCAGAGAGCGGTGAGTGTATTGCTTGGTCTTCTTCCAGCAGCCACACTGTGTCTTTACTAGAAAGAGGGTTCAGTTTGAATGGATTCGGTGGAAGGAGGGCGCAATTTGCCTGCTCTGCCTGGGGCACAAAAATACCTTGTCCTGACCTTGATCATTAGTACAGCTTTAGAGGACAGAAGGACCTCTACCAGCGGCTGCCAACCATTCTGCCCCAAAATATGGTCACCCTATCTAACACAACATTTAACTGATAAACTCAATGTCCAGTCTTCTGTATTTAGAATCCATTAGTAACTGCATTGTGTATAAGTGCCAATCTAAGAAAGCATATAAATCACTAAAACAGGAGGGTCGCACGGAAACACTGAAAATCAATAAGGAAAAAAATTGAACATGTAAAAAAACTAATAAAAGCGGCCAAACTAGAGCCCGAGAGATTAATTGCCAAAGAGAGTAAAACTAACCCTAAAATGTTCTTCAATTATATAAAATGTTAAAAAGTATAAATCTGAAGGTGTCGGCCCTTTAAAGAGTAATGAGGGGGGAGTCGCAGAGAGCGACGAGGAGAAAGCAAAGCTGTTAAATATTTTTTTCTCCAATGTATTCACTGAGGAAAATAAACTGTCAGATGACATGCAGAATGCAAAAATAAATTCCCCATTGTAAGTGTCCTGTCTGACCCAGGAAGAAGTACATCAGCGACTTAAAAAGATTAAAATAGAGAAATGGCCAGGACCGGATGGCATACACCCCCATATCCTAAGGGAATTAAGTAATGTCATAGCCAGACCCTTATTTCTGATATTTGCAGATTCTATACTGACAGGGAATGTCCCACAGGATTGGCGCATGGCAAATGTGGTGCCAATATTCAAAAAGGGTCCAAAAACAGAGCCTGGAAACTATAGGCCGGTAAGTTTAACATCTGTTGTGGGTAAACTGTTTGAAGGTTTTCTGAGAGATGCTATGTTAGAGCATCTTAACGGAAATAAGCAAATAACGCCATATCAGCATGGCTTCATGAGGGATCGGTCATGCCAAACTAATTTAATCAGTTTCTATGAGGAGGTAAGTTCTAGACTTGACAGCGGCGAATCAATGGATGTCGTGTATCTGGACTTCTCCAAAGCATTTGACACTGTACCACATAAAAGGTTAGTATATAAAATGAGAATGCTCGGACTAGGAGAAAACGTCTGTATGTGGGTAAGTAACTGGCTCAGTGATAGAAAACAGAGGGTGGTTATTAATCGTACACACTCAGATTGGGTCACTGTCACTAGTGAGGTACCTCAGGGGTCAGTATTGGGCCCTATTCTCTTCAATATATTTATTAATGATCTTGTAGAAGGCTTGCATAGTAAAGTATCAATTTTTACACTAAACTGTGTAAAGTAATTAAAAGGTTTCTACCACCAGATTTTGCGATTTTTCACTGACTGACACTAGCGATCTGCACTACCTAACAGTGCTCTTGTATCACCTTTGTCTGCTGCCGTTAAGCTTAAAAACATACTTTTATTGATATGCAAATGAGCCTCTAGGTGCTATGAGGGAGTCTTTTCAGCAGCTAGAGGCTCCGTCTACTCACTATTTCTGCCGCCCACAGCGTCCCTCCAGCCCACCCCGCTCCTCTTGATTGACAGACAACCTCGCTCCATCTCAAATTCCAGCACCTGCGCTGTAGGCTTCTAGATTCGGCGCAGGCGCTTGACTTTCGGACCGCTCCCTGCGCCAGGCATCTTCAATGCTGTCCGACAGTCACTGCGCCGAATACAGAAGTGCACGGGCGCAGGTGCTGGAATTCGAGATGGAGCGAGGTTGGCTGTCAATCTAGACGAGAGGGGCGGGCTGGAGGGACACGGTGGGCGGCAGAAATAGTGATTAGACGGAGCCTCTAGGTGCTGAAAATATGCCCCCATAGCACCTAGAGCAGTGATGGTGAACCTTTTACAGACCGAGTGCCCAAACTGCACTCCAAAACCACCTTATTTATCGCAAAGTGCCAACGTGGCAATTTAACCTGACTACTAATACAGTATATCTTTCAAGTACTTTTTCCTTTAGCTATAATAGCTGCCTACATTCAATGCGCTGCCTGCGCTGTTCATAGTG
Organism: Bufo gargarizans; assembly: GCF_014858855.1. Taxonomy (NCBI): domain Eukaryota; kingdom Metazoa; phylum Chordata; class Amphibia; order Anura; family Bufonidae; genus Bufo; species Bufo gargarizans. The sequence goes on along the minus strand of NC_058081.1, from coordinate 58,993,180 downwards.
CGCCCTGTGCTGATGCATGGCAGGAAAAGGCATATTGGTACACCATAGACTTTTTCCAGGGCACGGCTGCCCACAGAGAGGTCTCTGAGTGCCGCCTCTGGCACCCGTGCCATAGGTTCGCCACCACTGACCTAGAGGCTCATTTGCATATCAATAAAAGTATGTTTTTAAGCTTAATGACAGCAGACAAAGGTGATACAAGAGCACTGTTAGGTAGTGCAGATCGCTAGTGTCAGTCAGCGAAAAATCTCAAACTCTGGTGGTAGAAACCTTTTAACACAGAAAAGGACAGTATACTACTACAGAGGGATCTGGATAGACTGGAGGCTTGGGCAGATAAGTGGCAGATGAGGTTTAACACTGACAAATGTAAAGTTATGCACATGGGAAGGAATAATGCAAGTCACCCGTACATACTAAATGGTAAAACACTCGGAAACACTGACATGGAAAAGGACTTAGGAATTTTAGTGAACAGCAAACTAAGCTACAGAAACCAGTGTCCAGCAGCTGCTGCCAAGGCCAATAAGGATATGGGTTGCATCAAAAGGGGCATAGATGCCCATGATGAGAACATAGTCCGACCACTTTACAAATCACTAGTCAGACCACACATGGAGTACTGTGTACAGTTCTGGGCTCCTGTGAACAAGGCAGACATAGCAGAGCTGGAGAGGGTCCAGAGGAGGGCAACTAAAGTAATAACTGGAATGGGGCAACTACAGTACCCTGAAAGATTATCAAAATTAGGGTTATTCACTTTAGAAAAAAGACGACTGAGAGGAGATCTAATTAATATGTATAAATATATCAGGGGTCAGTACAGAGATCTCTCCCATCATCTATTCATCCCCAGGACTGTGACTGTGACGAGGGGACATCCTCTGCATCTGGAGGAAAGAAGGTTTGTACAAACATAGAAAAGGATTCTTTACGGTAAGAGCAGTGAGACTATGGAACTCTCTGCCTGAGGAGGTGGTGATGGTGAGTACAATAACGGAATTCAAGAGGGGCCTGAATGTATTTCTGGAGCGTAATAATATTACAGGCTATAGCTACTAGAGAGGGGTCGTTGATCCAGGGAGTTAGTCTGATTGCCTGATTGGAGTCGGGAAGGAATTTTTTTATTCTTCTAAAGTGAGGAAAATTGGCTTCTACCTCACAGTTATTTTTTTTTGCCTTCCTCTGGATCAACCTGCAGCATAACAGGCCGAACTGGATGGACAGATGTATTTTTTTCAGCCTTATATACTGTTACTATACATCACTCTATTAGGGTCCTATAGCTTTATGGGTACAGCCATGTGTAGGGTTCTGGGGGATCAATCCCATATGTTACACATACCCTGTGTATACTGCCACTACCAGAATAGTAGATTGTACTCTGGATAATACAGGGGGTAGAAACTGCTGTCCGCAGCCTACACTACATCATATCCGCCGCTCTGTAAAGTGCTGCATATTAACCTGCTTATAGCAGTAACGCAGCGCGATCCATAACTTGCTCTTTGAATTCTCGCCAGCTTTTTATTCAGGTTCTAGCTCAGCCATTTCTATGGATATTTATAGCAGCCGATCAGTCACGGAGAGGGGGAGAAGAGGCATGCACACTGCTGCAGCACCTCTCCCCTGCACAGTCCCTTGTATCCACCGCTCCTATAGCAGTACGGAGGCACACAGCCATTTATTCCTCGCATTCGTCTCCGTACATTACGCTAGGACATAATAGTCAATATTCCCCTGCTTGTTAAATGTTTACGCCTGAAGTACAAGATGGCGCTCTGAACGTAGCAGTACCTCTCGCTGATGTGAAGCTCCACGTAACCGTCCACGTGTAGGTCTGTCTTTGGGGAGGGGGAGGGGGGGGGGTTATTGATTCTAATTAAAGAGACTCAGTGGGTGAATGGTTGATGGTAACTTGATTTCAGGCAATGCTCCATGGGACAAAATGGCCTCATGCACATGTCCATATGCATTCTGCGGTCTGCAAAATACGGTTCACGTCCGTGTTGCATCCATTTCTGGGTGGAACCATTGACTTCAATGGGTCTATGGCCAGCAATTTGCAGCCAAGTATAGGATATGTTCTAACTTTTTGCAGAAAGGACACGGATGAGTCGCATGCCTTCTGAATCTATATGTCCGTTAGGGCTCATGCACACGAGTGTGTCTCAGCCGGGCCCATACTGCAGCCTGCAATATATACGGGCACCAGCCGTGTGCACACCATATGACTGATATGGATCCATTCGCAATCCGGAAAGTGCAGTGCGGAACGGAGTCACGGAAGCACTACGTTGTGCTTCCCTCCATACCACAAAAAAAAATAGAACATGTTCTATTTTTTATTTTTTTTTGCGCTGCAGATGACTCATGGACCCATTCAAGTTGAATGGGTCTGGATCCATCTGCGGAAACTACATGGATAATGCCTGCGCATTGGGGACCGCATATTGCAGCCCCCGATGCACAGAACAGCCGGGCAACTGCTGCGTGCACAAGCCCTTACACAAATGATAGAACATGCCATGTTCTTGGCCACAAAATGCGGTCCACGGACCCATTGAAGTCAATAGGTCTGCAAAAAATTTAACGGATGCAATGGTGCGGTCTGACAACCCCGCAAAATACATACAGTCATGTGGGTGAAGCCTTACCTGACATCAGCCAAACCAGAGACTCCTCCAAAAGCAGGAGTGACCATTTGCAGACAGCCGTTTCAGGGTTCTTGCCTCTCATCAGTGCCAGTTCAGCCAAACACTACCCAGTGGCAAAAACCCTGAACCAGCTGTCGGCAGATGGGTAGCTCTTCTTGGAGCTAATTTACATATTAGGTCCGTCCAAAGAGTAAAGGTTTTCATTGCAGAAACTGCACCCAGGCCCTTGTGCCAGAGGGGTCCCACCACATCAATGCTACCTGAGACGACAACAATATTGTAGACCGCAGATTTTGTATTGGCGCCCAGGAACTTCAGTAGGCTTCTGCATGGTATGATATACTGTACATGCTGAGGGTTGTAGACACAGAGGTACTAATGACCCAGCCTGGCAGCAGCATCGGGATCTAGGACCTGCTGTAGGTATAAGGCCTCATGCACACGACCGTTATGTACTTTGTAGTCCGCAAAATAGAGTTGACGTCCGAGTTACATCCTACTTTTTGGGACCCATTGACTATAACGGGTCCGTATTTGGCAACCAAGTATAGGGCATGTTCTTTATTGCTAAATGGAGACGCATCTGCATTTCCGTTCTGGAAAAGATAGAACATGTCCTATACTTGGCCGCAAACTGCAGTTAATGGGTTCACAAAAATACAAGGATGCAACACAGATGTCATGCCGATTTTGCGGACTGCAAAATACATAATGGTCGTGAGCATAAGGCCTTATAACAAAAAGAAATTCCGCAGCACTTCCAAAGCGTAAAATGAAAAAATAGTACTTTTTAAAGTACTATTTTTTCATTTTACGCTTTGGAAGTGCTGCGGAATTTCTTTTTGTTATATGCTTTGGAGGGGGACCGCCTTCACAGCCGCTTGCACTCCGCTGACATCATTTTACGCAGTGCGGCTCCTGTTGCCCTTTTTCTACATAAGGCCTTATAGGGATGCTAAAATGTGGCCATCTGAATGAGACTCGATTCAGAGGATTTTTAAAACTTGTTTTTATGACCTCTGCTTGCAGTCATTGAATTGGAAATCTCCTCATTTACCTCTGAAAGCTGATCTATTCAGGCACATTTGCCAAAGCTCGATTCTTCACCACTGTGTAAAGAACAAAATTCCACCGCCAACAATGCTTAGGCCTCTTTCACACTTGCGTTGTCCGGATCCGGCGTGTACTCCATTTGCCGGAATTACACGCCGTATCCGGAAAAACAAGCGAACTGAAAGCATTTGAAGACGGATCAGTCTTCAAAATGCTTTCAGTGTTACTATGGCAGCCAGGACACTATTAAAGTCTTGGTTGCCATAGTAGTAGTGGGGAGCAGTATACTTACCGCCTGTGCGGCTCCCGGGGCGCTCCAGAATGACGTCAGAGCGCCCCATGCGCATGGATGACGTGATCCATGCGATCACGTCTTCCATGCGCATGGGGCGCCCTGACGTCACTTTGAAGCGCCCCAGGAGCCGCATGGACGGTAAGTATGCTGCTCCCCCGCTCCCCACTACACTTTACCATGGCAAACAGGATTCTGGTTACCATGGCTGCCAGGACGCAATTCAGAAAATGCTAAACGTCGGATCCGGTAATGCGCCGAAACGACGTTTAGCTTAAGGCCGGATCCGGATTAATGCCTTTCAATGGGCATTCATTCCGGATACGGCCTTGCGGCAAGTCTTCAGGATTTTTGGCCGGAGCAAAAAGCGCAGCATGCTGCAGTATTTTCTCCGGCCAAAAAACGTTCCGGTCCTGAACGTGAACGGATTTCTCTCCATTCAGAATGCATTGGGATAATCCTGATCAGGATTTTTCCGGCATAGAGCCCCGACGACGGAACTCTATGCCGGAAAAGAACAACGCAAGTGTGAAAGAGCCCGTAAAGGGGCTATCCCCGTGAACAACGTAGAAACTGAAAATCATACATAATCTAGCACATGATAACCTCTTTCAAATACAGCTAGGACAAACCCTGTACCTCACATGGATCCAGAGATCTCCCTATTCATTGCTCCAATTATTCTGCTGGATTTATTTCAAGCTGGTATCTTAGGGGGCGTGTCTTTAATGCTGGAGGTGGTGGCAGTTGAAGGATGGAACTGAGCATGTGCGGCCATCTCAGTGAGCAGGACAGAGACATTAGAAAAGGAGCAAACAGCAGGTGGCGCTATACAGACAGTAAATAACTCAGGGACTATACTACATTTTTAATTCCATGCAATTACAGAAGTATTCAGATCCAGGGGCATGTTTGAAAATTGAATATTTTTCGCGGGACAACTTCCTTTAAGGTGGTCAGTCACTCAATGGTGGCAATGGGATCGTCAGGCATCACATTCTGTCTCAGATAACTCCTGTTGCTACTAAACTGAAGGCAGAAGTGTGTAGATGCGGGGGTTTGGGTTAACTTCTTGTACATAATTGGCAAATGTACTCAAAGAAAATAGAGTGCACGGCCCTAAGCCAAAAAGTAATTGCCGGAGCGTGATCATCAAGCCCGAAACGTGTCACAGTTGTACAGTTTTATTAAAAAGGAACAATTCTTCATAGAGCCAGTGACATGTGGAATTCTCCTTGGTGGCCTTGATAAATTATCGTCATGAGATTTAGATAACCAATAAAAACTCTTAACACCGCATTTCCAAAATGTCTCAACATAATTTATTTTTTTTAACGTTAAAATGTACAGTTTTTTTTCTGAAAGCACTTACTAGAAAGGAGGGAGAGGGGGGGAAACCGGGGACTTGGGGTGAAAGTCTTATTACATACAAACCAGACGGGGCCGTTCAAACCCCACAACGTCAAGAAAAGGCCGGAGGAAAGGAAAATAAAAAAATAATAATAATAATCATAATAATACAATTACAATATGAGGCAGGAGGAGAAACCCATTTAAGAAACAGCTGTTATTAAAACCCTAGAAATGTAGAGGAGAAGAGACACGAGTCTGTGTACAGGTCTTATGGACTGACTGCCTTCCTTAAAGAGTGCTATCCAGCAGGGAGTCACAGTGTCGAGAAGTCACGGGAACGGAGAGCGCTAGTATGCACGGGTGGAGGACGAATGCGTCACGGTGCCACACAACAGACGACCATCTCATGGCGGCTGCGTCCTTGACTCTATAAATACTGCTCCTTGTAGAACTTATGTACAAACCGATTGTGCCAAGGCGACCTCATCCTATGGTCGGGCACAAGTACTACTTCCTGCGGGCCGTCAGCTGGACACCATAACCATGCGCATAAGGAGATGGAGATCAGTGGCTGCTAGACACATTTGAAGACACTTATCTCCCAGGAACTTAAAAAAAAAAAAAAAAAAAGTTGACATTTAGTATGCCTGATCCTACGTTTAGTTGGTGGCTCCTGCTGGCACTGGTGGGCTCCACCAACACGCATTGAATGGGTATCAGCTAGGCTAGGGAATGCCCTCACTTTCTGATGGTGCAGTCCGACAACCCCCTTAGAACAAAAGGGGCCACAAAGGAATTCTGCAGGTGATCGAAGGGTGTCCCACAGGCTGGACCCTCACTGATCATGAAGTGATGGCATATCCTAGCCCCAATATGATGGCAATACTTCCTTTATGCTGGTGATCTTTGCTGCCCATTGAATCCACTGGCAATCTAACATCTATGGGGAGGGTAGCAAATCCTACTTCAAAAGACTGGCTGCAGGGAAAAGTAAGGACCCCCATATAACCGATTCCCTGGAGATAAGCGGCACGTGTTACTCCATGCAAGTTAGACAAACTGAAAAAGGCCTATCAGAAGTGAAAACACTATCCTGCGTCCATGACCATCCTAATAGTCACAAAGGCAAATGCCAAACGACCGGATGGCAAATTTGGCCAATAACCTCCTCCAACCAAAGATTGGCAGAAATACCGCAGTGCGACCCATTATGCTGGCGCGCACAGATAAAATGTATAATTTTTTTACATTTCAGCTGCCATGTAATACCTGTGGCGCCAATTTTACCCGGTCTTTACCACCAGTCTTAGTGCTTTTACCCCGTCGAACCAGAAAAGTGACTGAGGTCTCTGTCTATGTCTTGATCTTCGTGCAGGCAAAAAGGAACTGAACAACTTTTGAAAACGTGATCATATTTTTATGTATTCCTACATAAGCCTGACGCATCTATCTAAGACGGCATTGCCAGGGATGAGAATGAGCGAGGGGGGGAGTAAAGAGAACGGAAGCGGAGGAGATGAGTATTACAGTGGGAACATAAAGCGTCTGTATGGAGGCACTGGTCTTGTGAGGACGTGGGTTCGGCCGGCCGCTGTCACGTCACATCTGCGGGCGTTACAGGGGGCAGGCACACATTATGGCTATGACAAGGCACAAATCAGCACCGATGTCAACAGCATCACCATACTACATAGTAATAATCCCTCCTCCCTTTATCCTATATGGGAAAGGGAGATGGATTAAAATGTGAACCTTGCCCTTTGAAAAGAATCCGGCTCGAGAAAACAGTGACAATATATAATCACAATATATACATGAAGGGGAGGGTCTTGCATCTAAACGATGGGAAGAAGAAAAAAAATTATATATAAAGTATGAAAAAATAGTTTCTACCATTTCACACTAAGGTTATCTCTGTAGTGATCAACTTCCACCACGGTACACGAGGGCGTGCATGTACGGAATGACATAGTATCAGAGACTGAACAGCATCTATGGATCAAGGAGCCATCAAACTTTACACCCAACCTAAAAATAGTTCCAAAAAAATTATTTGCCGATTTCTTAATATACCCTGCATGGTGGCCACAGCTTCAAAAACCCCTGCATAGATATAGCTGTGAATGACAAACCCCATGATGCCTGCAGTCACCACTAGAGGAAGCCTGGCAGCTCACAAAGTAGCTTGTGAGCTCCACCTAGTGGTGACGGCAGGCAGAATTTTATCACTGAATTTCTGACAGAGCTCCAAATCAATCCTCTGCATAGACAAACTGCGCTCTGGCCACCATAAAGATATATTAAGCACAGGGTTTTGTACCTGAACACGATGTGATCAGCGCTGGCGGTAAGAGACAAATGGGAGGGGGGGGGGGTGACTGATGTGGCGATTCTGGCGTCAACTACTCAAGCTACACGGGCAGTCAAATGAAAATCGGTCTGATAACAATCGACAAATTTTTCCTATGCATCTGCGGCAATAAGTGCTTATTATAGGGATGAGAGGTAAATGAGCCCAAGTGGTACACAAAAGAGGGGGATTAGGCCAACAGAGGGTATACTCTGAAAAGTGTACAAGCTATACGGTGTAGCAGGTGTGTGGCACAGAGCAACTCCTTATGCTACGTACCATAGCTTGTATATGGCTCAATGGCCTCCTCTATCTGTACTTTACCATGGCAGGAGACAAGGAATCTAAGTATTTCCCCCTTTATCAGCTCTCAAAAAAAAAAAAAAAATTAAATCTCCCTTCAACCCTCATCCTAGAGACTGGAAATGAATGCAAACAAAACACAAAAAAAAAAAAAAAAAAAAAAGTAGCGGACGCACGGTTAATGTGTACAGTTGCCGTGGCTCAGTGAAAGCCCGGCGGAATAAGGCTACAGGGTTACATTTTTTTTTGTCTTTGTATTTTTTTTATATTTTTTTTTTTACTTTTAAATTTGATTTCTAAAAATGAGATTTGTCATCTTCCTATTTCCGTGCGCTTTTCCGCTACAACCGTTTTGCCTGCATTTTTTTTTTGTCTTTTCTTTGCATTATCTTAAAAAAAAAAAAAAAAAAAAAAAAAAAAGGGGGAAGGGATTAAAATAAAAAATAAATAATCCACCGACTCTTTCATATAAACTGGAGAGTGAACACGAAAATGGAGAGAAAAACAGGAACAAAAACCCTCGAAATGATATTTTTTTTTGCAAGGGGGAAGGGGAAATAAAATAACAATAAAAAACATAATATTAAATCTACAGCAAAGGGATATAAGGAACAGGGGATAAAAGTCCTGTCAGTATAAAAGGCCGTATTTATAGTCTGCAAGAGGACAACTTTTGGGGTAGTTCCGATGCCCCCCTCATCTCCTCATATAGGGGGAGTTAAGAGTCTGTTTGGGGACAGGAGGGGAATTCATATAGGAGTGGTGAGTAGGAGGTGTGTACATCATATTTCCATGGGGGTTCGGCTGCATAGGTTGTTGGGTATAGGCCTGGGCACCCATCATGCCCATGCCAACCTGCATGGGGTACTGTGTTGTCTGGTTCATATAGGCCGCGTTGCTATGATAAGAACTGTTGACCATAGGTTGGGACATGCGGTAGCCACCCATGGCATTCAATGTGTTCATGGTGTTGACATTATACGGTGAGGTGGGCATAAGATTGACTCCCATGTTCATGCTCCGCTGGACGGCGAGTGCCCGAGAGGCAGGCTGCATACCTGGCGTGCTACGCCCATACAACTGCTGCTGGTGAGGGGATGGGGCAGCAGGAAGTGGTGCAGATTTAGAGCGGATAGAGATATGCCCCTTGACAGGCATCTGACTCTGCATACGCTGGCTGTGGGAGATGCCAAGGTTGCCTGCCGACATATTACACGGTAGTAGGTTCATAGAAGGAGGTGGGGTCATGGTGGCTTGTGCTTGGGATCCCCCTGCCAAAGGGTGTGAAGAAGTGAGCTGGGACAGGCCCGAATTTGAAAGGGACACGCTGTTTGCATAGGAGGTGACGGCCTGAGCGTGGCTGTAAGGCATAGGATGAGTGTCCATGATAGTGTTGGTAAGCTGCTGCAACTTTGCCAGGCTAAAAGTGGCTGAGGGCTGCGAATAGCCACCAGCCCCAAAATCCCCTGGGTAGATGCTGAGATTGCTGCCATTGTTCTGGTCTGGTATTTCCATGATCATTGGTCCGGGGCCAAAGCTGTTGTTCATGCTGCATTGTGACATTGGGGGCTGTTGCTGTGGTGGCGGCTGAGGCTGCTGCGGGGGCAATGGTGGTGGTGGAGGGGGAGGTGGCGGCGGCTGGTTGTTACTGCTGCTGCTGCTGCTGCTAGGAGGACGTTCTGAGGCACAACTCTGGGGAGACTTTATGCTACAAGCCTGGGTTGTCTGCAACATGCTTGCCATTCCAGCCATTTGCTGGCTCACGGCACAACCGTTCTGCGCCAAGCTGGCAGAAGACTGCAGCCCCCCTGCTCCGCTGCCGTTTCCACTACTGGCATATGAACAGCTGCTTTGTGAGGAAATGCTGCCGCCCCCCATGCTGGAGTCATAACTGCTGGGATTTTCATAGTTTTCAGTTGTGCTCTCAATACTGCCCAAGTCACTAAAGCCGCTATCCACCACTTGCTGTGAATGGTCCGACACGGAGGGCACATCCATCATTGGACTGGTCGTTTCCAGATTCTGCATAGACGGAGCAGAGAGGGAGCCTGCATCTGGGCTGATTTGAGGGTACCCGCCTGTTCCATTAGTCTCCAGAGCTGGAGGCACACTTGGGCTGCTTGCTGACCGCACAGACTGGCTAGGGTGTGAGTGAACAGAGGAGATTGGACTGTCATGTGCTGAGGGATGGCACTCGTCGGACAAACCCAGCGGCGGATCTTCATCAGCCTGTGTAAAACTCTGCAAAGTCTGGCAAGCTGCATGAGTCTCATCCTCACAATCCCCATAGGTCCCATCATCACGCTCACTCCCTTCTTCCTGTGTCAGTGATTGCACTGCCTGTACAGTCTCTAAATCGAGCTCTGTGTGGGGGTTTTCCTCTTCACCGTACTCTTCCTCCTCTTCCTCTTCTTCTTTGGGTTCCTCTTCTATCTTTTCTGGGCTGTTCTCTTCCTCTTCTAAACATGAAGGCTGATCATTGCTCTCGGTTGGTTCCTGCTCACCATCCGCCTTCTCCTCTTCTTCACTACTTCCCAAACTAGGTTCTTGTTGTTCAGGTTCCTCATGCACAGGATCCTGTGGTAACGTTTCCCTTTCATCTGCCTCTTTTGTCCCTTCATCCTCATCATCTGCATCATGATCTTCCTGTTGGTTAGATGCTGGTACAACTATGGGTTCCTTTTCATCAACCACCCTCTCTTCCTCCTCCTCTTCCGGCTCTGCTTCCTCAGCAATAGGTTGGGGCTCTTCAATGGTGTCCCTCTGTGGTTCTGGAGATGCCGGATGGTTTTCAGCTTCCCGGGAGGAAATATCACTGCCACTGGTACTGCTACTGCTGCTTTCAGATGGCGATGCTGGCTGCACAGTAGCAATGGCTGGCTCCTCTTCTTCACTAGCTTTTTTATCTTCCACTGGTGCCTCTTCCTCCTCCTCAGGTTCCTTTACTTCAGGGACCTTATCTTCTGCAGGAGGTGGTTCTTCTTCCCTAATCCTGGGCTTGCGTCCTGGTCTGGAAGGAGCAGGTGGTGTAGGCTCTGGTTCTGGTGGTGGATCCCGCTTCAGCTTAAATCCTGGTTTACGTCCAGGTCGCTTCTTCCAATGGAGAGGTTTCCTGCTTTTGCCCTTCGGCCATCCTTTCTTCTTTACAGGAGGAGGAGGATTAGGATCCGGCAAAGTAACTGCTTCTTCTACAGACCTCAGGTTTGCAGCAGGCGGTTGTACTGACGACACTGAAATGACAGACAGGAGACATTAAGGAACTGCCATACAATTACACACTGGAGTTAAATAAGAATGATCCTAGAATCTCACATTGTAACTGTTGACTGATGGATCTCCTTTTGCCTAATGGGCGGTTTCGTCTTAGCAGGGTGTGTGGTGTGAGGTAGGGGAAGTAATCTGGTGGTAAAGGGCCACCACGGCCATTGCTTTCTTCTTCTGGCTCCAGTCTTGGCATCGGACGCTCTGAGTCAGAGTCATCAAATGGCTCATCCAAAACTTGGGTGGTCTCAGAAATGGTTTCTGTAACAACACTGCTGTTGTGATGGTGCTTGCGCCTCCTCACACGTCTCCTGCGATGAGGTCCAGGTTTCTGGAAGGAGAAGAGTGGAAAAAGTCACCATAAACAATAGCTCAGCTTGGAGGTTTCTTGGTAGCCACACTTATAAGGGCTAGCGAGACTGCATTCCTGCCAGGTATTTCCCTATTAGAGAGGTCAGCGCCTCTATAGAGTAGAGCAGGGATCAGCAACCTTCAGCACTCCAGCTGCTGTGAAACTACAACTCCCAGCATGCACACTTACTCAGCTGTTCTTACAACTCCCATAGAGGTGAAAGGAGGATTCAGGAACCCCCTTCTCACATCACCAACAGCCTCCTCCCCCCTCTGCCAGCTGTAAATGTACAGGGGGTGCATTTCCAGTCAGCCTCCTTCCTCTCTGGCAGCTGTAAATGTAATCCCCAGTATATTTCCAGTCAGCCTCCTTACCCCTCTGGCAGCTTTAAATATAGCCCCCAGTAAATTAAACTGCAGACTGTTCTATATTAACTGAACCAAACCGTCTGGGAGCAGTGAAAATAAATCACAAGTCTCTCCTCTGAAGCAGTCTTCTCCACTTTGCGGTACACTGCTGCGCTCCTTCCCTGACAATTCATATCAGCAAATGTCATAACCCTTCAACGGATTGTTGCACGTATATCGGCAAACATTGTCAATTTTCCATGATCTGCACAACAAACACAACAGTTACTCGTGGGACAACCCCTTGAAGATACAATAGCAGACAAGGCCTAAGGACAAGAGAGGTGGTGTTCCTGGAAAAAGGGGGGGGGGGGGGGGGGGGGATACAAAAACAAAACAAAAAACATACAATTTCTTTAAGATGGAGGCCAATCCCAGCAAAACACATCGCAATTCTCTCCCCATCCTCCACCAGCCACATACTGCAAATATTCTGGAAACGATTGCCTTCAGTAAGGCTATGTATCAAGCAAGTGTGCCTCCTCACCTTCCGTTTTAGTGTGGGTTTGGTCAGTATTGGTGGGGAGTCAGAACGTAGACTGTGAGCCTCTTCTTCCTCATCCTCCTCTTCCTCGCTGCTCTCGCTGAACCGTCTGAGCTGAGGGCGCTCTGTCTCGTAGCGCTGGGAAAGCCTTTGCTGATGTTCCAAGAAGTCCCTTCGCAGCACAGAATCTGCCAGCCTTTTCAGCCTCCCCCTGCGAGAGCCGGAGCGGCCACGTTCACCAGTCCGTCTAGGAGGTCCCGGGGCTTCCCTCGCCAGTAACCGCAACAGGTCAGCGCTTCGGTTGGATGCTCGTCCCCTTCTTCCACGTCTCCCTCGTCGCCCTCTACCTGCTGGTCGATTGTTAGCCGGCAAACTGCATATTAAGTCTTGGAACTGACGGGGGTGTGGGAAGCAGGGCTCTGAAGATAACGGACTGAGAGGACAGCTTGGTGGGCTCTTCTCTTTCTCCAGCGTGTGACATGCTTCTCTTTCCTTGTATTCTAAGGTCATACTTCTCAACACTGGCTGCTGGAGAGAATAGGACAGGTTTGTAACGCAAACCAAAATGTAAAAGGACATGGAGGCGGTAGTATGGGACATGCACGGATATTAACATATTAAAGGGATTGTCCAGGATTAGATTAACATGGCTGCTTTCTTCCAAAAACAGCACTACCCCTGTCCATGGGTCGTGTCAGTGGAGTCAATGGGGCAGAGGTGCAATGCCGCACATAACCTTTGTACAGAGGTGGAGCTGCTGGAAGAAAGCAGTCATGTTTTTCTAATTCTGGACAACCCCTTTAACAGCGAGCAGTCATATCCAGGCGGGGTGATCAAGAACTTAAGAGGTTCATAGAAATAACCAGTTTGGCTGAAACATATCCTTATAGTCAGGTCACTTAAATGGAACTCATGGACAAGGGTGGGGCCGTTTCCGAATCTAATACAACCCCTAAGGGTACGTTCGCATTTGTGGCATGCCAACACAAATGCCAGCTGTCGGCTGGACAAAAACCATTGCATGCAACTATTTGTGGCCAGCCGGAACCCATAATTTATGCCGGATCACCGCTGGATCCCATTATAGTCAATGGCCATCCGGCGGTGAATTGCATAATTCTGCAAAGCTGGATCTGGCAAACACCCTGCAGGATCTGCTGCCATAGATGCAAATATACCCTACAGCCTAACGTCACTTCCAACTAGCTATCCAGAATTTGGCAGTCATACTGGGAAACGTACATTGCTGTTATTGATTGGTTGCCTTTCTGTCTCCTCTTCCTCCTCGTCGGATTCCACTTCAGCATCAGAAACGACAGAGTTGCTGACAATGACTGGGGTCCACCTCAGAGCTTCTGGATCTACCTCCACTTGCCGTGGCCGGGCTTGTAGTTTGTTCATATGTGCGTCGATCTGCTGATCTCGTCGCACCAGCACAATGCTATCCAGGGAAAAATATAATATATATATGTATATGTAAATATGTGCAAAGGACATGTGGGTTACTAAATGATCAAGGGAAGGAAAGGAAAAAATTGTAATAAAATAAAATACCGGTCCCCTCGCAATTCCAGCATGTGCAACTGCTGCAGCGTGGCAGCGATGTCCTGAGGACAAATGCCCGTCAGTTTGGTGAGTTTATTGATGCTCAGCTGCTGCTCCCGGTTGTGGTGCAAACACTCCAGCACCACGCTCTTCCAATAAGCCATATACGACAGTCGGCCAAGATCAGACAGTGGTTTCTCGGGAGACCCGGCTTGGCCTTCTCGTTTAGACAGAAGATAACCTTAAAAGGGCAAACAAAAGAGACAAGAGATTAATGAGGGAGAAGCAGCCATACGCAGGTCGCGGCATTGCCGACCACTTCTATCTCTCAGCTCCTGCTCATGTTCTGGAGTAGACGCTGCTCCCTCCCTCCCCGTTGCCTCTCCTTACTGAAGTCTATGAGGAAGCGGCCGTATCCTTTTCTCTGGTATTGCGGAAGGATCATGATGCAGGACACGTTGTACTTTTGCTGGCAGTGCTTCTCCTGAGGAGAAAATGAGAGGGACAATGTTACAGCAGACCTTCAGTTTACAGGCCCTACACAAAGACAGATGCTAAAAACATCCCCCGCACTAGAGGCAACTGGTACATATAGTGGTTTCATGCTACATACTGCAGAATGCATCAGGAAAGCTCCTGGAGCACATACATCAAATGTACCATGAGGTAGGGGACAAAAAAGTGTCTTTTTGACCTCCATCCACCTGGTATATTTTTTGCCACACAGAACAGCTAATGTGTATGGCCAGCTTAAGAATAAGCAGAGAATGAATTAGGATAAATGAAAGAAAAACAACAGACTAGATCTTAAGGGGGATAAAAGTCATCTCTGGGGCCCACAGCACTCCTGAGAACATGGAGCCCCAGAGGAGGACAAGAATAAATGTAGCTGAAGGAACAGGACAGATAATGGGGTCCAGATGGTTGGACCCTCACCTGTCGGAGCATCACATGTTCAACATACAGGTCCTTTTCAAAAAATTAGCATATTGTGATAAAGTTCATTATTTTCTGTAATGTACTGATAAACATTAGACTTTCATATATTTTAGATTCATTACACACCAACTGAAGTAGTTCAAGCCTTTTATTGTTTTAATATTGATGATTTTGGCATACAGCTCATGAAAAACGAGATTTTTGTATAACTTACCAGTAAAATCTCTTTCTCGCTCTTTCCTTGGGGGACACAGAAGACCTTGGGTATAGCTCATCTCCATAGGAGGCGTGACACTAAGTGAAAACTGTTAAGCCCCTCCTCCACAGCTATACCCTCAGCCTGGAGAGAGAGACTGCCAGTTGCGTGTCCAAGCAGTGAGAAAAGGCAAAGACCAACAAGGAACCAAAAAGCCAACTACCCAACGGGTAACAAAAACTCGGAAAACGCACAGAGAAAAAACAATGAATGGGTGGGTGCTGTGTCCCCCAAGGAAAGAGCGAGAAAGAGATTTTACTGGTAAGTTATACAAAAATCTCGTTTTCTCGCCCAGTTTCCTTGGGGGACACAGAAGACCTTGGGACGTTCAAAAGCAGTCCAAAAGGGGGAGGGACCACAGCACCAAGGTGAAGCACCCGAAAGGCATCAATGAACCGCCGCCTGTAAACCCAGGCGGGGTAAGGCAGCATCCGCCAGAGTATGCACCCTGTAAAACTCAGTAAGGCGTGCAAGGCAGACCTGTGGCCGCCGTGCCCAAATGCCCAGCCGAAGCCCAATGCCTCCGCCCAGGAGGCACCGACCGCTCTGGTGAAAGGAACGGTGACACCAAAGACAGAATCCTGCCCTAGGTGCGGTAACCTCAGCAACAGCCAATCTGATCAAGCGGAGGAAAAACACCCTGGAGTCTGTCAACCCTATGCACAGACCTCCTGGAAACCCAAGAGGCCGAACGTCTGCAAGAGTCGGAGATCTCCAAGTAAAAACGGCAAGGCCCAAACAACGTCCAAATAGGTGAGGTGTTGAAGCGAAAGGCAAACGCCACCTTCAGAAGGAAGGAAGGAAGAAACGGGATGCAGAACAGCCCTGTCCTGGAAAAGACAGAAAGCTCGTAACAAAAAAAGGGGCCATTCCGGCACCCGTCAGACACGACTGATACGGAACACAACCGTACAGGACAGAAGGGATAGAGAGAACTCCTGTAACGGCTCCAAGGACAAGATTGGAGCGCCGAGAGCTCAGAATACAGTCCCCAGGGCGGTACCGAAGGACAGTACAGAGGAACCAAGAGCCACTCCGAGGAAGAAGGTCTTGGCAGGCCAGAGGGCCGGGAACGCTGGAAGAGGAAGAACAGCGCCGACACTTGACACCTCAAGGAAAAGACAGAACCTTGGGGAAAGAACTTCAGAGTGGGGAATGCACAGCTTCCCACAGAACCCCAGACAAAAAAACCCTAAGTCTTACGACAGATCCTGGACGAAACCCAGCCAGGAGTGGACAGTCGCCTGGCAAGCAGGCGAAAACCCAATGTGATCAGGCGCAGACCAGTAACACGGGCACAAGGGTCGACAAAACTAGCCCCGTCGGCCCTCGAACAACGTTGTCCCGTATCCACCCGAGTGGAGGAGCAGAGGACAGAGGGAAAGAACCCAAAGGATCCGCCAGACGCGAGGGGAAGGCAGGCTAAAGTCCATGCTGATGCAACCACGTTGTACAGTCCCGGTGAGGGAGATCAAAGGACTATCTGGACCGAGGTAGTCCCCCCAAGTTATCGAGAAAAGCAAGTCTACATCAGGACCATCGTCTTAGAACGGGCCACGCAATCTGCACTCAGTGGGGGGACAGAACGCGGTAGACTCGGTAAATAGGCACACAGCTAATACAGCCAGCGTGAACAAGGGAGACGGTACGAGGCCAAAAGGAACACCGGAACCATCCACATGAACAATCATGCTCTCCCCAGAGGGGAGGACAGTGAAAATACAGCCCCCGAAGGCTGGCGAGAAGCCACATCGGAGTGATTCGTATAGAGCGGGAGCCGAACAAAGCCGGCGAGATAAGGCCGTCGAGACAGAGGCCGACAAAACACCCTCCAACCGAAAGGAGGAGGAGTGGGCAACAGGGAAGCCATAGGACTCAAAAGCAGAACCCGCTACACTGTGAGACGCCCGGTCCACCGTCTCGCAGAAGGCGAATACCTTGAAGAACCCAAGGCGGAGGTCCCCGGACCTGGGCAATCCAGCACCCAAGAGAAGTCGGGTGACCTTCCCGAGAAGAGCAGCCCGAACCCGGTAGCAGATCAGACAGAAGCGTAGAGGCGCCAAGAGGACGGACTCATACCACACTGCATCCGAAGAGGAGGAAATTGCAGCAGGCAAGGGAACCGCAGTCCTGCCAGAGCCAACGAAGAATTCGAGAGGCGCTGCAGACAACAGCACTCTCGACCATGTGACCACTAGCGCAGGGAAGTAATGCCGCAGAAGGACGCATGGGCATGCATCTAGGACCCACGAACACTCCCTGGCAGCTCGGTACAGCAGAGAGCAAAAGAGCCTGTCCGGTCAGGAGGACAGAATGAACTCCCTAGGGACGAGTGCAAGGCTGGCGGCAAGCATCGTCTCCCAAGAAACAAAGGTATGCCGCAGGAAGCAGGTGAGGCATACGTACGAGCAGCCCCGTAAGCAGCGAGAGGGCCAACCCACCTAGAAAAAAGGAGGGGCTCGTCCCAGAGTGCCACAGCATGTACGGAATTGCAAAGTGCAACCTGAAAGGGAGTTATGCACAAACCTAGCATAGCATGCGAAGGAACGCAATCAGTCCACCCTGAAAGGGGGGAAATTGTACCTGGCCAACAGCAGTCGGCAAGAGTGCAAAGACCCGTCCCAAAAGGGAGTGATGCCTAAGGCCGTACCTACTTCAGAGAAGCAGGACATTACCCTATAAACCAGCAGGAACGCAGGAGGTCCACCTAGCGAAAGGGGAACATGCACAGGGATATCCTAGCATTAAATGAGTGTGCAATAATACACCCAACACTGAACTCAGCGAGAGTGCAACTACTCTGCCAACGAAGGGGGACATGTACAAGTCCAGCACAGCCATATAAGGACAGCCGTGAATCTCGAGCGTGCCAAATTCTGCCCTTGAAGTGAGAGGTGGTCACGCACAAGGCCAGCACCGTAACCAATGGAAGTGCAAGCGTTCCACCCATGTTAGAGGGCCATTCTCATGGCCAGCAATGTATCCGGTGAGAGTGTAGCACAACGCCCAGAAAAAGGGAGGGTAAAGCACATGGCCAGCATCTCATCCAGGGAGAGTGCGAGCACACCGCCATGCATGGGAGTCATACACATGGCCAGCAATGTACCGGCAAGAGACAAACACAGTCACTAAGGATGTGTGCATGTCGCCTGAGGAAGGAAGGCATGCCCCGGGCTGGCAGAGAATCCAGCAAGAGTGCGTACACCGCCTACGGAAGAGGGCCATGCATATGGCCGACAGCGGATCCAGCGAGAGTGCAAGCACCCTGCCATGTATGGGGTACATGCACGTGGCCAGCAACGTACCTGCGAGGAAACAACCAACGACAGAGGGATGTATGTATGCTGCCTGAGGGAAGGAGGCATACCTAAGGCCGGCAGGGAATCCAACAAGGGTGCAGCATACCGCCCAAGAAATGGCCGGCAGCGAAACCAGTGAGAGTGCAGCACAATAACATAGTACATAAGTACATCATAGCACATCAGCGAGAGTGCAGCATTCCGCCAATGGAAGGGGGACGTGCACATAGCCAGTACCGTATCCGGTGAGAGTGCAGTATTCCGCCTAAAAAAGGGGGTCATGCACATGATCGGCAACAGATCCAGTGAGAGTGCTGCGTTCCGCCCAGGAAGGGGGTCACGCACATGGCCGGCAGCGAATCCAGTGAGTGCTGCGTTCCGCCCAGGAAGGGGGTCCCGCACATGGCCGGCAGCAAATCCAGAGAGTGCAGCGTTCCGCTTATGGAAGGGGGTCGTGCACATGGCCAGCACCGTATCCGGTGAAGGTGCAGTATTCCGCCTAAGAAGGGGGTCATGCACATGGCCAGCCAGGGAGAGTGCAGTAGCCCGCCTAGGAGGGGGGGGAATGCACATGGCAGGCACCATAACTGGAGAGACGATGAATGCTGCCTACAGAAGGTCCGAATGCACTTGGCCAGCGCTGTATCCTGGAAGAGGCAAGAAAAAACCGCCTAAAAGGGGAAATGCCCTAGCAGCGACGCAGGCTGGGAGCGCAACACCATGCCGCCTGAGGAAAGAGGTCATGCAGACATGCAGCATTACTGATGAGGCTGCAGCGTCCTGCGCAGCCCAATAGAAATCATGATCTATTATTAATTATTGCATCATTATAAAAAAAAATATTTTTTTTTTTTTTAAATTTCATTTAAACCCAGCTTCTGAGGCTAAAGGGGAGCCACTATATAGGGGCCCTGAGAGAGGAGAAAAAAAGAAAAAAAGGGGGGCCAACTATACAGACCCATTTGTGGGAGCCGGCCTGCACCCAAAGGGTTAACAGGGATCCGGCCTGGAGGGCGGCGTGCGATCCCCTGAGGGCGGAGGAACCTCCAGGCGGGAAAAAAATCGCGCCTGGAGAAGTTCCCGCCCCCTCCACCAGAGACCGGAAAAGTGCGGCCTAGTAGGCCGCGAAGCCGGGGGCTAAATTTGCGGAGTCCGGCCCGTCATACCGCCGGGACCTGAGGCGGAATGGCGGTTCAAACCGGCCGCGGGAGCCCACCCCGCGGGCCGGTCGGGATTGCGGCCCAGCAGGCCGCGAAGCCTGGGACCAATTAGCGGAGCCCCGCCGACCGGCACCTGCTGGGGCATAGTCAAGCCCAATGCCGGCCGCGGGAGCCCACCCCGCCGGCCGAAAGAGACAGGGGCCCGGAGTGGCGGTTCTGCCGGCCGCGGAGCCCACCCGGCCGGCCGGAGAAGACAGGGGCCGGAACGTGGCATTGCCGGTCGCGGGAGCCCACCCCGCCACCAGAAGAGACAGGAGGGCCGGAATGGCGGCTCGCTGGCCGCGGGAGCCCACCCCGCCGGCCGGAAGATACAGGGGCCCGGAGTGGCGGTTCTGCCGGCCGCGGGAGCCCACCCGGCCGGCAAAAACAGGGGCCGGAATGCGGTTTTGCCGGCCGCGGGAGCCCACCCCGCCGCCAGAAAAGACAGGAGGGCCGGAATAGCGGCTCGCTGGCCGCGGGAGCCCACCCCGCCGGCCGGAAGAGTAAGGGGTCCTCCTTACTCCACTGCAGCGTCCTGCCCCTCCGGTAAGCCCAATGTGATTAGGCGAGATGGGGGGAAGCGCAGATGCCAGGGGGGGACCCAGAGACGGAGAGGTCAGGATATAGTCCCCTCACTAGCAGCATGTCCTATGAGGCCAGGAGAAAAGGGGAGCAGATTGCCGCACAGCAGCACCCCATGCCTATGTCCAGCAGGGGAAGGGTCCAGAGGCCCAGTATGGGGGTCAGGCACGCAGGAGACCATTGGGTGGGGGACGTAGGGCTGGAGAAGCCACTCTCTTACCACAGCCGTCTTCACCCTCGGTCCATTCCAGCAGGGTCGCCCCTTCAGCTACTGGCACCGTAGTGGCAGGACGCTGGAAGAGGGGCTTGGCGTGCGGGCGACCCTTGCGCTGGCGGGATGTAAGGGAGCTAGGCTGCCCTGATCCACCTTGCCTTCTGTGGGGGAGGCAGCAGTGCGGTGACCGGCACTGGCGCAGCTCAACCCCGGGAGAAACAGAGGTCTAGTGCGTCTCTGTTGTCCCTGATGATCTGGAACAAAAAAGAAAGAAAAAAGTAAAAATCTAAAATTTAAACAAGGAGAAAACAGCCCTGCAGAGCAGGGAGTGTCTTGCCTCCTTGGACACTAAGCTAAAAACTGGCAGTCTCTCTCTCCAGGCTGAGGGTATAGCTGTGGAGGAGGGGCTTAACAGTTTTCACTTAGTGTCACGCCTCCTATGGAGATGAGCTATACCCAAGGTCTTCTGTGTCCCCCAAGGAAACTGGGCGAGAAACCCAAAATTCCCATCTCAAAAAATTAGCATATCATAAATAGGTTCTCTAAACGAGCTATTAACCTAATCATCTGAATCAACTAATTAACTCTAAACACCTGCAAAAGATTCCTGAGGCTTTTAAAAACTCCCAGCCTGGTTCATTACTCAAAACCGCAATCATGGGTAAGACTGCCGACCTGACTGCTGTCCAGAAGGCCATCAATGACACCCTCAAGCAAGAGGGTAAGACACAGAAAGAAATTTCTGAACGAATAGGCTGTTCCCAGAGTGCTGTATCAAGGCACCTCAGTGGGAAGTCTGTGGGAAGGAAAAAGTGTGGCAGAAAACGCTGCACAAGGAGAAGAGGTGACCAGACCCTGAGGAAGATTGTGGAGAAGGACCGATTCCAGACCTTGGGGGACCTGCGGAAGCAGTGGACTGAGTCTGGAGTAGAAACATCCAGAGCCACCGTGTACAGGCGTGTGCAGGAAATGGGCTACAGGTGCCGCCTTCCCCAGAAACAGCGGCAGAAGCGCCTGACCTGGGCTACAGAGAAGCAGCACTGGACTG
This sequence comes from Bufo gargarizans, assembly GCF_014858855.1. Taxonomy (NCBI): domain Eukaryota; kingdom Metazoa; phylum Chordata; class Amphibia; order Anura; family Bufonidae; genus Bufo; species Bufo gargarizans. The sequence goes on along the minus strand of NC_058081.1, from coordinate 58,971,586 downwards.
TTGCTCAGTGGTCCAAAGTACTTTTTTTCGGATGAAAGCAAATTTTGCATGTCATTCGGAAATCAAGGTGCCAGAGTCTGGAGGAAGACTGGGGAGAGGGACATGCCAAAATGCCTGAAGTCCAGTGTCAAGTACCCACAGTCAGTGATGGTCTGGGGTGCCATGTCAGCTGCTGGTGTTGGTCCACTGTGTTTTATCAAGGGCAGGGTCAATGCAGCTAGCTATCAGGAGATTTTGGAGCACTTCATGCTTCCATCTGCTGAAAAGCTTTATGGAGATGAAGATGTCATTTGTCAGCACGACCTGGCACCTGCTCACAGTGCCAAAACCACTGGTAAATGGTTTACTGACCATGGTATTACTGTGCTCAATTGGCCTGCCAACTCTCCTGACCTGAACCCCATAGAGAATCTGTGGGATATTGGGAAGAGAAAGTTGAGAGACGCAAGACCCAACACTCTGGATGAGCTTAAGGCCGCTATCGAAGCATCCTGGGCCTCCATAACACCTCAGCAGTGCCACAGGCTGATTGCCTCCATGCCACGCCGCATTGAAGCAGTCATTTCTGCAAAAGGATTCCCGACCAAGTATTGAGGGCATAACTGAACATAATTATTTGAAGGTTGACTTTTTTTGTATTAAAAACACTTTTCTTTTATTGGTCGGATGAAATATGCTAATTTTTTGAGATAGGAAATTTGGGTTTTCATGAGCTGTATGCCAAAATCATCAATATTAAAACAATAAAAGGCTTGAACTACTTCAGTTGTGTGTAATGAATCTAAAATATATGAAAGTCTAATGTTTATCAGTACATTACAGAAAATAATGAACTTTATCACAATATGCTAATTTTTTGAGAAGGACCTGTATTCTACGGAAGAAACATGTTCTGCTTGCTCTCCACATCTTCTCCTAGTAGATTTCCCACAAGTGTCTTTGGTTGGTGTCCCTTTACATCACCACCTACTGCAGACCTTCTCCGTCCTCTGTCAGCCAGTTTACGGCTGCAGCGTGCGGACTAATTCCTAAGAATATTCTCCAGGAAAAGGGAGGAACTGCATGAGCAATTTCCTAATACATCATCTAGTATGAGAGCTACTTGGCAGGGGCTCCAGGAACAGAAATTATTTAGATACGTTTTGTATCAAGGTCCAGTTCTTACGTGAACACGGTTGTGTGCATAAGCCCTAAGACTTTTTTCCTACTTAATTGGACTTGGTGGCATATCGCTATAAAATGCCCCCAATATCTGATAAGTATATTTAGAACAGAGCCAGCATCACGCATGCGTTGCCGCCCTCTATTAATTCCTATGGGATGCGCTGGCATCGGTGTTTTCACTGCTGCAGTCAGCACTGACTGCGGCACGTGAAGTATCCTGCCGGGACCAGATAGCAGCCCGATGCCTTCCTTAAGCATCGTGGCTGCTTTCTGTGAGAGCCTGTGAGATCCAGCCCCCTGGATCCCACAGGCAGGAAGCTGTAAGTGTATTACACTTAGAAGTATTGTCATGCATTGTAAGGGAGATCAGACCCCCAAAAGATTGTAGTCCCAGAGTGGAACGAAAAAAAAAAAAAAAAAAAAAAAAAAAAAAAAAAAAAAACACATGTTTGGTATTGCTGTGTCCGATATGACGGCTCTATAAAAATATCACATAACCTAACCCCTCAGGTGAACACCGTAAAAAATAAAATAAAAACTGCAAAAAAACACAAACTATTTTTTGTCACCTTAGACCACAAAAAGTGTAATACCAAGCTATCAAAAGTCATATGCACCCCAAAGTAGTGCCAAACAGTCATCTCATCCAGCAAAAAAAGAGACCCTACAAGACAATGGCCCCCCCAAAAAATAAAAAATAAATGGCTCTCCGAATAGGGAGACACTAAAAACTTTTTTTTTGTATCAAAAATGCTGTTATTGTGTAAAACTTAAATAAATAAAAAAAGTATACATATTAGGCTAGTTTCACACTAGCGTTCGGCTGTCCGCTCGTGAGCTCCGTTTGAAGGGGCTCACGAGCGGACCCGAACGCTTCCGTCCAGCCCTGATGCAGTCTGAATGGATGCGGATCCGCTCAGACTGCATCAGTCTGGCGGCGTTCAGCCTCCGCTCCGCTCAGCAGGCGGACACCTGAACGCTGCTTGCAGCGTTCGGGTGTCCGCCTGGCCGTGCGGATCCGTCTAGACTTACAATGTAAGTCAATGGGGACGGATCCGTTTAAAGATGTCACCATATGGCTCAATCTTCAAACGGATCCGTCCACCATTGACTTTCAATGTAGAAGTCTGGACGGATCCGCTCAGGCTAATTTCACACTTAGCCTTTTTTTTTGCCAATATAATGCAGACGGATCCGTTCTGAACGGAGCCACCGTCTGCATTAATATGATCGGATCCGTTCAGAACGGATCCGATCGAACGCTAGTGTGAAAGTAGCCTTAGGTATTGCCGAGTCAGTAAGAACCTGCTGTATAAAAATATCACATGACCTAACCCCTCAGGTGAACACCATAAAAACGAGATTTTTGTATAACTTACCAGTAAAATCTCTTTCTCGCTCTTTCCTTGGGGGACACAGAAGACCTTGGGTATAGCTCATCTCCATAGGAGGCGTGACACTAAGTGAAGACTGTTAAGCCCCTCCTCCACAGCTATACCCTCAGCCTGGAGAGAGAGACTGCCAGTTGCGTGTCCAAGTAGTGAAAAAAGGCAAAGTCCAAAAGTGGAACCAAGAAGCCAACTACCCAACGGGTAAAAAACTCGGAAACCGTGTAAGGAAAAAACAAGAATGGGTGGGTGCTGTGTCCCCCAAGGAAAGAGCGAGAAAGAGATTTTACTGGTAAGTTATACAAAAATCTCGTTTTCTCGCCCAGTTTCCTTGGGGGACACAGAAGACCTTGGGACGTTCAATAGCAGTCCAAGAGGGGAGGGACCACAGCACCAAGGCGAAGCACCCGAAGGAATCAAGAAACCACCGCCTGCAGACCAGGCGGCCCAAGGCAGCATACGCCGAAGCCCGAGTATGCACCCTGTAGAACTCGGTAAGGTGCGCAAGGAAAAAGTGACCGCCTTGCACAAATGAATGGCCGAAACCTAACGCCTCCGCCCCAGGAGGCACCGACCGCTCTGGTGAAATGAACGGTGACAACGAAAGCAGAACCCTGCCATTGGTGCGATAACCACAGCAAAGGCCACTCTGAGAAAGCGGAGGAAGCCACCCTGGAGGCCATCAACCTTTGCACTGACCTCCTGGAAACACAAGAGACCGAACGCCGACCAGAGTCGGAGATCTCCAAGCAAACAACTGCAAGGCCCCACAACCTCCAAACGATAAGCGACCGTTCCCGGCGATGGGAAGAAAAGGACGAAAGCCTCGTTGACAAGAAGGCAGATACCACCGTCAGAAGGAAGGAAGGGACAGGACGGAGAACAGCCCCGTCCTGGAAAAGGACAGAAGGCACAGAACACGAAGGGCCGCCAATCAGGCACCCGTCAGACATGATGACAACAGAAACACAACTGTACAGGACAGAAGGAGTAGGGAGAACTTCCGCAACGGCTCCAAGGGAAAGATTGGAGCGCCGAGAGTTCAGTATGTAGGTCCCAGGGTGGAACCAGGAAACGAGAAGGAGGAACCAAAGAGCCACTCTGTGGAAGAAGGTCATGACAAGGCCCAGGAAACGCTGGAAGGGGAAGGACAGCGCCGACACTTGACACTTCAAGTAACAGAGTCCCAGTCCCAGGGTCAGGCTGGACTAGAGAAAGACAGAACCAAGGGCGAGAAAGGCAGAGTGGGGGAATGCCCCGCTACCCACAAACCCCCAGGTAAGAACCCTAAGTCCGACAACCAAACCTGGACTAAGCAGTCGGGAGCGAACACTAGCGTGCTCGCAGGAATCACCCAGCAAGCGGGAGAAAACCCAAAGCGATCAGGCGCAGACCAGCAACACGGCCGAAGGATCGGAAACCACGGTCCTGTCGGCCCCCGAACAACACAGCCCCGCATCCAACCGGCGTGGGGGAGCAGAAGGACAGACGGAAGAACCCAGAAGGGTCTGCCCAGCATCAGACAGACGCCCAGACAAGACAGGCCAAATCTAAGTCGATGTAGCCACCAAAGAAGGAGTTCTACAGCCCCGTGTGGGAGATCCAAGGACAACCTTGACCGAAGGGCAGTCCTCCCAAGTCACCGAGAAAGTAAGTCCCACAGGACCATACGCCCAGACGGAAAAGCAATCTGCACCCAGTGGGAGGACAAAACGCGGTAGGCCCGGCAAACAGCTAGCACTACCAGCGAGAACGAGGGAGATGGTACGAGACCGCAAGTAACACCGGAACCATCCAATTGAACAACCATGCTCACCCCAGAGGAGGGGGGGGGCAACGACGGAACAGCCTCTGAGGCCTGGCCGGGGCAGAAGCCACATTGGAGCGACAAACCCAGAGCAGAAGCCCAAAAACCGAGCCGGCGAGGAAAGGCAGAGTCGAATCCCCTCTACTCTGTGAGACGACCTGCACACCGCCTCGCAGCAGGCGAATACCCTGAAGAAACCAAAGTGGAGGTCCCCAGGACCTGGATAATCAAGCACCCAAGAAGAGTTGGGCGATCTACCCGAGAGGAGCAGTGTGAACCTGGTAGCAACAGACTGGAGCGAAAAGGGCGCCAATAGGAAGGACCCACACCACACTGCATCCGAGAGGAGGAAATGGTAGTAGGCAAGGTAGTCCCGCCAGAGCCAACGTAGAGGTCGAGCGGCACTGCAGACAACACTCTCGACCCCGACCGGTTGCGTAGGGAAACAATGTCACGAGATGACGAATGGGTACGCATCAAGGAACCCCGAACACTCCCCAGGTGGAAAGGCCAACGAACATGGTGGGTGCCGACAACAACGGGACCACACCGGAGAATGGGTACCACTCAGCTCAGTGCAGTAGCGAGCCAGCAGAGCTCGTCTACGTATATACAAGATATACAGCTGTGAATACATTGAGCATTCATTGTTGCGTGTTGGACAACAACACCTTAGGCTCACAAGTGGACAGAAGATCTCCACAGAGAAGAGTGCAAAGCTTGCGACAAGCAACCCCACCCCAGAGAGAAAAACGTATGTCGCAGGAAGAAGGGAGGCATACGTACTAGCAACCCTGCAGGCAGCGAGAAGGCCAACCCACCCACGGGAGGAGAAGGCATACACGGCCCAAACAACGCACAGAGCGCACAGCCACAGCGTCCCACAGTATCCACGGAAGTGTAAAGTGCAACCTGAAAAGGAGCTATGCACAAGACCAGCACCGGCATGCGAAGGAACGCAAGTAGCCCGCCCGGAAAAAAAAAAAGGGGGGAAAGGTACCTGGCAACTCTGATGGCAAGAGTGCAAAGGCCCTGAAAAGGGGGGGCATGCACCTGATTATCCTAGCATTAAATGATTGTGCAATAATCCACCCAACACCGAATTTCGTGAGAGTGCAACTACTCCGCCCAAGAAGGGGGAACGTCCAGTACAGCATACACAAGGACAGCCGTGAATCTCGTGAGCGTACAAAATTTCGCCCATGGAATGAGAAGTGGTCATGCACAAGGCCAGCACCATTTCTAAAGGGAGTGCAAGCAGCGCACCCCTGTTAGAGCCATGCTCACGGCCCGCAACGTATTTGGTGAAAGTGCAGTGATCCTCCCAAAAAGGGGGAGGGGTGCACATGGCATCCCAGGAGAGCGCGAGCATCCGCCATGGATGGGGGTCATGCACCTGGCCGGCAACGTGCTGGCACAATGACACCCAGTCAGTGAAAGTGCATGAATGTCGCCTGAGGAGAGGAGGCATGGCCACGCCGGCAGCAATCCAGCGAGAGTGCGGAACACCGCCCACGGAAGGGGGCCATGCATATAGCCGGCAGCGGATCCGGTGAGAGTGCAAGCACCCAACCATGGAAGAGGGTCAGGCACGTGGCCAGCAACCTACCGCGAGAGAAGCCAGTAAGAGTGTATGTATGCCTCCTGAGAGAAGGAGGCATGCCCAAGGCCGGCAGCAAAAACCAATAAGAGTGCAGCATTCCGCTTATGAAAGGGAGTCATGCACATGGCCGGCAGTAAATCCAGTAAGAGTGCAGTGTTCCGCTTATGGAAGGGGGACGTGCACATGGCCAGCACCGCATCTGGCGAGAATTTGGAATTCCTCCTATAGAAGGGTTTCATACACATGGCCGACAGCGAACCCAGTGAGAGTGCAGCGTTCCGCCTAAGAAGGGGGTTACACACATGGCCGGCAGGGAATTCAGTGAGAGTGCCGCGTTCCCCTAAGGAGGGGGGTCGTGCACATGGCCAGCACCGAATCCGGTGAGAGTGCAATTATTCCGCCCCAGAAGGGGGACATGCACCTGTCCAGCATTAAATCCAGTGAGTGCAGCGTTCCCCTAAGGAAGGGGGGTGTCGTGCCATGGTCAGCACCGATCCGGTGAATGTAGTATTCCACCTATAGAAGGGGGCTATGCACATGGCCAGCCTGCGGCCAGAGAGCGCAGAATTCCACTGAGGCAGGGGTTCATGCCCATGGCCAGCACCATACTGGAAGGTGACGCCCTGCCATAGAACGGGCGGAAGAGGGGCGCCTACACTCGGCTAGCGCCGTATCCCGGGAGATGGCAAGGGTCCGCCTAAAAAGGAGACTTGCAGCCGGCCAGCACCACAGCCGGGGAGCGCGACATGTCGCCTACGGAAGGGGGGCACAGCATGCAGCAAGCACTACTGTATCATGCTGCAGCGTCCTGCGCAGCCATTCCGTTATTTAGTAACTCCGCCATGGAAGTCCTCCATACAGGGACACAGCCTTGTACAGGCTTATTAGGAAGCCCACCAGAACATAGAGGGGGTCCTCCAGATGGGAGCCGGCCCTTGGAGACGGCCGGCACCCAACAGGTTAACAAAGATCCGACCAGGGGGGGGCGGCGCTGCGATCCCCTGGGGGGCGGGGGACGTGCGGGCGGGAAGAATTCGCGCCGCGAGACGTTCCCGCCCCCTCCAACCGAGGCCGGGATGTTGCAGCCTAGTAGGTCCCAAAGCCGGGGCCTAGAGTTTTGCGGCGCCCGGCCGGCCAAGAGGCAGCGACGGCGAGCCGAGACCTGGAGGGAGCCGGCTGACCCATGTACCAACGGCCGCGGGTGCCCACCCCGCGGGCCGGCAGAGGCAGAAGCCCGGAACAGCAGGCCAAAGCCTGGGTCAAAGATCGCGGCACCCGGCCGACCCGATGCATCAGCAGTCGGCCGGGGCCTGTCGGATCATCGCGTTCCACATGCAGGCCGCGAGGTCCTGCGTCCGGCAGCGTCTGGAGCGGCCCTTTGGCCCTAGCACACCGGTAAGGAGGGAGACCCTGGAGTCCAGCACTGCGCCCCCTGCCCCAATGGACAGGCCCCCGTAGAGGAGAGACAGGGGCAGCTAGCGCCGGCCCCCTGTACTGAACTGCGACCGGCAAGGGGGAGAGTCGGCATAACCCCTGTGTTAGGGGCAGCTAGGAGCAGGTCTCTGGCTCTATTTCCTCCACAGCAATGCCATGCTCACCCCTGTGCAATCCCCTATGGAGGGGCATTGTATTGTCGCCCTGCGGTCACCAGTATAGTGGTGGTGTGGGGCTATATAATTATTAGGCAACAGCTAGAAATGAGCGACAGCCCAGGAGTCAGAAACATGGCTGTTCACCTACGGCACCAGGGGTCAGCGTAGGTCCAGCCGGGACCAGCATGGGAGTCCAGCACGCAGGAGGCCAGGGAGGGGGACGTAGGGCTGGAGAAGCCTCTCTCTTACCACAGCCGTCTTCACCCTCCGTCCGTTCCAGCAGGGTCGCCCCTTCAGCTACTGGCACCGTAGTGGCAGGACGCTGGAGAGGGACTTGGCGTGCGTGCGGGCGACCCTTGCGCTGGCGGGATGCAGGGGAGCTGGGCTGCCCTGGTCCACCTTGCCTTCTGTGGGGGAGGCAGCAGTGCGGATGACCGGCACTGGCGCAGCTCAACCCCGGGAGAAACAGAGAGGTCTAGTGCGTCTCTGTTGTCCCTGATGATCTGGAACAAAAAGAAAAGAAAAAAGTAAAAATCAAAAATTTAAACAAGGAGAAAAGAGCCCTGCAGAGCAGGGAGTGTCTTGCCTCCTTGGACACTAAGCAAAAAACTGGCAGTCTCTCTCTCCAGGCTGAGGGTATAGCTGTGGAGGAGGGGCTTAACAGTCTTCACTTAGTGTCACGCCTCCTATGGAGATGAGCTATACCCAAGGTCTTCTGTGTCCCCCAAGGAAACTGGGCGAGAAAACAAATTTTAAAAAGGTGTCAAAAATGCTATTTTTTCGTCACCTTACATCACAAAAAGTGTAATACCAAGGGATCAAAAAGTCATATGCAGCCTAAAATAGTACCAAACAGTCATCTCATACCAAAAAACGAGCCCCTACCTAAGACAATAAAAAAAATAAACTATGGCTTTCAGAATATGGAGACTCAAAAAAAAATATAATGTCATATTTGGTATAGTTTGCTCTATAAAAATATCACATGATCTAACCTGCCAGATGAACATTGTAAATAACAAAAAAAAAAAAAACGGTGCCAAAACAGCTATTTTTTTGTTACCTTGCCTCACAAAAAGTGTAATGTAGAGCAACACAAAATCATCTGTACCTTAAAATAGTACCAACAAAACTGCCACCTTATCCCGTAGTTTCCAAAATCGGGGCTTTATTTTTTGAGTTTCTACTCTAGTGGTGCATCAGGGGATCTTCAAATGGGACATGGCATATCCCAGTGAAATCTGCCCTCCAAAAACCATATGGCGTTCCTTTCCTTCTGCGCCCTGCCGTGTGCCTATACAGCAGTTTACGACCCCATATGGGGTGTTTCTGTAAACTACAGAATCAGGGCAATAAATATTGAGTTTTGTTTGGCTGTTAACCCTCGCTTTGTAACTGGATTGAAATGGAAAGTCTGCCAAAAATGTGAAATTCTGAACTATCCTCTCCATTTTCCTTTAATTCTTGAGGAACACCTAAAGCAGGGATGGCCAACCTGAGGCTCTCCAGCTGTTGCAAAACTACAACTCCCAGCATGCCCAGGCTACCTACAGCTATCAGCCTACAGCAGGGCATGGTGGGAGTTGTAGTCTTGCAACAGCTGGAGAGCCTCAGGTTGGCCATGCCTGACCTAAACGGTTACAAAGTTTGCAAAATCAGTTTTAAATACCATGAGGGGTGTAGTTTCTAAAATGGGGTCATGTTTGGGTGGTTTCTATTATGTAAGCCTCACAAAGTGACTTCAGACCTGAACTGGTCCTTAAAAAGTGGATTTGCTTCTAAACTTCTAACGTCCCCAAAAAATAAAATGTAATTTACAAAATGATCCAAACATGAAGTAGACATATGGGGAAAGTAAAGTAATAACTATATAAGGAGGTATCACTGTTTTAAAAGCAGAGAAATAGAAATTTTGAAAATTGAGAATTTGGTATTTTATTTTATAAAGAAAAATGAAATATTTTGACTAAAATTTACCACTGTCATGAAGTACGGTACAATACATGACGAGAAAACAGTCTCAGAATGGTTTGGATAAGTAAAAGCATTTTAAAGTTATTACCACGTAAACTGACACGTCATATATTTGCAAAAAATGGCCTGGTCCTTATGGCTCATGGCACACGACCGTATGCCCTCCGAGACGTACGGTCCGTGTTCATATGAGTGCAGGACAATAGTCCCGCTGGCGGCCCGAAGAGCACAGTATCATAGTAACCTATGATGCTGTGCGCTCCCGTGTGCACGATGTATGCCGCTCTGGGACATCTGGCTCGTGTGTCTCGGAGGGCATACGCTCGTGTGCATAAGCCTTAAGGTGAAAAATGAAAGGGCCCTGAAGGGGTTAACAGAAGACTACAGCTGTACATTTAAAGACACAGCAGTCCAACCTTGAAAGCCGGCAGCCTTAGGAATAACTTGCAATAGCCTTTCCACGCTGACAGATTAGAGCAGCAGTCACTATGCCCCTCCAGAGGTACAATACCTTTGGAGGAGACATGCATGGAAAAGCAACACCGCCGATTTTAACTTGCACCTAAACTTTCAAATGCACTTCATTAAAACCTAATTATCTATAGTATACTTTTAAGTTTTCCTTACAAAATAGGGACCTGAAATTCAGATGTCTATAGTGCTTTGGAATTCACACACTCATACACAATGTATGGATTCCATTGTAAAGGCGCAGTCAGCGATGTATGGGCAGGAGCGGTCTACCGATGTGCTATGGAGCTTCTGCCTGTGCTCACTCCGCTCTGCTAAAAGCCTGTGCCGATGTGGCATGCAAGGTTTTCAGCAGAGCCGAGTAAGCGCAGGCGGGAGCAGCAATGTGTGCTCCTTGCCTGCACGTCGCTTGCTGCGGCACCACAAGGGAAACTATACAGCCATATACTGCCGACAAGAATTTCTGGTGCCCATTTTGTAAGGAAAAAAAATAATAAAAATAAAGTATATTACAAATATTCATTTTATGACATTTAGAATAAGTTTTAATAAAGTATAAGTTTAGGTACACTTTCATCTAAAAATTTGAAAATTCCTTTAAAACAATTTTGCAGAGGTCCGTTATCAGATCACCGTGTGCTACAGAACAGCACGTGAGGAGGTCAACGTGACACGAGCACATGTCACTCTTTTCGGTCGGTATGGCATCAGAAGAAAGCTACACACGTGTAATCTTTTACAAATCAGAAGCTACAACCCCGGAGAGAGGAGCTCAGCGGCCGGCATCTTCTACTCACTTTGGAGAAATAGCCGACCAGGTGACATCCTTTAGCGTCATTCTGCGTTAGCACGTAGAAGAGGAAGGGCTCGACGTCGTAATACAGGGTCTTGTGGTCCAGGAAGAGCTTGGCCAGAAGACAGAGATTTTGGCAGTAGATGGTGCTCACTTTTCCATCCACCTGAAGACAAAAAGAATGAAATCACACAACGCACTGCACTACACCCAAAAATCACTCGCTCAGCCAAACTGGGAATGCGCTCCATACAAGAATAGTATAGCGTCAAGGTCTCATTGAGACCCCCAATTATATCTAGAACAAAAGGCACGTTTGTCATTTTCTTGCAACATCAGGATCCCGACCTAGAAATCCTCAGTAATAATGCCTTAAAAGGGGTCCTCTGGGCTCTTCAGCTAATCCGTACTTGGTATAAACCTGTGGAGGGAAGAGGTTTTACATAGTACTGCTCCAAGCATTTCAACTAATCCATAGTTGGTACTAAGCTGTGGAAGGAAGATATTTTAGATCAGTGATGCCCAACCTAAAGCCCGCGGGCCACATGCGCAGTGTCTAAAGGAGGAGCTTGCACACAGTTGAAGGTGGTACACGCCTGGGCGGCTGCAGTACCATTCTGATCCTGGAGGCAAATCAGGGAAGGAATGTAAGTGTAATAAGCTCTGTGACTGTACAGTGTTGTTTGCGTGTCTCACCGCTGTCGTTCCCGTGGGTAGTTGTTTGTAAGGGCAGTGCTGGGCTCCTACTGTGCTGTGGAGGGCTCACAATTCTCTATGTTGGGGAAGTGCTGTGTCTGTATTCGTGCGCTGTGCTGGTCCTTGTGAACGGACTGTACGGAGGAAGGAAGGACTGACTCTTAATGGCGGGCACAGGCGGCAATGGTCTTTGTGGTTTCAGGAGGGCTGCCCCCTGTGAGTGTGGCTGGCGCTAGTACCTTAGTAAGGAGAGTTGGGATATCCTGAAGTGCCAGTGGTATCTATGTGGCAGGGAGTCCAGCAGTACATGTCTTTGAGGGGTAAGAAGGGAACCACATGAGTGGTGTTCATTGGTCTTGGTTGGAATTGTGACACTGGTAGCGGTGGTCTGCGCTGTGGCTGGCAGTAGAGAAAGTGCCCCCTTCACAGTACTAATGCTCACATGTGTCGCCTTCATAGTAGAAATGTCCAGATATTTGCCCCTTCACAGTAGTAATGCTAACGTGACCCCTTTACAGTAGTAATGCTCCCACGTGCCCCCTTCACAGTGTTTGCATTTCTCTCTGGCAAAGCTACCTGGTTCTGCCCCGCAAAATTTATACCATGTCTAGTGCGGCCCTCAGACGAGAAATGGTTGGGCACCACTGTTTTAGATAGTACTTATAGGACCCTTGCTCCACCATTTCTCTGCCAGTGGTCTTTCACCAGGGACCCTGCTGGATGGGACACCTTTTACTGTTTAGTTGCAAAGTAGTAAATGCAGCTGAACAGGAAAAGAGGCGTCCAATCCTGAATCATCACGGCAGAAATGGCAGCATCGGTGGAGCAAGGGACCTGTAAATACCATCTTCCTTCCACAGGTTAGCACCAACTACAGATTGGCTGAACTGCCCAGAGAACCCCTTTAAGTAGGCCATACACATTATCTGAATGTCGGCAAGACCATCCATCGAATGTGTATGAGGGTATCCTGATCCTCCTACGCCCCTAAAGGCATATGTCATATGCTGGATTTCAACATGCCCATTCAGGAATATAAGCTGCCATCAAAAGGTGCCTGGCCGCAGCTTATTCCGCTCTCCCTATTGGAAACACATGCACGTTCAGGCAAGTGTGCAGATAAATGGGGAGTGGGGAGGAACAGCGGTCTGCTATATAAAAGGTTCCTTTACACCGGACGATATTACAGCAGATAGTCGGGAAGGAATCTGCTGATCGCCAGCGGAGAAGACCGATGTATTTACATGGTGATCTCCTCCACAGTATGGGGAGCAGTGATCACTAATGCCATCGCTCTTCCCCATAAGGACTCGTTTGCCGGCAGCAGATGGTCTTTACATAGCGCAACCTGCTGCTGGTAAACGATCATTTTTGCGCGCACACAATCGGATTACCCGATGAACGAGTGCGATTGTTCATCAGATCGGTGGTACATTAACAGCTCCCGATCATCGCTAATGAGATTTACTATGAACTCTGGTTAGCAATAATCTCTGCGATTCTCAGCCTGTGTTAAGGGCCCTTAAGTTGTATTGCTAAAACCCCAATAAGCAGTAGTGTTATATATTTACAAGTCGTGCTCTTAATTGCGATTTCAGAAAACTGCTAAAAACACTGCAACAGGAATAGGACGTATGAATAAACCCTTATTACTCAGCGTTTACATTTAAAGGGAATCTGTCGCGCTGAACATTGTGTCTGAGCTGCAGGCAGCATGTCAGAGCAGGAGGAGCTGAGCAGATTGATATATAGTTCTATGGGAAAAGATTCAGTAAAATTTGTAATGTATACATTTATATTCCTGCTCATTCTGGGTTGTGAAGTCCAGGAGGCGGTCCTATTAGTGACTGACAGCTCTCTCTGTATACACGGTCATAGAGGGAAGGCTGTCAGTCACTGATAGGACCGCCTCCTGGACTTCACAGCCAGGAATAACACCCCTACAAACAACAAGTTTTTTTGAAAGGTCATTTTTATTTTTGGGTTTGATCCCTTGGCATTCTGTTTTTCCATATTACCACATGCTCTGGAGGTGGTATTTTTTTCAAGCATTTTCCCACTCAATACATTATTTTTTGTACAATTATGGCATCACAGTAACTTGCACGTTGCAACCCCATTTACTGCCATTATGTAGTAAGGCAGTCTATGGTCGTGCGACTCGCAAAGTCGCTAAAGAACGTATTATGAAGCGTGCACAGAACAGCTGTATCTCTGACTTGGGAGTTGAAAAGAGTGGCCTAACGTCAGACAGGTAAAACAGTGATCAAGGATCATATGGCTGCAAATAATATGAGAGCTCCACAGGGCTACTTACCTCAAAGACGGAAAGGTGGTCCTTGCGGTAGATTTCGTTGGCAGGCGGATGGAACCAGCCACATTTTTTCTTGTGCTGTTGCAGCATGGTTTGACTTTTCATGTAACGGAGGCAAAATTCACATAGGTACAACTTGGGAAGCCTGAAAAGAGTATTGATGAGAGTGGTCACATACTGCATGTCTTTACAGCTACTCATCACCATCTTCAAAATGTCATCAGGCATCAAAACCGAAAAGGCTTGAACCATTTTACAAAATGTATCCCCTATCTGGGGTCCAAACATTCTAGGAATATAGCAGCAGGTTGTGCACATTCTTGGCTAAACAGTCATTTACTCATTCAGCTGCAGTCTCATAGAGGGCGAATGGGATGGTAAAGGACAGGCTGTAGGATCCCAGAAGCCAGGCTAGACTACACACTTAACTTAGCACAACTCCTTTAAATGAGGTGTACAAGCGCAGAGGTTTTGAGGCTTCTTTTGAGTAGAATGGACCAGTTCCTGCTCCAGGAAAGAGCGATAAGACGCGTACTAGCAACCAAGAAGAGAGTTAAAACTCATTCCCAGAGGTAGACGCCATCGCCGCCCATAACCGGCTAAGCTGCACTCACCTTGTGTACTCTTGTGGATATGGAGAGGAGTACCATGTTTGAATTTCATATTTTCCAAATTCTATGACTGACGGGCAGCGAACCTGTGGGTCCGGGGGGCCATTGACACCAACTTTCTGCAAAAGTAACCAGGGAAAAGACAAGTCAGAGACTGAAGACAAAGAAAAGCTCACAAGACATCGACATTCTAAGGTACTAAAAGGGTGTGGAATACAACAAAAAAAACACCTTCAAAGCGTATGTCACTGTGATATTGTCCGACTGCAAAGCTGGATAGTGAAAGAACTCCCTGCAAGCGTATGGGGTGTAAGGAGTCACACAAAAGCTGCGGCTATGGATTCTCTATCAGTTACTTGGCTTGTAATTTCATTTTGCCCATGAACTATGCCCGCTGAGCAGCACTGAGAATAGTCAGAAGACGAAAAGACTTCACTAACCTGAGTGATGACACACTGGGAACTGACTTCTATGCCCAAACCTTCCTCCAGCTGAATGCCCAGGGTCAAAGTGGTCCCAGGACTCCAATAGAGCTGCTTACACATAGCTCTGTAATAAGTGGACGTGGGGGCGAGGGCACCTAAGGCGCTTTCCCTTCCCTCCCCTTTTTAGTTCTCTGATCATTGCACTTGTTTGTCTCTTTCCTTCCCCTGGGCACTCTCCTCCCTGCTCCTTCCCCTTCCAGCCTGTGCCTAGGTGATAGCAGTACTCAATTCTCCTGTGGGTATAAGCACAGCTGTGATCAGCCGCAGGGACACTGCAGTTAACCAACTGGATACCAGGAAACTGACCAAGTGCCCATAGTACTGCGGCAGCCGACAACCTGACATGCTGGGAGTTATGGTAGCAGTGTATGAGGCGTCACAACTTTACTGCCACTAGAGCTACACATTAACAAGTAACATTTTAACTTCTCCGTGCCAGCAACACACGTTATTAAGGGTACTTTCACACTAGCATTATAAGAATCCGCAGGCAGTTCCGTTGCCAGAACTGCCTGACGGATCCGGAAATCCATATGCAAACTGATATCTTTTTTTTCCAGATCTGGATCCATTAGACTTATGCATTGAAATACCGGATCCATCTTTCCGGTATCATCCTGAATAACGGATCCGGTAATAAATATTTTCAAAGCTAGAAAGTGTGCATGCGCAGACCGGAACACTTGGTAACAGATCTGGCATTAATACATTTCAATGGAAATTAATGCCGGTTACGGCAAGTGCGCTGGTGTTCCGGGATTTGCTGCAGTATTTTGTCCGGTCAAAAACCGTACAAGGGACGGAACGGAAGACATCCTGATGCATACTGAACGGATTGCTTACCATTCAGAATGCATTGGGACAAAATTGATCAGTTTTTTCCCCGGTATTAAGCCCCTTTACCGTATTTTTAATACCGGAAAAGAATAACGCTAGTGTGAAAGTACCCTTAACCATTTTTTTTATATATTTTTTTTATAACCTATAAAAGATTCCCATGTGGCTGACCTGTCATGGCCATAGCAGGCTAGACCTCAATAGTGTGAAATCTTCTTAAAGGGGGTTGTCAGAGAGGATTACAAATCTCAGACATCAAATTAATAAATCACGCAATAGTCACTCCTTCCTCCAGAGCCGGTTCGCTCCTCCTGACGCTGCTTGTTTACTAAATGTAGGTCTAACACTGAGGACAGCAATTGGCTGCTTGCCAGATACCATATAGCGTCACGGCAGAAAGGCCGAGTATCACATGATTTTTTACTATAGGCTACTGGAGGGTTTGTCCAAGATTTTGAATCATCTCGGACAACCCCTTTATGCCAGTGAAGCTCTGGGGGCAAGTATCGCTCCACAACTCCTGTAAGAAGCAGAATATATACATGAAAGATAGCTGATGCAGAGGGCAGCGCAGAGGTTTAGTAATTAGCACTGGTGTCCAGAGCGTCACCTGCAAGGTGTGTGCATGCCTCCTGTATTGTAAGAGTTTCCTCCCACACTCTAAAAGCATACTGACATCTCAATTGGCTTCTACTGGAATCAGCCCTACAGCCTGTGTGTCACCCTACACCACAGAGCATCAGAGAGGCGTCAGCGAAGAGGAAGCACTTACCTGCAGTGCCTGCTGCTGGATGTCTTCAAAGAGCTCTATTTCTTTATCTGAAACCATTGCTAAATGATCATCCCCATCCCCTCTGTTATCCCAACCGTCGTGATTGTCTGTTCATAATGAAAGCAAAGGGTTAATGTTGAAGAGAAGCCAGTATCCAAGACTGTATATAATCTTGGCCCACAAGTTCTTGATTATGCCCCCATCACCCCAACCCACCCCAATCCTAGCAGACTTTCCCCAACTTCTTACCCCAATCTGCCTGTCCGGACTTCCGTGGTCCTCTCTTGCGTGAACGCTGTAAGGAGTAGTCCAAGGATTCTGGCCGTGCCTTGCGTCCATCAGGAGAGGGGGTGAAGAACTTTGTCAGCCCATCGATAAGACCTTTTGTCTTCTTGTTGAACGGAAGGGCACCGGAGGAGCGATGCGAGGGCTCGGAGCTCCTGCCATCTTCGTCTGATGACGAGGACGTACAAGACGACATCTTGCGCTTCCTCCCTCTGCCTTGGCTGCCACGGCCTTTTCCAAAAGGGTTTTTAGTCCTTTAATAAAAAAAAGGGGGGGGGAAGGGGGCAATGACATCAAGGCCTCATGTGCACTGCATTTTTCACGTGTTGTTCACCTTTTTTTGCAGATAGCACACTGACCCGTTCGCTGAGTTTTTTCTGTGGATCTGTGTGGCTGCTCCAGCAATTATACAACATGTCCTACACTGATCCGTATTGTGGATGAGAATAGCCTATTCTATTGAAGGGAGCGAGACAAAAATGCTGAATGCACACAGAGGCCATCTGTATTTTGTGGGTCCATTGTTTGTGGACTAAAATATAGATTTAATTGTGTGCATGAAGCACATAGCGGAAAGCGACACAGCCAGGGAGAAGGCGGGTTTTTCTCCCTGGTTGTGACGCTCTCCGCTGTGATTGGATCGCGGCACAGCCATGGAGAAGGAGATGCCCATGGAGAAACCCTGGTGTCTCCTCCATGTGCCGATGCTCAGTATTAACATACTGAGCGAGAAAACTGCAGGGGGGCACAGCGGGCGTAAGAGTGATATTTAAAAAAAAAAAAAAAAACACTTTGTAGGGACAGCAGGGCTGATCTGCACCTAAGCCATGTGACCGATGTATAAATAAAAGAAAAAATAAAATTATAATAACGAATATATATATATATATATATATATATATATATAAATGTGAAACCAATGGTTCGCAAAGATTAATCACTTTGCCTCTGGTGTGCGCTGGACACTTACGTTGCACTTTGTTTCTTTAAACGATTCTTGGGGCGCCCTATGGGGTTAGTGTAACGTCGGCGGATCTGCGCGGCCTTCTTGTGAAGTAACTTTCTACCTTTCTTCCGAGGTCGACAAATCTGACATATCCACATGCCTGCGGTAGAGAACAGGGTGACACAGGACATAATGAAGGTCTCCCGTTTTTTACTTGTCTTCTAATGTGGAGGAGGGGGTCAATCACAATGGGGCTGGGTCCAGATGGCTTCATCTGCACCCCTATCGCTACAGGCGGTCCTACCTTTCGGCATTCTTGTAAGAGGCGGCTCACAGCATTCCATGTGAAACCCTCGGTCACACGAGTCACAGAATAGCATATTGTCCTAAGAAATATACAAAAAATAAAATAATGCAGAACTGTGCCATTTTCCCCTCTGCCGGTTTCACGGCCCCAGCCCATATTTATAGTATAGACAGACTTACAGCATTTTTGCCCTGATCTCGGCACGAACTGCAGGTCTTGCATTCAATACACTGCCAGCGCAGGGCTTTAACACGTATTGTCAGCTCTGGAGAGAACTTGAGACAGGACGGGTGACCTATGGAAAAAAATAAAAAAAACACAAGGGTTAGATATACTGATCATAAAAGTGCATAAAACAGCATCTAAATTGCCAGAGTGCTCCTATAGACTTGCACACAGTATCCTGTAACACTCAGGGATGTGGGATGCCAAGTGAGGCACTGCCAAGCATGGACAAACTGGACCTAATGATGGCAGAAACCTGACAGACCTGTCATGACATGCATGATACGGTTCTAGGCACACTACATGTGCAGTGCACGCTGGAAGCGTATATCGGAGCGACTTCCCTATACGAATCTCTGACAGATGCCAACGCATAGCCATTCTGTGGGTTAAAGAGCTGCGACTTCTTGCTTTCCCTGAAGATCAAAGTCTCCAGCATGAAGCTTCTTTCCCTACATCAGGGAGCCACCTAGTGGCAAAACAGGATACGACACTTCAGGATAGGATTTTAGGTTCTGAAGTTTTTGGCAAATATTTGACAACGGAAATACATATTAACACTACCCTACAACAGACCTCACCATTGAAGGAGTCAGCCCATGGAAAACATGCACCTGGCTTGCTATAGGGCAACTACAGGGTCAGTCCGGGGGCAATCTGACATCTGTGACTCTTACACCCCTGCAGTTTCGATGGCTGGCGACGGACTGCATTAGGCTACTTTCACACTAGAGTTTCTCTTTTCCGGTATTGAGACCTGGAAGAGGGTCTCAATACCGGAGAAAAACGCTTCTGTTTTGTCCCCATTCATAGTCAATGGGGACAAAACGGAACTGAACAGAACGGAGTGCTCCAAAATGCATTCAGTTACTTTGCGTTCCCAGACCGGAGAGCAAACCGCAGCAAGCTGTGGTTTCCCTTCAGTCATGGGATGCGGAGCAAAACGGCATGACCCACAATGCAAGTCAACGGGGACGGATGCAGTTTCTCTGACTTTGAATGCAGTTCATGACGGATCAGTCTTGGCTATGTTACAGATAATACAACCGGATCCGTTCATAACGGATGCAGACGGTTGTATGATCATGACGGAAGCGTTTTTGCTGATCCCTGCCGGATCAGACAAAAACATGTGTGAAAGTGGCCTCAGCAGGAACAGAGCACTGGATTCGCTTAGGAAGAATCGGGAAAAGGTAGCAGGAGACATTCACCAAGGGCAGACACTTAGTGGTCCCGTATGTGCGACTTACCGCTGTTTCCGCAGTCCGCACATGATATGAGTTCCTCTGGTTTCTTTTCTCGATTATGCTCTTTTGTTCCTAGACAAAAACTGCATATTGGGATGGGCTCAGCGACCGGCTGCAGGAGACAAGAGAAGCAAAAAGAAGGTCAAAACATGCAGAAGTAAAAAAATTTCCTTGGTCAAGCGCCACCTTATGGACATAAACGGGAATACAGCAGGGTATGATTTTGGCACCTGTAGTACATCCAGGCACCATACAGCTATATAGTTCAGCTTCTTCGCTGGCTTAAATGGTCACAAAAAGGAGCGGCCCGAGAAGGTCAGACTATAGTGACCATCACTGCATGGCTCCCCATTACAGCTAGGACACGGACTCTGCACAAAAGTCAAGGACTTTTTACTGCTCAACTGCACCTAAAATGACGTGTAAAGCAAACATTACATTAAAATAAAAACCGTTTTGTGTATACAGCCTCCAGGCTCCCCATGGTTATATAATACTATGCAGATAATACACTGTTAGGCTGCAGGCTTCTTTCAGAGCAGGTTAGGAATGATTCTGCTGATTTAAAAGGGTTGTCCCATGAAAAATATTCTGCAGTTTTTTTTGTAAATGCATGTAATTAAAAATGTAGTATAGCCACTGAGTTATTCCATAAAATGCATGAGTATAGCGCCACCTGCTGTTTGGTCTTTTTCTTTTTTCTCTGTCCGCCTCGTTGAGGTGGTCGCACATGCTCAGTCCCCAGCTGTGTTAGGAAGAGAGCTGCTGCAGAAAGGACACGTCCACTTATCTGCCAACTTGATATAAATCAGGCAGAACAATTGGAGCAATGAATGGGAGATCTCTGGATCCATAAAAGGCACAGGGGTGGTTCTGGCTGTGTTAGAAAGAGATTGTCATGTACTGTATCAGGGATGGGCAAACTGCGGCTCTCCAGCTGTTGTAAAACTACAACTCCCAGTATGCCCAGTCTGCCTACAGCAGGGCATGATGGGATTTGTAGTTTTACAACGATGTCTGATAAAAAAAATTAAATTCATTAATGGAATAACCCCTTTTAAAGGATGGAGTTGGGGACCACAGATAATGAGCTATGCAACATCTGCTTACTGGCTTTGTTACACAGTATACAGGCAGGGAGTATAGAGGCTGACCCCTGAAGAAGACCCCTGTCCATCTGCACACACCTCTGGAGCAAGTACTCGGGGTACCCCATATATCAGAAGAATGGGGTCTCTTGACCCCCACTTGGCACTCCAGAAAGGAGTGATGAGTAACAGAGGTGGGCGTCTATGCATGCGGCTCTCTGCAATCCAGTTCATGTCAGGCTGTTACCACAGCGCCCATGCCTTGCCCACGAGTGAACCGCTCGTTCATCGGGTTAAATGTTCACCGTTTCGGACTCTGGCACCTCAATCCTCATTCGCGGGCAGGTTGTGGTGTCTAAACAGCGCTCCGCTGCCCAGGAGCAATGATTTTGTATGGGGAGGAGCGATGCATTAGTGATCCCTCAACTGCATACTGTGGAGGAGATTGCTCTATGTAAATACAGAGCTTCGCCTCCACTTAATGAGCAGCCGACTGTCGGGAAGGAACGCTTCCTTCTCAATAATCGGCTGCTCCTTGCAGCGTCTAAATGCGCCTTTAGATTAGTCTACTTTCACACTGGCGTTTTGGCTTTCCGTTTGTGAGATCCGTTCAGGGCTCTCACCAGCGGTCCAAAACGGATCAGTTTTGCCCTAATGCATTCTGAATGGATAACGATCGGCTCAGAAAGCATCAGTTTTCCTCCGTTCAATCTGACAAAACTGAGCCAAACTGCGAGAGACGGATCAGTTTTCTATTATGCCAGATTGTGTCCTAAAAAAAATAAAAAGGGGGGATCCGTCCCCAGGGATCCCTTTTTTTAATGACACAATCTGGCACAATAGAAAACGGATCCGTCTCCCATTGACTTTCAATGGAGTTCATTATGGATCCGTCTTGGCTACGTTACAGATAATACAATCGGATCGGTTCTGAACGGATGCAGACGGTTGCATTATGTGAACGGATCCGTCCATGACGGTTCAACACCAAACGCGAGTGTGAAAGTAGCCTAAAGCGTCATCTTATGTACCAGTCACACAAGGTGTCTGCTCCAGCGAGTCACTACCATTCCACGATCAGCTCCCCCACCCCATTACCAGTGATGTTTGGATGCAACGGCAGTTACTACAACCACCGCGCCGGGACGCCTTGCCGCGTTCTTGAACTGAACTTAGATAAGATTTCCGCTCTGATTTTTGGCTTAATACAGCACTGGCAAAGTGAATGAGATGACAAATCTCACGTACACGTTTCAATTATTATTTTTTTTCGTGCAGATTCTTAGTTTGGAGTTCACATTTTGCAATACAAAAGAGTGAGATTGGCGCAAAACCGAACCAAAAGCCAGGCGTAACATGTGCAATATTTGGCGTGAATTTGGGTGTTGAAACGGAGAGAAATCCGCACGAAGATCAGAGCAGATATTCTGTCTCTAAGGGCTCATGCATGCGGCCCTAGTATTTGTCCGCATCTGATACGCATTTTTTGCAGGTCAGACCCATTCACTTTCACGGGGCTGCAAAAGATGCAGACAGCAAACCGTGTACTGTCTGCATCCGTACGTCCGTTCTGTGGCCCCGCAGAAAAATAGAACATGTCTGCATTACGGACAAGGACAGAACTGCTCTATTATGGGGCGTACGTTCCGTGGCGAGGGTGTGGAGGAGGCGGAGCGGCACATTTATCTTTTTACTCTATTTTTGTGGCTTAAAAAGACTGAAATCTATGTCAGCGCACGGACTGCCGGAGGAGCACCTCGTCATAAATGACGTGAATCTCCCGGCATCGCAAGGGAGATCACAGACCAGCTATGACAAATGCCCTCCAGTATGTTTTGCGCTCCTAGAACAATCTGACGGATACAGCTCACATGTAGAAGATGGTAACATATTACACGGCCGGTGTGTTTCAGGGCACAAGCGCTTGTTGATGAATAGGTTTGTGTAAGATACGAGATCTGCACACCTTAATATACTATATTTACGCTTTTTTTTTTGTGCAAATTCTTGTATTGATGCATTAATTTTATTATCATTTCTGTTTGCCGCAAAGTTACATGAAGGTGGAGATGGTTGCCAACAATCTGCCATCATCAGGTGCTTTTATGAAATATATGTTTTGGAGGGCCCCCCTTAATTTTCAAGGGTGGTAATTCGTGTATTTTAAAATTTCCATCCTAAAAGCAGATTTTTTCATTGCGATTTTTATGAAGGTAAGTGCACGGAACTTTAGGCCTAAATGGTATGTACGAGCTCTGCGCACATTTAACATTTATTTTTAGGAGATCTGTTTCGCTTGAGTTATACTTTTACCACCTAATGTCAACGTTTATGCAATTTTTCTATCACATTACACTCTGACGCAAAGTTGCATGAAGGCGTCTGTGTGTGTATACAGTGCTGAGCGCCATTCTGACTATCTGCCGGGTGTCTAATTTCAGATAACGTATAGGTATGAGGGGTTAGGTTTATTATTTTGTAATTTAGGTTGTATTTTGCTAGGGATCAACTGATTATCTGTTTTACCGATATTAATCGGCCGATATGAAGGATTTTGAACGTTATCTGTATCTATTTTGCCGATATACCGATAACGTATGGTGAAGAAGGATCGCGCTGCTCTCAGCGCTCTCCGTGTTCCCTCAGCAGCACAGGGGAGAAGGAAACAGTGTCTCCCTCCCCCTGTGCTGCTGCCTCCAATGAGAGCGCAGAGGGGAGGGGCTGTGGCCACTGCACCACCAATGATGTTGACTCAATCAACAGGAGGCGGGAGCTGGCTGCAGAATCACGTAGCCGGCTCCCGGCCTCTATGACAAGTAGCTGCGATCCGCGGTAGTTAACCCCTTAGGTGTCGCACCTGAGGGTTTAACTGCCGCGGAGCACAGCTACTTGTCAGAGGTCGGGAGCCGGCTATGCGATTCTGCAGCCAACTCCCGCCTCCTGTATATGAATTAATGAGAGAGTTATCTTCATTGGTGGCGCAGTGCGCCCCACCAAACCCCAGTATTAAATACATTGGTGGCAGTGGCCACAGGGTCCCCTCCTCCTCAGTGGCAGTTCCGATCGGAGCCCCAGCAGTGTAAGCCTGGGGCTCCGATCGGTTACCATGGCAGCCAGGACGCTACTGAAGCCCTGGCTGCCATGGTAAGCTCTATGCTGCTGTGTGCACAAAGCACAGAGCAGCAGGGAGAGTGCGATGTCCTATTCACCCTGATAGAGATCTATCAGGGTGAATAGGACAAGGGTTCTAGCCCCTAAGGGGGCTAAAAGTTAGTGTAAAAAAAAAATATATATATATATATGTATTAAGTTTAAAAGAAAAAGAAAGAAAGTTACAAAAAATAAAACTACATATTAACAATAAACATTCATTTTCAGCAGATGTGTAGGAATTTTTTATTTTTTTATTTTCACAAATGAAAATTCTAAGAATATATAACGGTATAAATTATCGGCTATCGGCCTGAAAGTTCACAGATTATCGGTATCGGCTCTAAAAAAAATGTATATCGGTTGATCCCTAATTTGTACATGCCAAAACTGCAAAAACAGTACTGGATAACGGAAGTGCAAAATGTCCAAACATCCCAGAGGTAAACACTGGACCTAGCACAGCTCCACACAACGGTATTCAGTTTTTTTTTTAACAAGTTCTCCCATATTCAAAAGGGAAGGGGACATTGATTAGACTAATGAAACTCCAAACAATCGACAGAGACCCCGCTTCCCCCTCCCATTGAGGATGCACACGGCTGCTACACTCCCCTCTATGGGACTAACAGTGATACCCGAATACAAGCACTCAGCCATTTCCACCAGTCCCATAGAGAGGAATGGAGTGGCAGTGTGCAGGCTCCACCTGCAGCTCCATTCATTTCATGCAGGGTAGGGGGTCCCCGTTTTCAAGCGCTGTGGATAGCGGATAACTTATTACAACCGGAATACCACTTTAACCCCTTAGTGACCACAAATACGCCTTTTGACTGACGTAAACAAAGGGGGTTTTAGCTGAACAACTGGCGGTTTCAGGAGCAGAGGTTGTTTTTTTTTTGTGCTTTCGTTGTGCGCTCCCGTGCCTTCCCAGAGCCATAACAATTTTATTTTTTTTTTGTCTGTTCAGATAACCATATGAGGGCTTGTTTTTTGCGGGACAAGTTGTACTTTCCAACGCCACAATTTAAGGCTACTTTCACACTTGCGTTCGGAGGGGATCCGTCTGGTGTCTGCACAGACGGATACACTCCTATAATGCAGACGATGGGATCTGTTCAGATCCATCCAGATCCAAATCTGTTCAGATCCATCCAGACTTTACATTGAAAGTCAATGGGCGACGGATCCGTTTGAAATTGAGCCATATTGTGTCATCTTCAAACGGATCCGTCCCCATTGACTTACATTGTAAGTCTAGACGTAACCGTTTGGCTCCGCACGGCCAGGCGGACACCCGAACGCTGCAAGCAGCGTTCAGGTGTCCGCCTGCTGAGCGGAGGCCAAACGCTGCCAGACTGATGCATTCTAAGCGGATCCGCATCCACTCAGAATGCATTGGGGCCGTACGGATGCGTTCAGGGCCGCTTGTTGAGAGCCTTCAAATGGAACTCACAAGCGGACACCCGAACGCTAGTGTGAAAGTAGCCTAATATTGCATGATGTAGTGGGAAGTGGGGAAAAAAAAAATCCAAATGGGGTGAAATTTCAAAAAATTAATAAAAAAAATAAAAAAAATAAAAAATTAAAAAAATGTTTATTTTGTAAAAAAAAAAATTTTGTTTATTTATTTATTTATTTTTACACTTTTTTAGTTTCCATAAGGAACTATGAGATGCAATCATCCGATTGCTATCATAGATGCCAATGCACTAGCATTGGAATCCATGATGATTTCACTACTTTCCTATGGAGCCCTATTACAGGCAAGGGCTCCATAGTAAAAATACTATGCAGCGGCCTCCTGTCATTCATAAAGACAGGGGCTGCTGCATACACGCTCCGGCTCCTCTGATCGTCACACGGGGGAGCCGGAGCACAACCAAAAGTGCGCACTTTCGGTTTCAGCGTGCTCAGATGCCGTAGTCAGGATTGACCATGGCATCTGAGGGGTTAAATGTCCGCGATCAGCATTACTGCCGGTTGCGGAAATGAGCCGCGGGTGTCTGCTAAAAGAAGCAGGCGGCCAACCGTGGCTATGCCACCCCCAGCGGGCGCCATCTTTAAACACCTGCACAGCGCCATACGGCACTGGGCGTGAAAGGGTTAATCAATCATGTACCGAAAAATGGTGCATTAAAAACTATAACGTCCTGCAAAAAAATAAGTACATTGATATAAAAAAAAAGTTACAGCTCTTTGAATGAGATTTATTTTTATTTTTAAAGTGTGTGTGGTCACTAAGGGGTTAAAGCAAGGGGCTTCAAAACAACTAATAAAAACGTAAAACTCCACTCGGAGCCCTGATAGGACCAGTAAGCCAGGTCTTATCACATTCTGGGTTTCCTTACATTGATCCATTGTTCCCCGCTATCAGGCGGACTGCATAGTGCTGGACGGAATTCCTAACAGGAAGGTCAGAGACTTCCCCCGGTGCCGACACCCTCCCCTCCGTTCAAACGTGGAGTACTATCGGGATGCGGCTCCGTAATTCCTCGCACAGACCACACAGCAGTCACTGCATTCCCATTAAAAATGGATGAACGGATATGAACATGTGGGGAAATAAATATAAATGTAGGATGAAACAGCCCAAGACGTGACATCTACAGCAGTCGTTAGCGGCCATGTCTTGCCGGGGTACAATGCCGCTTTAAGGTCTGGCCAGGCTCCCAGCTGTCCCCCGCTCCCTGGTTAAGTGTCACCACTCGCAGCAGATGTCCTCCATCTGCAGAGAGAAGAGGCGAGAACCTGAGCCAGGAATACGAGACGCTTGTTTATCAGCCGAGAGATCCCCGGCCGCCGGAGACATCACACTCTGATCAGTGTCCTCTGTCTCACCAAGAGGGTTGATGTACAACCTCTACGAGGGATGTTAAGGGACTATAGACATACGATAAACGGGCAACACTGTTGCCAAGGAGTTGATTCTTGGCTGACAATTACACCTCTCGACCCCCGACCCCCCCCCCCCCCCCAATAAAAGCACTCGCCGAGCATGCATGTCCTGAGGAGTCTGGCAACAACTTACCTCACCTGAGAACAAAAGTCAGGCCTGTTGATATCTAAAAGCTCAAGTCTTTTATCCCTCACCATCTGTCATAAGGGGAATTTGGGTCAACCCCATATACATAAGATAGCTGACAAGTCCCATCAAAGTCAATGGGCTCAGAGATTAGGCAGGGGGATTTTTTTTATTTATTTACTTTTTATTTCATAATTGCATTCTACTCATTTCAAGCTTTAAAAAAAAATAAAAAGGTTTTTAATTGGTCTTTATTGAACATTGCCAGCAGTTTTTGTGATACAGGGGTTACATTTCGGTCTATTTGTAGACTGTCACTTTCTGTTGCTTCTAGTCCTGCGAGCTCTTATATACCTGACCGCATTAAACACTCATTAGCAATATTCTAATGAGTGGTCAGGAGATCAGAGCCATCAACTGACAGGACTCGGAGCAAACAGAAAAGTGACAATCTGAAATTCGACCCCGTATCACAAA
Organism: Bufo gargarizans; assembly: GCF_014858855.1. Taxonomy (NCBI): domain Eukaryota; kingdom Metazoa; phylum Chordata; class Amphibia; order Anura; family Bufonidae; genus Bufo; species Bufo gargarizans. The sequence goes on along the minus strand of NC_058081.1, from coordinate 58,944,329 downwards.
AACTGCCGAAGACCAATTGCAAAAATGATTTATACCCGCAAAGGAATTAGACACAACTGCCCCGAAGGTGTAGCCTTTAAGTGATGCCCTTTCTTCACGATAGACGGAGTGCACCCCCACAGTCAGCTGTCCTGTGTGGGCCCCATGGTCGGAGCTATATAGCACCATCAAAATTGTATCGGACAGCCTCTCTCTGTGGTACACAGATATATCCAAGCGCAAAACCTGCACATTTTGAATGGGACTACTGGATGGTGGAAATCTGAGAAGCCAGACTCCACATTTAGGGTTTGGCTTCTTCTTTTTGATCTTCATAAAAGTGAAGGTTCCTGCCTCCCAGCCGGACAGGGAAAGGACCAGAACTCATCACCACAACCCTAAATCTTCAACACCAAATCCTCAGGATAATAAACTGGCCATGGCCAGTTCAGCCTAGATACCTTCCATAACCATCCAAACTGAGAAGGATCTTAAGTTCCTACCATGCCCTCCCGTGCTTCCTGCACACAATACCAATGCCTACACCAGTGGGGTCGCTCATTAGACACTGCATTCATTAATGAGTGGCATCCACCAACAATCTGGGGGACAAAACCAGACCGACCGGGTGGGATTTTACCTGTGTGAATGCGACCAAGCTGTAGTAGTCCTACCAAACACAAATGGCCTCGCCATACTGAAAGAGCTCTTCCACTAGAGGGAGCTAACCGAGAGCTCTCCATACACTGAAGCGCGACGATAAGGCAGTATACAGTAGGCTCCCTCTAGTGGTGGCTGCGGGGAGACAATTTTAGCATTTCACAAATCTAGGTTGGTGCAAGACTCTACCATCTTAATAGTCAGCTGAATGAACACTAGACATTGACTTTTTTCTGTTTTCAGGAAGACATGAAATATTACACGGGGAAGATCTTGAACCTGGAAGCTGCAGAGCTGACCCTGTGACCATGACACAGAGGAAGTCCCCTTTAAATAAAAGGAATGCTAGGCATTTGAAAGCCGCTGCTGTGTGGAGGTGGTCCAGCTACATAATGTCGCCATCCGCAGTGCGAGGATTAGTGCGAAGCGTCACACACTGGAAACAGGAAGCGTTTGGCATGGCTTCTCTAGGACACCCACACAGCAAGCAGAGGATATAAATATCCTCCGTACTGCTAGCACCTCCTGACTGCAAAGCTAGAAATTACCTTCTTGGAATAGCGCACAGCCTTTACATTCCAGCCGCTGTAGGCAAGTCGCTAAACGCCACCGCGCTGGTGCTACGCCCATTTCACTGCAACCCCATAGCCACACGAAACGTGCAGAAAACTTTTGGCTCAGTTCCAGTCACCAAATACATACATAATACTCCCATGGGGGCATATCTGCTGATCTCCAGTTAGAACACCAGCAGGGGGCATCACACCAAAATCTCTGCTGCACTGCACTATGGAAAAGGTAGCGTTTACAACCAGACAAAAAGTTAATCCCCGAAGAACAACATTTATCGGGTGACCTGATAAGGTGCACGACAGCAGCAAAATTTAATACACCTACATTTAAGCTCTGCCCCCCTCACTACAGATGCATACTGTGCTAGGCCAAGCATGCAGACGTATGGATCAGGAGAGATAGCCGACGGACAGACGAGCGACAGCCGTCTCACGTACGGCCACCTTTACCGCCAGGGACAGAGAATCTCCGTACACTTGAAACAAAAGCAACCTGAACCCGATTTCTGCTGAATTGGCTAAGTAACTTATGTGCATTGGGACCTCCCAACTACCCTCTGCTGGTAGATGTCAGGAGAAAGAAGGAACGTGCAGTTATATTATTTATTCGTTTTTTCCATGGGGATATGCTGCTTCCAGGAGTCTTGCAGCAGCACTCCCCCCGGTATAAACATGCATGCTCGGCTCAGCTCGCTGAGTGTGCACAATTACAGCAGAGTTGGGACAGCCATCTTGAATGTGCGGCAGGCTTTAAAGCGTCTCTGTACTTTAAAATACTTTTGATTGTTCACAGCGAGTTTTGATAGGTGGGGGTCCGGGTGCACAGACCCCTGCCGGTTACTTAAACAAGGAGAGAGAAGCGCTTGCGTATCACACTGTCTGTCCTTGCTTCAGGAGAGAGGACTTTGTGGTTCACTCTATTTTTATAGGGGCATTTATACAAAAACCATATCCACGGTCCATCAAGAAACAGCAACCACATCGAGGCAGAAAGGTGACCAAGCAGGGATACCCCTTTAAGAGTGCTGAGGGTTTACTTCTGGAGTGCAAAACCACATGGGGGCCAGGGATACAATCTTCAGGAACCAACCATAAGCATCAACAGAAACATAACCCTGAGCTCTAGGTGCGTGCCACCTCCGACACCCTCACTTACTGGGAGAACCAGGCATCACGGGGTCTTTAAGTCAGCCACATACAACATGGCCGTGTTGCTTGGCCTATGGAGACGGAGATATATCTGTGGGACCCAACGTAGGGCGTTTCATCTAGAATAGCTGCGATTCCTGCACCAGGTGAAGATCCTACGCTATGTGATTCTTACAGACCCACTTCGCTCCTGGGTCGGCAAAGGTGTCGGCCCATCGGGTGAATACCATTGGGCCCCTTTCACACGGGCGAGTTTTCCGCGCGGGTGCAATGCGTGAGGTGAACGCATTGCACCCACACTGAATCCGGACCCATTCATTTCTATGGGGCTGTGCACATGAGCGGTGATTTTTTTAAATTAAGTAATTTTTTTATTAGCATTTTAATAATACAAACATAAGGCCCCAACCCCCACATACCCTCTCCCCACAAACCATCATTGTGATGCCCTCCATCATTCGGTTACACCATCACAACCGCATGATAATTACACAAGCACAGGCCCCATCCCTACAACAATCCCACAAAATATTGTAAGAAAAGCTGTGATCTTATAATTGGAATATACATAACCTCCCCACTTTACATTACATAGCGTAGAAACATTCCATGCCTCCTGTAAGAAATCGCCAATAACCGAGCCATATATGTATAATAAGCGATCGTACCCTCACACTAATCCTAGACGGTATCTCTGAAGTTCCCTGGACGCCAGCCCGGGGGCATCAATCCAAGGAGTCCAGAGCTTTTCAAATTTGGCCATGGCACCCCTCTTCCTATAGACCCCTCGTTCCAGATTAAGTAACCAATTAATCTTGGCTATAAATTCGGTTTTACTAGGACTACCCTCATCCAGCCAACATAGAGCAATCAGCTTACGAGCCATATACAACATTCTGGCCACTGCCATCTTCCCGGGTTCAGTGATTGGCAAGTCCTCCACATACCCCAATATACAGACAAATGAAGTCACATCCAGCGAATTAATGGGGTGCAGCACCGTGGGCCAAAAACCCTCCAGTGCCGAGCATGACCACAGCATGTGCAGCAGTGATTTTCACGCATCACTTGTGCGTTGCGTGAAAATTGCAGCATGCTCTATATTGTTCATTTTCACGCAACGCAGACCCCATAGAAGTGAATGGGGCTGCGTATAAATCGCAAGCATCCGCAAGAAAGTGCAGATGCGGTGCGATTGTCACGCATGGTTGCTAGGAGACGATCGGGATGGGGACCCGATCATTATTATTTCTCCTTATAACATGGTTATAATGGAAAATAATAGCATTCTGAATACAGAATGCATAGTACAATATATACACACACACACACACACACATACATACTCATCACATGATCCATCACCATGGTAAAAGATCATGTGATGGACCATGTGATGAGCGCAGTGACGTCATCAAAAGTCCTTTTCCTCAAAGAAGAAGACAGAAGAGAAGCCAGGCTGCGCGAACAAGTGGATTAAGGGGATATAGATATATATATATATCTATATCTATATCCCCTTAATCCACTTGTTCGCGCAGCCTGGCTTCTCTTCTGTCTTCTTCTTTGAGGAAAAGGACTTTTGATGACGTCACTGCGCTCATCACATGATCTTTTACCATGGTGATGGATCATGTGATGGCCCATGTGATGAGCATATATATATATATATATATATATATATATATATATATATATATATATATTTTTTTTTTTTTTTTTTTTTAACCCCTCCAGCCCTATTGTACTATGATTTCTGTATTCAGAATGCCATTATTTTTCCTTATAAACCATGTTATAAGGGGAAATAATACAATCTACACAACCTTGAACGCAAAGGTTTGTACTTCACAGAAGTTCGGGTCTGGGTACCACATTCAGTTTTTTATCACGCGCGTGCAAAACACATTGCACCAGAGCGATAAAAACGGAACGCAATCGCAGTCAAAACTGACTGCAATTGCGTACCTACTCGCACGGGTTTGCCGCAACGCATCTGGACCTTATCCGGACAAGCTCGTGTGAAAAAGGCCTTATACATCACGATCAAAGCGGTTTCATGCCGGGCAAGTCCACGGATCAGGGATTTGCAGACTACAAAATGGATATGGGCCTGTGCATGAGGCCTTAGCAAAAGCTCTGATCCAGTCGTCTCGTCAAACTGTGATAGTCGCTCACTTTGTGCCTAACTTATTCCCCTTTCACAGGTGTCGGCCCCGAGACAATCAGTCCCATTCACTTCACCTGTCAGATAGGCGGATTACCAGTAACTGCCAGGCTGCACTGGTAACTACATTCAACCACGTGCCAATCCCTTCGGCATGGACCATACCATGTACAGACACCTTAAGAGCTCATGCACATGGCCGTAAATGTTTTGCGCAGATCTGCAGAGCACGAATATTGGACGGGTGCATGCGGTTTTTTTTTAGTTTTTTTTTTACTCCTGCAGAAATCTCTGGTCCAGGGATGAGCGAATCGACTTCAGATGAAACTTCCAAAGTCAATTTGCATAAAACTTCGTTCTAAGGCCTCATGAACACAAACGTATTTTGTTACCGTTCCGTTTTTTAGCGGATAGGATGCGGACCCAATCATTTCAACGGGTCCGCAAAAAAAATGCAGACAGCACACCGTGTGCTATCCGCATCAGTATGTCCGTTCTGTAGAACATGTCCAATTCTTGTCCATTTTGCGGACAAGGATAGGCACTATTACAATGGATCCAAAACACATACGGTCGAGTGCATGTAGCCTAATACTGTACGGAGCAAGAGCTCCGTACAGTATTACAATGTATTGGCTCCGATGAGCTGAAGTTATTGCTTTGCGAAGTCTCGCAAGACCTCACGTAATAACTTCATAAATTAATTTGCAGTGTGAAAAAACATTTTGGCTCCAAGGTACCACTTTGTTGTTCGGATGTTTCATCCGAAATGGATTCGCTCATCCCCAGTGCCGTCTTTGTCCGCGTGCATGGAGCCTCTGGCTGGGGTTCTACATTCAGGTTGATTTTTGCAATTTTTAAAGCCAGGAGTAGGTTCCAATAGAGGAGAGGACTCTTCGTTTATGCGTCTTTCACTCATGATCCACCCCTGGTTTTGGCTTCAGAAACAAAAAAAAACAAAACATCTGAACATGGAAAACCCAGCCTTAAAGTAAAATGTTGGCGCCTCAGTCTATAAAAATATTGGTGGGAAATTCATAGTAAACTGTTTGCCAAGAGAGAGAGAGGGGGGAGGGGGCGGGGAAGTATCCAAATGCCAAAAACTCCGAGCAATATTCGATGCCCCACCCAAATCGTCATATGCCTCTCATTATCACATCTCTGGAGGAGACTGGAAGGAAGCAATGCACGAAGGAGGAGGAAGGAGGCCCAACCAGCACCCCAGCCCCAACTGTTTAGATTTCCAAAGCCTATTTACCCTCCTATCAGCTCCAAAATGCTGGATGTCTGTGCACACATCTGCCCAGGAGACGACTCCTCCGCAGAAATGGACAAGTCCCACTGAAGGCGAAAGTCAGGTCGACCCAGACCTACTACATCTGGTAATTAGATAACAGACTAAAAGCCAGGAGGCCAAAGTGAAACAGACTTGTATATAGTGGTACTTACAGGGCATCAGTCACCACTCTGTCAGCAGTTCTGACCGTGCTAAACTACTGTCAGCACTAGGTAAGCAGTAGAAACCTTTCATTATCAGGAGTAGTGTGAATATAAAGTTTTATTCTGTCAGGTCCCCTCTACTCCGAGTGTTGGCAGAAACATCCAACCAGGAGAACACCACAGCTTTCATTCAGAGTAGAGGGGCAGGGCTGAGACGCAGCTCAATGCAGAGAGCATCTCACAGTGAAGCTCCGCCTCTTGGGGCAGAACAAAACTTTATATTCACACTACTCCTGATTATAAAAGCTCCACAAAAGGTATGTTTTTCCTGCTCACCTCAGCCCCTACCTAGTGCTGACACAGCAGTTTAGCCTGGTCAATTAATTCTAGATCTACAAGATCACCTTATGTAAAGGTGTTTGTGGATATGCTGTACATCTACATCCCTTACAGTCCCACTCCCCCCAGGCTTGTGGGCCAGGACAGTCCTGTAGATGCTGGTCTAACAGAACCCATCAGAATCATCCTCAGCAACAAATAAAGGGGTTTTCCAAACAGTGATGGCATATGCTTAGACTGCACTTTCCGCACCCCTACTGATCAGCTATTTGAAAGCGCTGTGGCCCTCCTAACAAATGCTGCACCCCCTTCATTATTTACCAGGCACAGCTCCGTACTTTTAAATATCGGCTGTACCTTATATTACCGCATTCCCGGGTACAGTCGACACTAAAAGTAGGTGCCTGGAAAACAGTGAAAAGGATGTGGACACAGCAGGGGAGCCGAAGGTGGGCTGTCCAACATTATATTCAAGGACTATCAATCGAATTTAAAAGAGTTTTACGGGATTTATATCCTGGTGGTCTATCCTCAGGAAAGGTCATCAATATCTGATCGGTGGGGGTTTGATTCCCGGCAGCCCCGCCGATCAGATGTTGGCCTCTTCTTCGGCGAGCGACGTCGCATTCATTGGTCACGGGACTATGTGCAGATCACTCCCATTCAAGTGAATGGAGTTAAGCTGCGATACCAGGCACAGCCACTACACAATGGAGGGCGCCGTGCTTGGTGAGCTGAGAAGGGGCCGCAGCGCTCTCCGCAGCATCATGGCCTTTACCAAGAGCTAATCTTCCAACAGCTATCCACAGGATGGGGATCAGTATTAGATCGGTGGAGGTCCTACCGCTGGGACCCTCCACAATCCCCCGTATCCAGTGGAGCCACTCTGAAATACACTGAGCGGCTCGCTGGCGCACATTTCTGACCAGCCACTCCTTCCATTTCAGAGGGGCTCCACTGGGTATGGGGAAGGACCCGCACAGATCTACTAGTTATCCCCTATCCTGTGGATAGGGGGATAACTTTCACTAACCAGAATACCCTTTTAAAGACCACTTAATAACCCTTTAAAAATACAATTTTTAATAGCTGTCTGGCAGACAGCTGTCTCTCCTAGCTAGCCCGTATACATACATGCTCAGCAGAGGATGCATGTTTTTTCAGAGGTAAGAGAGGTAAAGCTGCTGCCAGAACAAAAGGACCGAGTGTTAAAATTCAACATCATCCTCCTCTTCCCAATATTACCCATCGGGGAGAGTCAGGAACCCCCGATACACATTTGACCATCAGCCGACCTCTCCAAAAACACGTAGGGCCACAGGAGTTTTATTGGAGAAGAACCTGGTAGGAAGACGATCATAGGTGTGCACTGTAAGGATGTGTGTGAAGACCACCAGGAGGAACATGGACTCTGTAAATTCTAAAACATGACTTTTAATATATTCAATTAAAATATTTTGACCCTTTTGATACATAAATAAACAATAAACAAAAAACAAAAATTAAAGCATAAGCTACAAATCACTTGTTTCCAATATAGCAGGAAAACAAGTGGATAATCTATAGGGACAATCACCCTAGTGTTGCCCTTTAAATGTTAAGGCCCTGCCTATGAACGGAATGGCCGCCCTGGTAAGGGCGATCCCGTGTCTCGTGCCTCCTATATACCCCTGCAAGACCCTATTACGGGTGGCGGGTAGAGCTAGTCCTAATGGAAGGCTGTTGCTGATCTACAGGTTGCCAAAAACAAAAAAGGGTTAATTAGAATAGAGGAACACCCAAAACCCATATAATGGGAGTAGAATTTAGAAAAAGCAGTAGATAGTTATGACTGAAAAAGACGTCCCGACGCGTTTCGCCCAGTTGATGTTGGGCTCCTCAGGGGACCAAAAACCAAAGAAATGCAGAGTGTCCAAAACCACAAATAAACAATCAAAAAAAACAACACAGATGACACATATGTGACCACAATAAGTGTAGCTTAAACTTAAGGTCACCAATTGTATCTAGATGTCTATAAATATATAAGACCCCTAGTCCTTGATATAGGATACTATTTGGGTCTTAGTGTATCAGACTCCAGCTATATGAAGAGAAAGTAATATAGGAATGGTAATGTTGATCCAATCGTCAGGTTATTACCATATCATCATAACACGCCCTCCCACTTCGAGGGCGTGTAAAAATCAACATACTGTACAGTAGACAGTCAGTACACAATGGCCGCAACAATCTCTGTAAAGAGAATATATATATATATAATACAGTAGAACCAATGGTCTGAAGTGCTGCGTCTCCATCCAGACAGCGGTCACGCCGGGACATTCGAGCCTTAGCACCTACAGTTTCCTATCTGTGTGGACATCCTCCATAGTGACTGAACAGCGTTGGTGACCTACCTGGATACGCAAGTACCTCTGTATCATCAGAGAATAGACACTTCAGACCATTGGTTCTACTGTATTATATATATATATATATATATTCTCTTTACAGAGATTGTTGCGGCCATTGTGTACTGACTGTCTACTGTACAGTATGTTGATTTTTACACGCCCTCGAAGTGGGAGGGCGTGTTATGATGATATGGTAATAACCTGACGATTGGATCAACATTACCATTCCTATATTACTTTCTCTTCATATAGCTGGAGTCTGATACACTAAGACCCAAATAGTATCCTATATCAAGGACTAGGGGTCTTATATATTTATAGACATCTAGATACAATTGGTGACCTTAAGTTTAAGCTACACTTATTGTGGTCACATATGTGTCATCTGTGTTGTTTTTTTTTATTGTTTATTTGTGGTTTTGGACACTCTGCATTTCTTTGGTTTTTGGTCCCCTGTGGAGCCCAACATCAACTGGGCGAAACGCGTCGGGACGTCTTTTTCAGTCATAACTATCTACTGCTTTTTCTAAATTCTACTCCCATTATATGGGTTTTGGGTGTTCCTCTATTCTAATTAACCCTTTTTTGTTTTTGGCAACCTGTAGATCAGCAACAGCCTTCCATTAGGACTAGCTCTACCCGCCACCCGTAATAGGGTCTTGCAGGGGTATATAGGAGGCACGAGACACGGGATCGCCCTTACCAGGGCGGCCATTCCGTTCATAGGCAGGGCCTTAACATTTAAAGGGCAACACTAGGGTGATTGTCCCTATAGATTATCCACTTGTTTTCCTGCTATATTGGAAACAAGTGATTTGTAGCTTATGCTTTAATTTTTGTTTTTTGTTTATTGTTTATTTATGTATCAAAAGGGTCAAAATATTTTAATTGAATATATTAAAAGTCATGTTTTAGAATTTACGGTTTCACTGTGATACCCCCGTATGTTATGACCTAATTCTATTATAATCCCATGAACAGGGTTATGTTCAGTCTGTGAATTCCTGGAACATGGACTCTGTAAGATGTTGCTCTGCTCCTTACTGGTGGATGATAGGAGAAGCGGCGCTGGCAGTTCACAGGAGATCAACCCCACAACACACGCCATCCATCCACACGTTCAGTGCACACCATGTACTCCATGTTTTGGTGGTGTACCGATAGGACCAGACTTTCTACGTTACGTCACGAGTGAAACCCAAGTGCAAGATTAAGGGATATCCTACAACGTGCTGCCTTCTGATACGTACAACCACAACTAGTCCACGTATCACAGAGGGGGGCAGCGGCAAAGAACCGACCCATCACCCACATCGATGTACTGTGGGCTAAAACATTTAAAGGGGACCTAAACCTTCAGTCAAAGTGCGAGACGTACAGAGGGCTCTGCATCAGCTCGGCAGAGTACGGATCCTACATGCCATACTTTCTATGGATCCGTACAGCGCTCTGAAAACCGCTGCATCTTCTGCGCTTCCAATTTCAATACAATTACAAAAAGAGTAACAGAGGAACGGCGTAAACCAGAGTTCTGAGAGAACGGCTACAGAGCGGTCACGTTGTAAGTGACATGTCAGGAGAGGCGACCGCTCCTCCTCAAGCAGCTCCATTTGCCTTGGACTTATCAACAGCTGCATGTTCGGGTACGTTCACATTTGCGTCGGAGGCTTAGTAAGGGACCTCGGTCACAGATACCATTAGAAGAGAAAAACGGCGTAGCGCGCTGAGCTGTTCTGTCTAGTAAAATGCTGGGCTCCCTGACAGAAACCTGACGAACCCCATTATAGTCAGGAATCGGACGCAGCACGGCTCCATCACTTGACGGATCTGGCACCGCTGGTTTCCTTTGTTTTTCTGTTCCTAGAACGGAGCAGAAAGGATGACTCACCCGTGTCTGCGCACACGACATGAATACAGCCTTCCTTTACTGCCTGCTGCACTACTTCCCCGCTGAGAAATAACGCACGCGAGAGGCCAGGTGCACAGGCTCTCTCCGTGCTCCCCGCAGAACTCAATCTGGATGCACGCATCCACCGGCCAATAGTCCTCCAAGCATCCAGGATGAAACACTGATTCTAGGAGTCCACCTGATCACTTCAGTGGCAAATTTGACCATATATAAAAAAATACATCCATCCTCTACCTCATGGCAAATACCCAGAGCTATAAAGCTGAGTAATTTCCCTTTTTTTTTTTTTAAACAATTAAAGGGGCATTCCAGAACTTTATTACTGATGGCCTGGCCTCAGGATAGCCGATTTGCAGTAGCTCCGATGCCAGAAGTCGGTGCCCAAACTACACAGCTGCGTCCACTGCTCAATGGATGGAGCTGTGTATTCCGGCCACGAAGTTACCAAACAGCGGATGGAGCTGGGGTGCGGGTGTCGGACCCCTCGCTGATCACAAAGATCATCATGATCTAGCCTGAGGATAAGTCATCAACAATAAAACCCTGAAATGTCCCTTTAAAACAAACAAACAAAAATAATACATTAAAGGGGTTTTCTGAGATTTTTATACTGATGACCTATCCTCTGTATAGGTCATCAGTATCTGGTGAGGGTGCGACACCCAGGACCCCAATCGATCAGCTGTTTGAGCTCCTGTCTTCTCTCAGCTTTCCCTAGGCCAGTGACGTCACGTACATCAGTCACGTGGCCTAGGAGCAGCTCAGCTCCTTAGAAGTAAATGGGGCTGAGCGCAATACCAACCGCAGCCGCCATACAATGTACGGTGCTGTGGTTGGTGAGCTGTGAGTAGGCCGCAGCGCAGTGCCGGAACCCCACCGATCAGACACTGAGGAGCTGTCCAGAGGATAGGTCATCAGTTAAAAAAAATCCTGGAAAACCCATTTAATGCTCCAGCTGCACATGATTGAAAATACAGCGTAAAAAGATCCGGAGATCTTGGAGATCCGCGGCATAAATTGACATGGTGCTGACCTTATATTCGCACGTCAATCTATGCCACGCTTAATTTTTTAAGCAGCTTGTGGATGAGATTTCTTAAAATACCCTCATTTTGCTGGTGTGGTACAATGCTGTGGATCTTCCGCATGAGAATCCTCAACGTTTCAGTCACATGTAGACATAGGATATAAAAAAAAAAATAAAACCTGTGCTGGATGACATAAGATCGCTCCCCTGCCCAGATGACCCCCAATAATAAGTGGATGTTCACAAGTGACTGAAAAGTGAGGATTTGCTAAGGATGAAACCTGCATTACATCAGCATTTCCACACCCCAAAAAAAATATTCCAGGAGAAATGCTACGTGTGCGGGCACTTAAAGGGGCTATCCAATAGTACCAATACCCCCTTCAATGCCAGGGCCCCTCCTATAGACAATACTTACACATGCGTCGCTTCAGATCCTGCACGACCACTGCTGAATCTACCCAGCGTGTGGATCAAAACATCCATGGCCAGCCTTAATAGCAGCCATGATTGAATAACCAGATGTTTTTATCCATTCGACGGGGAGATGCAGCGGTGGCCGTGCAGGGATCCAGAGGAACACAGGTGCCGTGGACCACGCAGGTATCAGCTATAGGAGGGACAGGTGGCATTTGTACTTGGATAACCCTTTTAAGAATAACTGCAGCATTTCAGTCGCACATGGACACACCCGGAACGTGTACGTTCACCTTTGCCATCTTCGTGCTAACACATCTGCCAGCTGAAAATGAAGTGGGCAAATGGAAGGTGCTGGGAAGACTGAGGGATTAGACTACACAAGGTCTGTTTGTAGCCTGTTGCCACGGAGACACACATGGAGTTATTCTTTTTTCTTTCATATTGCCCCTATTTCTGGAGTTGATTCATTACACATTTTCGAGGCAACGGAACCATAAAAATTGCTTGCAAAGATGGACTCAGCCTGCCAGTACTTGAAGGGTATGTCTAGATGTTGCAAGTTACCTGTATTTTCTTTTAGGAATTATTTTTTATTTTTTTTAAGTCACACAAATGCTTGTACTGAAAACTGCGTGTGCAATGCTGCATGATGAAAAGCACACGCAGTAGTCTTTCCTTGGGGCTTTCCTCGTGGAAGTCAATGAAGGAAAAGTGGCACAAACTTCAAGGCTAAGTGCACACGATCAGGATTGCGTGCAGATTTGCGTGCGGAAAATCCGCACCGTAGGTCATGTACATTGTATTCTATGAGAATTTGAAATTCTAAATGCACACGATGCAGATTTTTTTCCGTGCGGATTTTAAAATCTGCAGCATGTCAATTTATTTTAACTGAACAGATTTTCTTCGTTCACTTAGTAAAATCTGCAAGCAAATCCACACCAATTGATGCGGATTGACCGCACAGATTTGCCTGCAAACACCTGCGGATTTCAGTAAGGATTCTCCGCACATGAATCCTGAACGTGTAAATGTACCCTAAAGGGGCTGGTCATGAATGCAAAAAATATGGCTGCTTTCCTCCAAAAACGGAGCAGCACCTGTCCGTGGGTTGTGTCTGGCATTGTAGCTCAGCTCTATTCAAGTGACCAGGGCTGAGCTGCACTGCAACCACACAACCGGTGGACTGGTGCGGTGCTGCGTTCGGAAGAAAGCAGCCATGTTTTTCTAGTCCTTAACAACCCCTTTAAGGACAGACCATTTTAGAGTTTAGAAGAAGCACAGCTCCTGTTTACACACTGAACCAATGCATCCGGTGAATAGGAACAGATAGAGTCCCCTTCACCCCCACCGTAGACCTGGCCCCTGCGGTCACTCTGAACGGGTCCTACGACACCAGGCGTCCACAGGCTGCAGCCGACAAGTATCACTCACCTTGTCTTTTTCATGAGGCAGTAAACACACTGGCGGCAGCGAGGCCAATGATTCCCATCCTAGTTTGACCTCCATTAGCTTGGAATTCAGCAAGTAAAAAGCGCCCTCCTTTATAATTCTCCCATGGCCCAGAGCCCGCTTGATAGCAAGTCGTAACTGCTGGTGGAAAGCTGAAGTTGGACTTGTATTGCCCCCATAGGTTGCCACCACATCCCTCTGACTACGCAGAAAGCGTTCAATGCTCTTCAGAGAAGAGCCCCCAGGCTCGGAGAGACCCTCTAGTGCCTTCCTCAAGAGCCACTGCCAGTCCAAACCCTCGGGCCGCCCCGAGTTCCTGACAGTCTTAGGTAGTGCCAGGCGGCCTGGGTTATCAGGGTCTTTGTAGGAGTTCTGCCCCTTGTTGGTAACCTTAAGTACTGTTCCATCTTTAACACTGAGCTCCAGCTGCTCCAAGACAGTGTGGCGATCCAGGCCGTGCGAAGTGGACACGGCGTTGCAGACGCGCTCCTCCGAGGGGCGCTGCTTCTGTTTCTTCACCTTCCTGATGGCCTCCAGGATCCATTGCGTATACAAAGGATTAGCCAGCTTCACCATGATGACTGTATATCCATAGAGGATTATCCTTGGTCCTGGAGGGAGGAAAGGAGGCTGGCGCTGCCCGGAGGCTGGCTCACCATAGCACACACCAAGCTCCTCTCAAGCCAACCTCACCAAAGTCCACCAGTCTTGGTATGGAGTGACGATAACCTTAGGAGAGTCCTAGCGGGAGACACAAACGGCTGCAGGCGTTGAGCAGGAGCGACGTCGAGATGATCAAACCTACGAGGAGAAAACACAAGACGGTGAGACCAGACCGCATAGAGGGAGACGCAACAACACGTGCAGACTGCCGATACAAATGGTCAGCGACTACCTACCACATCTGGCGCCATTCGTCTTTCTTAGGCTCAGCTCCCAGCTCCTATGTCAACTTTCACCTGACCGAGGCCTTTGTTCTTTGGTCTCAGTCAGGTTGGCATACCCTTACCCCCCTTTATTTTTGCATGGGTGCCTATGGGTGATGAATGGGTGCCTATAGAGACAACCGTCATGAAATCTTCCCAATGGAAACGTTAGTGTGAGAAGAACCGCGCACAGACAATGCATCAGGAGACGGGCGGACATTTGGGGTGCAATTTAATACAATCCGTGTCGTTGCCACAATCTATCCCATTATCAGGAGCAGAGGGGCATCACTACTGCACACGAGGGGTCGGTAACGTGTAAACTGAGCCAATACGTCGCCCCTACACAAGTATAGACGGCGACCAAACCCTCTGACTACCTTACGTGTATGCGGCAGCGAAAGAAGGATCGAGCAAGCAGATGCTTTCATTCAGCGTCGTCCGGCAGCCGCTTGCTCCAATGAGATAGGCGCACACACATGCACACTCTGCCAAGCCGAGTATGCATGTGTGCAGGGGGGTCTAAAAGAACAGCTGTCAAACAGATGAGCGTATTTCACTTGTCATTTCATATTCTGCCTCCTAGAGATACTGCAGCCAAAGCCAGGCACGGGATCCAATGAGAACCCACCGCCGATACTACCGACGGTTACATGAACATGTATGGGGAGATGGCTCTCTCCGCAAACCCAAGACATTTTGCACGGTTTCCTGGTGCCACGACTGTACGCAAAAAACAAAACAAAAACAAGTGCTGCAAAAGGAAACGCCATAAGGAAGCTGCTTCTCCGCAGGGGTGACAGAAACGATACGCAGACAGCACCACAACCGAGGAGCGGGTGACAGAAAAGCACATGACCGCACCATCGCCAATAGCAGAGGGTTCAGCTTCCCTGTGATTGGCTGCTCCCCCAATCCTATACAGGTGCAGGCAGATACCCGCCGGTAAGTGACAGCGAGCAGCTGCCATAACAAATCTCAGGAGCCACATATAAGCCAAGACGTAAAAGTTTATAAAAACCACCAGTGCGGTAGAAGGCGCCAAATATCGCAACTAAAAAGAGGAGAAATGCTACAAATACGCCATGTCCAAAACAGTTCCTCTCCCCCCAGACACAACAGCAGCAGCAGGTGGTAAGGGGCACAGTACCAGTACCCACAGGACAGGCAGGTGGTAAGGGGCACAGTACCAGTACCCGCAGGGCATGCTGACACTTGTAGTGCCAGTCCTACATGGTCAGGTCTGAGCCATACAGTGCACAGTGCCATCAGAGGCTCCCTGCTGACAGCCGCACACTCACCGGCATCCGGGTGTCACCCGGCAATCCCCCATCCCCCCATAGTCTGAAGCTGGAAACCACACCGGCCCCCCGTGCACCAGGCCGGCCGAGACTTCTACGCGAGTCCCCGGCTCGCTCAGGCGGCGTAGGCCTTAGGCCAGGGCCTGCCAAGAGGTCGGAAGGCGGCTCTGGGTGGAGTCGGGCGGTTACACGGAGATTCCCTGGGATACAGGGAGAAGCAACGGTCAGGGAGAAAGAGAAAGAAAACGAGATAGGGCTGTTCTCTTACCGGGAGTCCCAGGAGGCAGCAGCGACGGAGCGCGGAGACACCCCGGGCTGATGCGGCGGCCATCTTGAAAAGTGAAACCCGGGGAGGTAAGGCGAAGCCTGGAACAGCGCGGAGGGAGGACGCTTCGGTGATTAGAGGAGCGCGGAGGGCGGGTTCAAAGGTGAATGGAAGAGCGCGGCGGGGGCGCAGGGAAGAAGCCGGAAGAGCGCAGACGGATAGAGGCGGGGGTGTGTGGAAGAGCCGGAACAAGGGGCGGAGATGTTGTGTGGATGTCACTCTGTGGGCGTTGCCTCAGACATGGAAACCGGGTCTCTGCAATTGGGTGGGAGGAGCCGCGAGTAGAGTAGGTCAGGGGGAGAACCAGTGAGGGAACAGCGGCCGAAGCCGGTGTCGGATTGGCTGCATGACGTCATTCGTAGGCGGGGCGGTACGGTTGTTGTTGGAGGGATTCAGTGAGTCAGAGAGGGAGGGGCGGACGTGAGTGGAATAGCGCAGAGAGTGCAGCCAGGGAAAAGGCGCTTGGGGTAGCGGGCGAAGACCACGTGACCGAGGAAGGGCAGCGCTGCCGAGACGCCATGCTGGTTGTGGGCATAACAAAGGACGTCCATCTTGTTAACCCTTCCCGTGCCCCGCGCTTTGTGGCGTTACCCTACATAACCCCTCCCTTCATGCATATGCATTGTTATTTATTAATATTAGGATGCATTTGCATATCTGTGCATGGAATAGTCAGGAAGCCGTAGTTGTCGGCTCGGCACGTTTACAGAAGCGGTCATCCATCTTCCAACGTTAGCTTCCATGATGGGCTGAGCTGTGCTAAGCCTATTATCATGATTAGATTCCATTACAGGGAGCCTGTGCATGTTCAGGGGGCACTACAAGTAACAGCACCCCCTGTCAGTTATATAATGGCTGGCTATGGTTCTGGTTGTCAGTTGTCAGCAATTCCTGGCGCAGTCAGGCACCATAGATTGTAAGCTCCTGCGAACATATTAGCCTGTGATCCTGCGATGTCCATGTTGGTTTCTACGTGCGCCGTGGAATATGGTGGCGCTATATAAATAAAGATGATTATTATTTCTCAGCTATAAGCGTTAATTAGTGCTCCTATTAGCGCAAAACAACCGCTTGCACCCGCCTGACACCATTATTGCCGCAGCTTCTGGTATATTTTGTCAGGCTCCTCCCCCCGGCGCTCTGCGTAGAACATCCGTCTTCCCTCTACAGCCAATCAAGACGCAGCACAAGTGACGTGGATCATGTGCCACTCGTGCATAATGGCGTGTTCACATCTGCATTGGAGGCTCAGTTCAGGCACCTCCATCACCGATTCCGCCAAAAAGGGGTGCATGCGGGACTTTTTTGTCGCCCAAAAAAGGGACCTCATTATAGTCTGGATAGCTTGTATTAGACCCCGCGCTTGTTATATCCCAGGGTGTATGGGGTTAGGTCACATTTACACGACGATTGGACGTCCGTGCCCGTCCGGGGATCCACAAAACATTAACACCAGCCGCGTGCACTCCGCATCGCGATATGCAAGATGCGGGTCCGCTATACGCAAGATGCGACTGAAGATAGGGCACGTCTTTCTTTTTCATTGCGGAGACACGGACCTGTAAAGTTATGGAAGCCTATTTTTGGCCGCATCTTTCGGATCGCAGACCCATTGAAGTCAATGGGATCCAGAGTGCATATGGCCGGTAGATATGTTTTGCTGATCCGTGGTTGGCGGTCCGCAAAACAGGCACGGTCGTGCGTGTGAAAGCGGACAAGCAGCTGAGAAATGCAGCCTCCAGCGCGAAAAAACTGAATTGATGACCAACGTAGGGAGGAGCTTAGGATTTTCCGATACGTTTTAAATTGATAATGAAAAAATTTTTAAAGAAAAATTAATTTTTTGATTGCTTTATACAGCTCTTTGATTTAACTTTTTTATGTTTTTATGTTACTATTCAAGGGGAAAAAAAATCTTGGCGACTTGTCGTCGTCACTGCGGTCAGTGATCCTGAAGAGGATCGACAGTCAGACTGACTGATGCAGGGGCAGCCCATTGCCAGCTGTGAACCGAGAGTGAAAGCATCTGTGCCTCCATCTGTGGTGCCTGCTAAATATCCTCCCGGGTGAACTCAGTGGTGCCACCTGCTGCCTCTGTATAGCTGGTTGTGCGGCGGGTAAATACAGCCCCCTGCTTATTGTTTTAAAGGGGTAGAATAGCTTTTAAAGAAAAACTAAATTGAGCAGCTGCAAAATAATCCCATGAGTGATCATGTGCCGTACATACGGGCATCACAGCTGCCACACAGAGACCAGGGGGCAAGGTGGGACCACAGGGACTGCAGCAGCAGGGGATTTAAGGTGAATGACCCCATTAATCCCTTAAAGCAAAAGGCGTATTATATCCTCATTAGGGCTCATTCAGATGATCATATTTGTATGTCAGCATCCATTCTGCAATTTTGCGGAACAGATGCGGACCCGTTCATTTCAATGGGGCCGCAAAAGGTGCGGACAGAACACCGTGTGTTGTTCGCATCCGTAAAAAAGATAGAGCATGAACTATTCTTGTCAACGCAAGAATAGGCATTTCTAATATAGGGCTGGCTCTGTGTGCTCTGCAAAATGCGGAATGCACACAGCCGCTATCCGTGTTTGGCGGATCTGCAATTTGCAGATCGCAAAACACATATGGTGGTCTGAATGAGCCCTTACGTTCATGTACCTGCAGTAGGACTGAATATTACTCCCTGGTGTTGTGGGTACAGAAGCTTTGATCCCAGGCATTTAGCCTCCTAAGATGCCAGGGGGAATACCCACTACGGCATGTACATAGTTGCCAACTGTCCCGAATTTGGCGAAACTGTCCCTGATTTTTAGAGACAGTCCCAGGCGTCCCAGGCTAAAAATGGATGGAGCTAATGCAAATCCCGCCCATAAATTGTTGTTCCCGGGCATGGCTTACATGCCCCGATTTTACCACCTGAGGCTACGTCTACACGACGACATTTGTCGTGCGACATTTTGTTGCACTAATGTCGCGCAACAATTTTTATAATGGCAGTCTATGGTGTCGCACTGCAACATGCTGCGACTGCGACGCAACAGTCGCAGAAAATCCATTTGAGATGGATTTTTCTGCGACTTGCGTCGCAGTCACATCATATTGCATGTTGAAGTGCGACACCATAGACTGCCTTTATAAAAATTGTTGCGCGACATTGGTGCAACAAAATGTCGCGTAACAAATGTTGCAGTCTAGTTGTGCCCTGCGCGACAAATGTCGTCGTGTAGACGTAGCCTAAAACGTTGGTAAGTATGCATGTAAGGAGCTTGACAGAGACACAGGGAGATTTTTCAAAAAAGGTGTAAAGGAAAACTGTATTAGTTGCCCATAGCAACCAATCAGATTCCACCTTTCATTTCTCAGAGCTCCTTTGGAAAATGAAAGGTGGAACCTATTTGGTTGCTATGGGCAACTAAGCCAGTTCTACTTTACACCAGTTTTAATAAATCTCCCCCACAGAGTCTACCCGAGTCAGCCCACTTATACACACACAACGGGGGAGATTTATCAAAACTGGTGTAAAGGAGAACTGGCTTAGTTTCCCGTAGCAACCAATCAGATCCCACCTTTCATTTTCCAAAGGAGCTCTGAAAAATGAAAGGTGGAATCTGATTGGTTGCTATGGGCAACTTAGCCAGTTTTCCTTTACACCAGTTTTGATAAATGTCCCCCCAGTATTTTTATTTTGAATACCAGTGTTCTTGCCGTGTTTGCCCTGGTGGTTTTTCGCAAACAATATGTTTGTCCACTATGGTCTTCTACATGGCAGTTTTTCCTCAGAGAGAAGGTGATGTGAAAATTATTAAAAAAGGTCCAGAGCTCCAGCATATTGCCCTTTTGAAAAGAGACTAGAAAGACAATAAAAACACCCAATGAACAAGAATAAGAATAAAGGAAGAATAAAATGCTTGTGTGTCCTGCTTCTCATATTTCCCATAGACTTTCAGCTAACAAATGGATGTTGTGTTTTTACAAAAAAAAAAGCAAAACACCATAAAAAATTTAAAAGTGCAGAAAAACACCCGCAAAATCCTACATGTGAAAGCAGCTTGACAAAGCATGAAGTAACCAATCAAACTGCGTAGTTGTAAGTCCCCCTAGTAGGGAGAATAAGTGAAATTAAGGCCTCATGCACACGACCGTATGTATTTTGCAGTCCGCAAAAAATATGGATGACGTCCGTGTGCATTGCGTATTTTGCGGAACAGAACAGCTGGCCCCTAATTGAACAGTCCTATCCTTGTTCGTGATGCGGACAATAATAGGACATGTTTTCTTTTTTTGCTGAACGGAAATACGGAAATGGAATGCACATGGAGTAACTTCCGTTTTTTTTGCGGACCTATTGAAATGAATGGTTCCTCATACGGTCCGCAAAAAAAACTGAACTGACACAGAAAGAAAATACGTTCGTGTGCATGAGTTGGAAAAGAAGCTTAATAATAATTTTAAAAAAAACTCACTTCCCCAACTATTAAATAAACCCTTTTATTTCATTTATGGTATATTGTTTTAAAATAGTTAAATCACAAAAAATACTAAATAGCAGGAAAACATAAAAAATGCAGTTTTTTTTATTCCTTATACGGCTAGGTCGCAGAAAAGGTGACACCATTTTTTTTCATGCTTCAATTATGCAGAGGTACTAAAAAAAAAATTACATATTTGGTATTAATATAATTGTAAGGACCTATAGGATATAGTTACCATTTATTGTACATGGTGTAAAAAAAAAAAAAAATATTGAAAAGACAATGGCGGAATTGCTGTTTTTTTTACCCCCCCAAAACACATCAAAGTTTTATGCAGACGGATCTTCGGATCCGTCTGTATGAAAGTAACCTACGGCCACGGATCACGGACACGGGTGCCAATCTTGTGTGCATCCGTGTTCTTTCACGGACCCATTGACTTGAATGGGTCCGTGAACCGTTGTCCGTCAAAAAAATAGGACAGGTCATATTTTTTTGACGGACAGGAAACACGGATCACGGTCTCGGCTGCAAAACGGTGCATTTTCCGATTTTTCCACGGACCCATTGAAAGTCAATGGGTCCGCGAAAAAAAAAACGGAAAACGGCACAACGGCCACGGATGCACACAACGGTCGTGTGCATGAGGCCTTAATAAGGCTAGTATCAAACTAGCGTTGTGAGATCCGACAGGTGTTCTCTGGATCCGGTATGTCGGGTCCCATTAAACTATAATGGGGACCGGTGGAGATCCGTTCACAACCCAGCAAACATTACTAGAATCGGGCGGACAAAAACTGCGGCCCGCAGCCTGAAACTATCCTAAATTACATAGACAGCAAAAATAAGAGTGTGAACCGCACCGCAAGTACAAAGACAAATGGGTGCCAGCGGATGTTAAAGCGATCCAATCTCCAAAAATGCTGAAAATTATTAATCCACGGCACTCCAAAAAAGTAAAATAAGTGTGATTTTTATTCACCAACGCTATTCATTTTCTAAATTACATAGAGCCAGATTGGTGGCAATAAAAATGATAACTAACAAAATCAGTCCAGTATTATTATTTTTTGCCTCTCAGAATTCCAGTATTTTTTGTTTATTTTTTGTTAGGCTACTTTCACACTTGCGGCAGGACGGATCAGACAGGCTGTTCACCATGTCGGATCCGTCCTGCGGCTATTTCGGAGAAAGCCCGCCGGACTAAAATTACTGCATGTCAGGCTTTTCAGTCCGGCGGCTTTCTCCGTGCAACGCCGTGCTGCGCCGGAGCTCCGCCCCGTCCCCATTATAGTCAATGGGGACGGAGCGGCGGTCCGTGGGCACGGCGAAATAGCCGCAGGACGGATCCGAAATGGTGAACAGCCTGTCGGATCCGTCCTGCCGCAAGTGTGAAAGTGGCCTTATATAGTTTTCTTGTTTTTCTTTGCAGCCAGGTTATATATGTAAAAACAAATTGCAAAATATTAAAAATATAACTCTTTTTACAGTTTTTTTTCCCATTGAGGCTACTTTCACACTCGCGCTTTGTGCGGATCCGTCATGGACGGATCCTTTCGGATAACACAACCGCGTGCATCCGTTCAGAACGGATCTGTTTGTATTATCTGTAACATAGCCAAGACGGATCCGTTTTCTATTGTGCCAGATTGTGCTCAGTTTGGCTCAGTTTCATCAGACTGCAGGCAGCGTTTTGGTGTCCGTCTCCAGAGCGGAATGGAGGCAAACTGATGCATTCTGAGCGGATCCTTTTCCATTCAGAATGCATTAGGGCAAAACTGATCCGTTTTGGACCGCGTGTTGTGAGAGCCCTGAACGGACTTCACAAACGGAAAGCCAAAACGCGAGTGTGAAAGTAGACACTGTTATATATTGATTTACTGTTTACCCTTATTTCCCTCATTATGTTATGTTCACATGTAGCAGTTACACTGCAGATTTTCCATCAGGTTTTGTGGGCAGATAATAGGCATCATATTACAGTAGCAGCAAAGCGGATGAGGTTTAAACAAATCTCATCCCGACACTGTGGATATAAATTCACATGTAAATTGTCCTGTGGAGCTGCTTTTTCACTGCAATAGTACATTTTAACAGTTTTGTTTTTAAAGGCTATGTACACCTTTGGGGGCAATTTTTTTTAAATTATTCCATTGTACTCATTTTGAGCTAAAAATAATTTTTTAAATTGGTCTTTATTAAAAAATATGAAGTCCTTTTTTCAGTACAGAGCTGATATGCTCTAGAAGCAGCCTTTGGCTTTTCTGTCTTTTCCGTCAGACCAGGAGCTGACGGGCTCCTTATCTCTGCTCTCTGATCCTATAAACACTCATTATAGCTCAGTCTTTATCTTACTGATTAGAATTTGGCTTAAATAAGTGTTTATGACCTTTTAGTGGTTTAGAGATAAGGTTTATTAGATGACCAGCAGAAAGTGAAAGTACCAGTCACACAGCTAGAAAAACAGCCCTTTGTGACAGAACGACTCAATATTTTTAATAAAGAGCAATTAAAAAATATATTTTTAGCCAAAAATGCAATATAATATGCAATTATAAACAAAAATTGCCTCCAAAGATGTACACAGCTAATGTTTTACTACTTTTGTACATCAATACACTTTTTTTTTTAAATTACTTCCCTTACGTCCTACCAGCAGCACAGATGGGGTTAACTGCCCCTGTGGACTGGTAGGACCGGCGGAATTTTAATGAGCCCAAGAACCAATAAACGATCTTCAGCTCCCTGAAAGGGAGGAGATCACCCCCCAGCCCACCGTGTTTTTTTCTGTCCTTTGGACAGGTTGGACTGGCGTATCGCTCCTTTTTGGAGCTGAGAGTTAGGGGTTTCTTTTTTCTTTCTAATGTAAAGGATCGCCCCGTTTTTTTACATGGCTCTCTTTTTTGCCTTTATTTTCAGGCGGATCGCGGCGATTTTTCTATACCTGGGGACTGCGGGGAGCGGGGTGTCCCCCTCCCCTCTCCTTTTCAGTTTCTCCTGGTCTCCCGTTCCTCCATCGCCACACACGCGTGGCGCTATGGGCGCCGCCATCTTCCGGAAGTGACGCGCACTAGCTGCGCTGCGTCACTTCCGGTTTTTTCGCAGCGCGGCTGAGGTCCTATCCTCACCCTCTTTATAAGAATTACTTTCCGATAGATATCCTGTGATCCAGGATGACCCGGGGCAGCTATCCAAAGCAGGCTGAGCTAGTTTGGTTAGCTCTCTTATATCTTAGGATACTTACGATTTGGGACCCGCCCAGGGGGCAGGGCTTCTTCCTTTTAAGCGCCCAGAGCCTGTTATTCAGTGCTCTGGTTGCATTGCTTTGACAAGCTAGCTCCAGAGTTCCCTGTGCCTTTGTGATATCCTTATATTGCTAGCGTGGGTTTGTGTGTTCCTCTTCTGCAGCTCTATATATCTCTAGTGCTGTGGGCCCCCTTAAGGTCTCGTTTTCTCCACCTCCAATTTTTTTGTAGGTGTTATGACCTGTCTTTTTTGTTTCCAATTACAGACTATGGCTTCCCCCAAGGATCCGGATCAGCGAAAATCTGGGGCCAAGAGGAAGCATTTGGCGTGCTTTGATTGTAACACGCCCTTAGACGACGGCTGTCCCTACTCTAGGTGTGAGAGTTGTCGCACGGCGTCCACGGAACCCACGATGCAGGAGATGTTTCAGTGGACGAAAACATACGTGGATGATTCCATTAAGGGAGTGGTGCGCTTATTGAATGAGAGGTTACCAGGACCCTCTCAGACTCCCATGGATGTGGGCGCTCCAGTCGCACCACCCGAAAGACCCACCCCCTGTTCGGTGGGGTCTTCTTCTGAGGAAGAAGAGATCACTTCTTGCTTTTTCCCTCCAGAAAAGACGCAGAAGTTACTTAAGTCCATCAGGTCGGGGGACCATGATGTTGACATTGGGGAGTCCTCCGATCCCGCCGTACGGACACAGCGTGTCTTCAGAGCGGATGAGACCCTTCTTTCTGTGATGCGCACAGAATGGCGAAAGCCTGAGAAAGGCCCAGTTCTCACTAGAAAATTCAAACTTATGTACCCGATGGCTAGACCCTTGGTGGAATCGTGGGGTTCCATTCCCAAGGTGGACATGGCGATAGCCAAGTTGTCCCGGCGCACTCTAGTCCCTGCAGATGATGGGTCTAGTCTGCAGGACCCTCTAGATCGGAGGGCAGAGTGCACCCTCAGAAGGAGTTATGCGGCGGCCGCTGCCTCCGCATCAACTTCGATTGCGGCCACTGAAGTGGCCACCTATCTACGCTCTAGGCTCAATCAGATCCAGACAGATGTGGACCAGAGCGTATCCAGGGATGACATCTTAGCAGCTTTCAAGTCAGCCAACCTGGCGATGGATTTCTTAGTCGACTCCACCCAGATGCAGTTGAAGCTGGCCGCCAAAACCATGGCCTTAGTTTCGGCTGCCCGCAGACCACTCTGGCTGAAACCTTGGGTCGCGGACAACGCGTCCAAGTTTAATCTTTGTGGGCTCCCCTTCGAACCAGACAGGCTGTTTGGGTCCGAATTGGATAGAATAATGGAGGGGCTCTCCGACAAAAAGGGGAAGAGCCTCCCCCAGCAGCCCTTTCGGGGACGCCCCAGGCAGGGAAACAAGCGCGAAGGACGCCCGGGGCAGCAATCTAGGCGCAAAGATTGGGGGGACCGTCTCGTAAGTATTCGAGGCGCTCCCGTAAACCCGCTAAGGAGGCAAAACCCTCCTGACTATGGGCCTCGTCGAGGCTCTTGGATAAGCCCTGCTGTCCCTGCAGTGTCTCCTCTAGACTTTCCCATACCACTCCCCCAAACGCCCGTGGGGGGCCGTCTCTCCCATTTCAAAGACTCTTGGAGTCAGTTGATCGCAGACCCTTGGGTTCTGAACTTAGTCTCCGTCGGGTACCGGGTAGACTTTCTCTCTCTCCCCCCAGAGAGATTCGTCGCTACACGAAACTTCGGGCCGGCCAAACAAGTGGTCCTGGAATCTTACATCCAGGACTATATCTCCAAGGGAGCCCTAGAGGAGGTGACGGCAGGGGAGAGAGGCCTAGGCATTTACTCACCAGTGTTCCTGGTTCCCAAAAAGACGGGAGACCTCTGGATTATCATCGATTTGAGATTTCTCAATCGATTTATAAGGAAAACAAGGTTTCGCATGGAAACCATAAGGTCAGTCACCCATATCCTCAACCTCGGGGATGTCATGGCTACTCTGGACCTCAAAGATGCTTATCTTCACATTCCGATCCATTCCGCCTTCCGGAAATTTCTCAGGATCGCGGTCCAGATTTCAGGGGTTCGCAGGCACTTTCAGTTCACCGCGCTCCCCTTCGGAATCTCTTCTGCCCCCCTTATCTTCACCAAGGTGGTGGTATCGGTGGTGGCAGCATTGAGACTTCAAGGGCTGACTATTATTCCTTATCTGGACGATTGGCTTTTCATAGCCTCTTCAGTTCCGATCCTTACCCACCATCTTCAGGTCACAATCTCCTTTCTTCTCCGCCTAGGCTGGATCATCAACTGGCAGAAGTCGAATGTGAGCCCATCATCTTCAATCCATTATTTAGGATTCGTGGTCGACTCTGTGGAGATGTCCCTCCGGTTGACTCAAGAAAGGAAAGCGCGGATTCAGGACCTGGCAAAGGTCCTTCATGTCCCTCGTCGAGTCTCTATTCGGACTCTCATGAAGATGGTGGGGCTCATGTCAGCGGCTGCGGACGCAGTCCCTTGGGCGCTATGGCACCTCCGTCCTCTTCAGTCGGAGGTCTTACACTTATGGAACGGCAGCCCTGCGGGGCTAGATTCCCTGTGCTCCCTGTCCGGTCAAACCCGGAATTCCCTCAGATGGTGGTTTCGACTGCCAGCAGGGAAGTCTATGACCCAACCAGTTTGGGTCATATTGACTACAGACGCGTCCCTTGTAGGCTGGGGCGCTCACCTGGACGGATCCCAAGTGCAGGGATCTTGGTCCCCCCTGGAGCGGCATCTTTCCTCCAATCTTCGCGAGATGCGAGCTATCCGGCTAGCCCTCCTTCACTTCGCCCCTCAGATTCGGGGCAAAGCGGTGAAAGTCCAGTCAGACAATATGACTGCGGTTCTTTATATAAACAAGCAGGGAGGCACAAGGTCATTACCCCTTCTATCAGAGATCGGGGTGATTCTTCGGTGGGCAGAGCTGAACCTTTCCCATCTATCTGCCGTTCATATCCGAGGTTCCCTCAATATGATAGCAGACCGCTTAAGTCGAGGATTACCGACCATGGAGTGGTCTCTGCATCCGGAGGTCTTCAGGCAGCTAGTTCACAGTTGGGGTATGCCAGAGGTGGACCTCATGGCAACCAGGTTCAACGCCAAGGTGCTGAGGTTCTGTTCCCTGTACCGGGAAGACAACCCCCTGGCGATAGATGCTCTGTCGATACCGTGGAGGTTCAGGCTGGCTTACATCTTCCCTCCTTTTTCCATGATACCGAGGGTATTGATGAAAATCCGTCAGGATCAGGCCTCGGTAATAGCCATCATACCGTTTTGGCCCAAAAGATCCTGGTTTACCCAGCTCATTCAGATGAGTCGGGGACAATACTGGAGACTCCCCCCGGAGCAGACCCTGGTGTCGTGGGACACTCACCTCTGCCCAGATCTGCACAGGTTCAACCTGACAGCCTGGAGATTGATCAGCCCCTTCCCAACATAGAAGGGCTTTCCGAGTCGGTCCTGAGAACTTTGTCGCATTCCCGAGCAGAGTCTACAAACAAGGCCTACTCCAGGATCATGAGAATCTTCGTGGCATGGTGTGATTCCAAACAGGTGGCGTCTGCAGATCCGCCCCTTCCTGCGATACTACATTTCCTTCAGGACGGATTAGATAGAGGCCTATCTCCAGCTACCTTGAAGGTACAAATTTGTGCCATCTCGGCCTGTCTCAACAGGCCATACTCTCGGGACCCACTCATCAAACGCTTCTTGAAGGGAGCGGAAAGACTAAAGCCTACTATACTGAAACCCATTCCCCAGTGGGATCTTTCAGTAGTGCTCAGGGGTCTAGCATCTCCCCCCTTCGAGCCTTTGGAGGAGGTTGATTTCAAATATTTAACTCTAAAGATGGTCTTTCTTCTGGCTATAGCCTCAGCCAAAAGAGTCTCTGAATTGCAGGCTTTCTCTGCAATTCATCCATATATTATTTTCTTACAGGACAGAGTACTCCTGAAGTTCTTACCATACTTCAGACCTAAGGTGCCTACTTTTCAGAATATCAACCAGGTAATCTCCTTACCAGTTTTGTTTACAGCCTCCTCCTCTGATACTCCAGCTAGAGATCCGCTGGATATTTCTAGATGCCTCCAGATCTATGTGGATAGATCCAGAGAGTTCAGGATAGATGAGAATCTCCTTATCCTGTTTGCCGGTAAGTCTAAAGGCCGTAAAGCGTCTAAAGCCACCATTAGTCGCTGGATCAAGGAGGCCATTAAGGAAGCTTTTGTCTCCCAAACCTTAGATCCTCCCGAGTTTGTGAGAGCCCATTCTACTAGGGCGGTCTCCACCTCGGTTGCGGAAAGAAGCCTTCTCCCCTTAGAGTTGATCTGTAAGGCGGCCTCCTGGAGCTCTGAGTCAACCTTCATCTCCCATTATAGGATAGATGCTAGGATGGCAGAGTTTTCGGCTTTCGGGCAGACAGTTCTTACTTCTGCCAGGCATGAGGACCCTCCCTAGGGGTTTTATCTTGCTATCTCCCCATCTGTGCTGCTGGTAGGACGTAAGGGAATCGTTAATTTCTAACGATAATTTGTTTTCCCTTAGTCCTAACAGCAGCACACAAATATCCCTCCCTAACTTACATCATACTTGTTAAAGACACGGTGGGCTGGGGGGTGATCTCCTCCCTTTCAGGGAGCTGAAGATCGTTTATTGGTTCTTGGGCTCATTAAAATTCCGCCGGTCCTACCAGTCCACAGGGGCAGTTAACCCCATCTGTGCTGCTGTTAGGACTAAGGGAAAACAAATTATCGTTAGAAATTAACGATTGTTTTTGAGTTGCCATATTCTGAGAGCCATACATTGTTTAGTTTTCCATGGATGGAGCAATGTGAGGGCTTGTTTTCGTGATACAAGCTGTAGTTTTAACTGGTACATACATTGGTGCAAAAGTAAAAATTCCTGTGGCTGTCTACCCACCCAGTCTGATTACGATAGAGAATACCTATCAACAAAAGCATCATTCAAAATAGTATAAAAGCATATTTAAAAGTCTTAATGGGAACCCATGTTAAATCAGACAGTCACATGCCAGAAGACGTTCCCAAATTGGGCTTATAGGGCTTGACTATTTTTGGAAAACACTATTGAAGTGAATGGAGAGCGTTGGACATACCCGGCTTCCTCTCCATTCTCCATTCCTTTTATTGCTCCTATCTCTTGATATAGGCTGTGGTCACATGACCATGTCCATGCAGCTCTTTCTTACTTCCTGCGATGTTATGTCCATGGGCAGGGCAGTGATAGGGGAGTGTCTGTCACTAGCTGGGTGGGAGGAGCTATAAACTAGCTCCATGTTGTTAGGGGCAGTGATAGGGGAGTGTCAATATAACTAGCTGGTGGGAGGAGCTATAAACTAGCTGGGCATTGTTGGGGGTGGTGCTGGAGCTTTGGCAGAGGAAGGAGAAGTGCATTATGGGTTTGGTTGGATACAGCAACAGGAAGTGCTACATATGGGATGGAAACAAACCATAGGGATTGGGTTTACATGGTGAAAACTGGTCAGGAGAGTCTAGAAAACATTAAAAAAAAGCATGTATGTGAGGTAAGTAACTCCATGAGCTTATCTGTTAAACACCATGGTATACCTGGAAAATCCCTTTAAGGAATTGTCACCTTATGAATTTAGAATCTGTGGGAAATCATAGAAGTGGAGAGATTTTCAAAAAGAAGCCTTTGTCCTGGGGCAAATATAGAAAAGCTGGGGATGTCTCTTGAAATTAAGAAGAGCTGATATGTACAGGGTGACGTTCCCCAACAGCTGGAGGGTAAAGCTGTTTATAGACAGTCCTCCTGTTATTTCTTATTACACTTTAATAATAATCTATTGGTATGAACTAACATGGATTCACAATGAGTAGTCCATGTGTTACCATTCCTACACCTGGGACGCGTTATAGGAGGGCCCTGGGGGGAGGCACCCGTTGCAATTTTTCGCATCACAAACAGGATTTACTTTTGTTTCTTTATGCTACAAGCCTACAGATGTGACAGAAAACCCCATGAAAAATGACTTTGCTGCATTTGTTTCAGATTAACAGGCGCCGGATTGTGTGTTGGCAGCCAAGGGGTTAATCCGCCATCTTTGCCAGTGATGGCGTATGTTCTTTTTGTACCACAAGAACGGGAAATGACAGCCCTGCCCACCGGGAACCGCCCTGTCTAAGTGCAGAGAGTGAAGACTCCACCCTCAAGAATCCGCCCCCCTTCCCAGTGTGTCCCAGCCAGCAAGAGGAAGACAAGATGGCGCGTTCTCTCAAGCCTAACTGGGGAGAGATGGTGTGGGACAGTGACCCTGAAGTAGAAGTCACCTCTGAAGAAGTGAGACTCGCGCAAGTACATCGGAACCCGGAAAAAAAAGGCCAAGGTGTCCGCCGGGCCGGCTGGTATGGCAGAGGCAGCTGGAGCGTCCACGCCGCCGCCCAGGAAGAGCTGTCCTTCTGCCCAGCTGAGCCCCATGGTGCCACAGGAGGTGATGGCCCACGCCCAGCTCTCTTAAGGTGACCCTGTTGACCAAGCCTCTGGTCCCTATGCCAGCAGCTGAGTGCTGGCAGGAGGATCCAGCAGCGGCAGGCCGCGTGCGCTGTCCCCAGGAGACCGCGGAGGGAGGCCTCCGAATCCAAGAGAAGCCACAGCCCAACCGGAGCCACTGATCCTGGGACTGCCACCACCTCCAACCTTCATGATGGGATACCAGGCCACGACAGCCTTCTCCTATAACCCCACTGTGATCAATTACCTCATACGGCTATGTGAATGGAAAATAGTTATGGCTCCAAGAAGACAGGGAGTAAAAAACTTAAAACAATGGAAAATCGCAAGCGCCAGGAAGTCCTAGTCATCCCTCCCTGCAGATGCTGGTATAGCTATTAAATACAGCATCAAAAGGGATAAACGATCGGTATTCAAGATTTCTCCAGTCTTAGTGGTTGCTGATAGTGGGAGCAGTCCATTGGCGATATCACAGGCAAAAATACTGTGCCAGCCCGATCACAGTGCCGCAAATGTAACTCTTAACCCACATTCATCCTCCCCATTCTCCTAGACCTGTGGCACTGTGTTTCCCTGTGTGTTGCGGATCTTATAACCCAACTTAGTCCTGTCCATACTTTGCCAAATTGCTCTATTTTAGGATCTGTCTCCGCCAGTCCCATAGACTTTGAATGGAGCAGCAGTGTGCATGCTCATCCGCCGCGCCATTCTTAGGGACGAGCATGCTCGCTGTTGTTCCATTCAAGGTCTGTAGAGCTGACGGAGACATGTTCTAGGTCCCAGCAGTGATCAAACATTTATCAACTATCCTGTGGATTGTGATACCTTTCCTTTGTGGTAACACCCCTGGTCCTCGTGTTGCTACCATTTTATTATTTTGTTTATCATTCTAATTAGAGACCAGCAAATCGTTATCTTACAACCTCCTGAGATCCTCTCTAATTGAGCAATATCCATACAATACCACACAGGAGTGTCTATAGAGACTTTGGTCAAAGACTTTGACGATTACCTTAGAAGAACTTGCTACCATGGCAATAATGTGAGCGAACGCTTGGCGGAAGTATGAATGCAGTTATTTAAATATATCGTACAAGTGCTCGCGGTGATATAAAAGGCATATCAGATGTGTATATCACTGATCACAGCAGTCTGATACTTCTACTGATTTATGGACAATAGAATAGAGACCGAGGGCGGTATTTAGGACCTATGGGCATTCACCGGGTCTAGCCTATCAACCAACCATGTGCATAACCCTATATACAACGTCCACAGCATTACTACTACTATATGCATAGTTTTTAACTATTTACCCTACTAACCTGCTGGCTTATGCATTATATGGGCACTGTATGCACTATTTACATGGCCGTGTATGCTACAATTAACATACGATATATGTGGAATTGTTAGGATTGTGTATTATATGCATAGTATACTTTTGTAGGGAACCTATTGCAAAAAAAATTCTCCGCCTAGACATCTAGTTAAAGGGGTTCTTCGGGCTTTTAAGATTGATGACCTAACCTCAGGACACACATTAGATGACTATCGGCTTAACCAATTTTACCGACCGCAGATATCACTGGAAAAAAGGACAGATGTGTTGGATTTCAACATTCATGATCCTTTAGTTCACAAGAAAGATAAGCCGCCACCAGAAGGTCCTGGCTGTGGTTTATTCTCCTCTCCATACACATGCATGCTCAGCTGAATCAGAACGTAAATGTATATGGGGTAGTCGGAAAGAATAGTTGTCAGCCAAACAGACGGCTTATCCTCTGTGAGATATCTTTAGTTTCTTAGCAATTTGAGACATGGGATAGCCTTCATTTGGAAAACTGCTCTTTCTAGTGACTTTTAGATTATGTTTCCACGAGATACAGCATTTACTGTATGGTATCAGGGATAGGGTTGTTTCGGGTATCAAACTTTTGATACCCAATCGATACTTTTAGCCCGGTATCGATATAATACCGGGATTTGCCTTTTATCGATACTAGGCTGTATCAGAGAACATGGCGCACGCTGCTCTCAGCGCGGCCATGTTCCCTCAGCAGCACAGGGGAGAAGGAAGCAATCTCTCCCTCCCCCCTGTGCCGCTGCCACCAATGAGAGCGCAGAGGGGAGGAGGAGGGGAGGGGCTGTGGCCACTGCGCCACCAATGTTTTAAATACTGGGGACGGGGGGGGAGGTCGCACTGCGCCACCAATGATAAGTTATGTTTAATGCAAATACAGCCGGTGGCAGAAACACATTGCCGGCACCCTGCCTCTGACATGGCGCTGTGACTGGCGGCAATTAACCCCTCAAGTGCCGCACCTGAGGGGTTAACT
Organism: Bufo gargarizans; assembly: GCF_014858855.1. NCBI lineage: Eukaryota > Metazoa > Chordata > Amphibia > Anura > Bufonidae > Bufo > Bufo gargarizans. The sequence continues at coordinate 58,911,702 of NC_058081.1, read as the reverse complement.
GCCGTGGATCGCAGCGCCCTGTCAGAGGCAAGGTGTCGGCAATGTGTTTCTGCCTCCGGCTGTATTTGTATTAAACATCACTTATCAATGGTGGCGCAGTGCGACCTCCCCCCCCCCCCCCCCCCCCCGTCCCCAGTATTTGAAACATTGGCTGTAGTTGTATATTAAACGTTAATTAGCACTGCGCCCTCCCCCCGTCCCCAGTATTAAAAACATTGGTGGTGCAGTGTGCCCCCCCCCCCTCCCCAGTATTAAAATCATTGGTGGCAGTGGCTACAGAGTCCCCTCACCTCCTCTCATTGGGGGTGCAGTGGCAGCTTCTGATCAGAGCCCCAGCAGTGTAATCCTGGGGCTCCGATCGGTTACCATGGCAGTCAGGACGCTACTGAAGCCCTGGCTGCCATGGTGATCTCCCTGCTGCTGTGTGTACTATGCACAAGGCAGCAGGGAGAGTGTGAAGTCCTATTCACCCTACTAGAGATCTATTATGGTGAATAGGACAAGGGAGTAAAAGATCCCAGGTTCTAGACACTAAGGGGGGGGGGGGGGGAATAGTTATTAAATAAACTGAAAAAAAAAAAAAAGGATAAAAGAACCCACAGAAAGTATAGATCACCCCCTTTCCCAATTTTACATATAAAATATATAAACAATAAAAAAAATATTACATATCGCCACGTTCGAAAAGTCGAAACTATAAAAATATTAAAAAATATCTCCTATGCAGTGAACGGCGTAAAATAAAAAAAATAAAAGAAAAACTGCGTGATTCGCCACCTTGTCCTCCCAAAAAATAGGATAGGACTGTTCGATTATGGGCCAGACGTTCCATAAAATGCGGAATGCAGGACGGATTTTTTTGGCATTTTATTTTTTCCGTGTGGTATCGAATGGTATCGAGTATCGCAATACTTTTTTATGGTATCGAAACCGAATCAAAATTTTGGTATCGAAACAACCCTAATCAGGGAAGTGGATGACATTTTACAGATCTCATCCTTAGGGCTCATGCACATGACTGTGATCGGCCAAGGAAACACTGTCCATGTGTCAGATGACGGTGGCTCCCCTGAACCGAACTGACTGGATCATAGTAAGTTATATCTGATCGCGGGTCTATTGTACGTTACTCCCATGACGATGTGAGGGCACTGCAATAGTCCCGCCATCAGATATAAACTGACTGTATCATAAATTGCTATGATACAGTCAGTTCGGGTGAGGGTAGCTGCGGTCGGCCGATAGACAGACTGTGTTTCCTGGGCCGATCATGGACTTGTGCATGAGTAATAGCTACTGGGACCGTATCATTGCAGGCCTGTGTACATATGCCATTAGAAATCGTCTGTTTCCAAAAACATGTTAAAAAGCGTAAAAAAACACTTTCTCTTAATTCCTATAGGCTTTCAGCTAACAACTGAAGCTGGTGTTTAAAAAGAAAAAACGCTGCAAAAACACAAGTAAAAATACCTTTCTAAAAATGTCACAAAAAAACTGCAGGGCATGTTTATTAAGGCCGGCATTTTAGACTCCGATCTTGATAAACCCCATAGCTGGTGGTGGTTCTGCCGAAGTTATGAAGAGGTGCAGTCCAGTGCCAGTTCTACATGTAAAACACCTTAAAACAGGCGTAAAAAATTATGAATGAGACGGGCCTGCCAGATCGCCCGCGCCGCAAAGCCAATTTTACACCTGGCATGAGCGGGGAAAAGTCGCAGATAGCAGCGCCAGAAATACACCTAATTTAGGCGTATTTTAGATTAGTAAGTGACTCCCTATGTGACCCGCCCTTGTCTCCTCCACCTCTCCCTCCCAGATCTCGTGCCTGCGCTACTCCACACTTGTCCCGCACCTGCGCACTGCTGTGCCCATTATGGGCAGAGGAACAGGCAGTTGGACTGCGCATGCGCCGGGGGCGCAGATGCAAGATCTGGGAGGGAGAGAAGGAGGTAATAATAGGAAACAAGGGCGGGCCAGAGGGGTGAAAGAGGTGTGGTTTAATGGACACATCGCCGAGGGTCCTGGGCACTTGCTGCAGTAACGCCGCCCCTGGGCACTTGCCAGACCTCATTAGCATACGTTTTAAAAGTCTTTATTTGAAGATCTGGGCGAGGGACAGAACAAATAAAGGTACCATTGTAATGAGGGCACAGGAGTCTGTAACCTGATCTGAGCGGTCTAAAGGGCTCAGATTAGGTGACAGACTCCCTTTAATGTCAGAATACCTGGTGGTCTAGGGCAGTGAAGGGGGTTAATGACAGTCCACATACACATGGTGGTCTAGGGCAGTGAAGGGGGTTAATGACAGTGGTCTAGGGCAATAAGGTTTTATTGTCAGTACAACTAGCAGTCTATGGCAGTAAAGGGGTTACTATAACTTTTTGGAAGTAGATTCTTGATACAATTCTTCTTGGGAATGAACTTATATGTTTATTCGAGACAAACGGCATTACAGCGGATTACAGAGCAGATGGAAAAGGCAGGCAGACTGCTGGACCGCAAAGTGTAAAATGGAGTGGTAGAATGGTCTGGTCTGGAATGAAGGGATGGTCGGATGGTATGGTGACGTTTTTCTCAAACAATAGATTTTTATACCCAGGATGACACAGGCATATCGTTACCATAGCTCAGAATGCCATAGTCTACTGCAGAACATAGACATCAATGGTTCACAGACATGTCATCATCGATACATCATTATTCGTGCACACAACGACATCAGTACATTATTATTCCTATGCATGACGACATTAATATGCATAAGGGAAGCTACTCCTCTTGATATACTTTGTAATTCTTGATGCAATTATAATTTTCTATCACGTCCAGCACATGTATATCTAATACATTCTGTAACGAGCCATATGACACTAATCTTCCTTTCTTTTTTGCTCATACTCATTAATATTTATTGTTAATAAAGAACCGAAACTTGACCCTTGCACAAATTAGGCCCAATAGGAAATATATCAACACCCTATACTATAAGGATCAATTAAGTGCATTAATTAGGGGTGAGCAAATCGAGCTTTGGATCCAGGATCCGAAGTCGATTCATTCCAAAACTTTGTCTTCATGCTGTACGGCGACCTGTCTCTGTACGGCAATAAAATGTAGGTGCTTCATCGAGGCAAAATTCAAGTCGCATGAGACTTCGGTGAATAACATCAGGCTGCAATTCTATGACTTTAAAAAACATTTAAAAACAGGAATCCAAAGTCGGCTTCAGTACCGGGGCACATTTCTGGCCATAACTACTGTGAGGGGGCACATATCTGGCCATAACTACTGTGAGGGGGCACATATCTGGCCATAACTACTGTGAGGGGGCACATATGTGCCCATAACTACTGTGAGGGGGCACCTATCTGGCCTTAACTACTGTGAGGGGGACATATCTATCCATAACTACTGTGAGGGGGCACCTATCTGGCCTTAACTACTGTGAAGGGGCACATATCTGGCCATAACTACTGTGAGGGGGCACATATCTGGCCATAACTACTGTGAGGGGGCACATATATGGCCATAACTACTGTGAGGGGGCACATATTTGGCCATAACTACTGTGAAGGGGGACATATTTGGTCATAACTACTGTGAGGGGGGCACATATTCTGCCATAACTACTGTGAAGGGGCACATATCTGGCCATACATACTGTGAAGGGGGCACATATTCTGCCATAAGTACTGTGAAGAGGGCACATATCTGGGCATAAGTACTGTGAAGAGGGCACATATCTGGGCATAACTACTGTGAAGGGAGCAGATATTCTGCCATAAGTACTGTGAAGAGGGCACATATCTGGGCATAACTACTGTGAAGGGAGCAGATATTCTGCCATAACTACTGCGAAGAGGACACATATCTGGGCATTACTGTGAAGGGGCACATATCTGGCCATAACTACTGTGAGGGGCACACTGCTGGCCATAACTACTGTGAGGGGGCACATGTCTTACCATAATGGGGCACATATCTGGGCATACCTATTGTGAAGAGGGCACATATCTGGGCATGACTACTGTGAAGGGGGAACATATCTGGACATTACTGTGAACGGGATACATACTGTGTTTGGGCAGAACTACTATTAAGGGGTACATATATGGGCATAACTACTGTGATGGGGTACATATCTGGGCATAACTATTGTGAAGGGGGCATATCTGGGCATAACTACTGTGACAGGACATAATGTGGGCATAACTAGTGTGTGGTGGCATAAAGGAGGAATCATTACTATGTGGAGGCATTAGGGGACTGGGTGTGTATAGTATAGTTATGTTCTGGGCGGAGTTGGAGGCGTGGCCTAGTATGAAAACATTTCCCTGACATATTGTCCATCTTTGTGCTTTTCAAACGTTTGGAGGTATGCCCTAGACCACCATGTGTACTGTCATTAACCCCTTCCCTGCCTGTCACCCAGATCACTAATTGGTCACAAAGGCATAGAAGAGACATTGACTGTGATGCAGCTGAAAGGTATGAGCGGCTAGCACAAAGAGAAGTTCCATGAGGGCGCAAAATAAATTTAACTCATGAGCCTTTAGCTATGTCCCTGAGTGTAGCTGTCATAGGGGCAAATACAGTTCTTTGGCTGCACAAATCTGGGGGGAAAATCCCCCAGAAAAATAAATTGTTGCAGAAGTGCTGCAAATTTGCCCCAAGTTTCACCCTCTGCATTGCACAGGGTAAAATCCGCAACATAATATGCTGATATGCTGTGTACTCCACTTTAAGTTAGGTGCAAATTCTACTGTGCTGCCACTGTACAATGCTGCAGGTTTGCCAAAAGCATATTCACAACTGCACCACATGGGAACATAGCCTTATGGAATCAGTATGGACTTATGCAGCGAGCCCCTGAGGAACTGGAGCAGAGGATGGGAGTGGTAGTGGGCCTGATGATGATGTGTCATGGTGTACTTCCTCAGGGAATCAGGCCAGAAGTAAAATAATCTCTCAGTGCAAAATAGGAGTTGTAGTACATCCAGCAGTAGTTGTAAACAGTGCAATTTCTCTCCCCAGATGATAAGGTATTGTGTCTGGCAAAGTGACAGAAGATGGCAGCTCTTGTATGCTATCTTGTTGAAGTCTCTCTCCTGACCTTCTGGATAACTTTGTGGCTGTAGGTGTCCACTTGGTGAATGTACAGACTTTTATAAGATGGCCTGGCCTGGATGGGATCTATGTGATGGGTGTCTGAGCGGTAGTCCCTCACCGGCAGCAAAGTCTGGATATCTGTGGTTGCAGGTCACTGTGCTGGCTGAAAACTCAGTAGTTTTGCAGGTATCTCTAGTTTCTGGATCCTTCAGTCTCTCTGGCGTAGTGGTCTAAGGGATGAGCTAATTCTCTGGTCCCTAAGACATGCTTCCTCGCTGCTCACAGTCAGGAATTAGAACCAGCCGACTCCTACCAAAAGGGGCGGAATGTGGTGATTATTCCCATCCCTGATGCCAACTATACCTCACCCGCTGGTGTACAGTGCAAACACGGCATAACATTACAAACATTACATCACAAACCAAACTTTGCAGACACCCCCCAGGTCTGGGTTACTGTAAATACACTTGCTATACCTATTAGATACATTTTGGCAGATATTGCCAACTATGATGAGATGCACTCACAATCTAAATGCATTTTTCATTCTCGATGAGGCTGCCATGTGTGGCGGAAAACCCATCCACTCCAGCTGCCCAGTGGCAATATCTCCATTACCAGCCATTGGCTGCCACGTGTGGCTGGGGTTTCTCCACAATTGGAAGTCGCAGCAGCATAGAAAGCCGTTCTAATGTATATTGGGGCAGGCTAACTGTCGCTTGATGTCTGCTTTTGGGAAAAACAAGAATAAGGCACCACTGTCTCGTTATGGCAACAAACATTATGCCATTGGGCTGTCCATTAACGTACCTGACTATTCGTCCACTGCGTTAGTGTATGTTTAAGTGACTATTTCTGCTCCTTTAAGAATTCTACAATGCCCTATATATGTCTCTGTGCCCCCACTGTGGCTTTTTTTTCTCACTGACTAATGCAATCCTATGCCTCTAATGTACACCTGCAGTGCTACTTGCTGCCACTAGATGCCACTGTAGTACCATAGACTATATAGAGGTGGCAAACAGGAAAAAGTCAGTGTGTGGCCTGGACCACATGGAGCGCCTGGGAGCAGGGGCTAAGCGGGAACTTAAAGTAGTCCTAGAAAAAAAGTAAAAGTGGCCCCATGTTGTAAGTGGATCCAAACTGACAGAAGATAGGGCCAACACAAGTGGGCAGGGACAACAGACGTAAGCGGGGCCTGCAATACCTGGTGCAGCACAAATTACCGCCTCAGCAGAACCAAATACTGCAGTGCAGCACAAAATACTGCCACCCTCACCACAAGTATTTACAACTGTACACAGTATTCAACTGATGTTGAGGGACAGTCCTTACATTTGACCCTCTGTAGTCCCTCTATCCCTCTTGGGACCTTACGTGTCCCTCTTTTTGATCTGAGATATAGATTTGCATAATTACATTTACAATATTGATCCAGAAGTGTTTGCCTGGTTCCTATCTGTATATTAGAGTCCAGCTAGACTGAAATCCTGTTTGGTTTGTGCTGCTGCAAAATAGGCAGCGTTCCCTGGGAAAACACCATTCCTGAGAGTGTAAACTACCAGAAATGTGACTTACGTAGGATTTATTTCTGAGAGGAGGAGGCATTGAATTTTAACAGAAGGTTGAGGATCATAAATGTACCGCATGTATACGGCTCTAGACTTTACTGCACATGGTTAGGGTTAATTGCTTCTGGCGCCCCCACCACACTACTGAGATAGACTGGGACCCTGCAATTGGGCATAGCAGAGAATTATTGGGAGTTTGCATGCCTTTGGTCATTTCGGGAATATTGTTAGAACCTAGAGAGAGACTCAGGGAAGACCACCATCATAAGAGCCACCTCCTATATACAGCCTTTGAGAGAAAAAAATGTATACAGCTTTTGAGAAAAGCCTCCACCTGGCAGGAGACCCCAAAATCCAGTGTGTTTCCCCCGAGGGAAAGAAGGGTGGTGCACCTCCATTCACTTCATACAAAGCCTTGGACAGCACTGGAGGACTACAACCACTCTTATTGCCACAGCCATGATGCTCTCCACCTCACGCCTCCCCTGCGGGCCAGCGCAATGCTCTAACTGGCACAACAAACTAAAAGAAATGAGAGAGCAAACCCAGGCGCCGAGTCCCTTGAGAGTACCTTACCACAGTGATGTGAATGGAAATGGTTTGAACTCGTCCTAAGAAAAGGTGCCTCACATTCAGTTATCAACCATTATGCTCTGTGCCTCCGTGGGAGAATGTAAGGAGTTCTACTTGAAACAAATCATGTACCTGCGACACTTCTGTTGAAAATAGGACGCACACCATACATCACATAAAGTCTAAACACATAAGCATCTTGTATTGTGCCCATCATGCCGGATGTTTCAGCCTGGTGCCCAATTCATGGAGCTGGAAGCTGCCTTTGACTCCCAATGAGACTTGCTGTGATCACTTCATATCTCCACAATGCAAATCCTAATTTTCAAACAAGTGGGTGTCCACACGCAGTCTTCCAGATCAGAGTGCCACACATAGCTGTCTATAGGCAGTCTTCCAGATCAGATTGACACAGAGACACACGGGTGTCCACAAGCAGTCTTCCAGATCAGAATGACACACATACTGTTGCTGTCTATGGGCCGTCTTTCAGATCAGAGTGACACTCATGGGTGTCCACGGGCAATGTTCCACCAGATAAGGGTGACACACATGAGTGACCACAAGCAGTCTTCCAGATCAAAGTGACACACATGGGTATCCATGGGAAGTCTTCCAGATCAGGATGACACACATGGGTGTCCATGGGAAGTCTTCCAGATCAGGATGACACACATGGGTGTCCATGGGCAGTCTTCCAGATCAGGATGACACACATGGGTGTCCACGGGCAATGTTCTAGATCAGGATGACACACATGAGTGTCCATGGGCAGTCTTTCAGATCAGGATGACACACATAGGTGTCAATGGGCAGTCTTCCAGATCAGGATGACACACATAGGTGTCCATGGGCAGTCTTCAAGATCAGAGTGACACACATGGGTGTCCATGGGCAGTCTTCAGGATATGAGTGACATACATATTGTCCACAGGCAGTCTTCCAGATCAGAATGACACACATGAGTGTCCACAGGCAGTCTTGTAGGCAGTCTATGGGCAGTCTTTCAGATCAGAGTGACACTCATGGGTGTCCACAGGCAATGTTCCAGATAAGAGTGACACACATGAGTGACCACAGGCAGTCTTCCAGATCAGAGTGACACACATGGGTTTCAATTGGCAGTCTTCCAGATTAGAGTGACACACATAGCTGTCCATAGGCAGTCTTCCAGACCCGAATGACACTTATGGGTGTCCACGGGCAGTCTTCCAGATCAAAGTGACACACATAGCTGTCTATGGGCAGTCTTTCAGATCAGTGTGACACTCATGGGTGTCCATGGGCAGTCTTCCTGATCAGGGTGACACACATAAGCGTCCATGGGAAATCTTAAAGACCAGACTGACACACATGAGTGTCCATGGGCCATCTTCCAGATCAGAGTTCACACATGGGTGTCCATAGGCAATCTTCCAGATCAGGATGACACACATGAGTGTCCACAGGCAGTCTTCCAGATCAGAGTGACACACATGAAGGCTTTGGCTAATAAAGGGAAATAAAGGACGCTATTGTCCATGTAGCTCCAACATGTTAGAGACTAAAATGGTTCTGCGCAGTGCATCTACATATTGTATTATAGACTAGGACAGGGATCAGCAACCTCCGGCACTCCAGCTGTAGTGAAACTACAGCTCCCAGCATGCTCGATTCGCTTCTATGGGAGTCCTGATAACAACCAGGCAAGTGTGCATGCTGGGAGTCGTAGTTTTACCACAGCTGAAGTGCCGGAGGTTGCTGGCCACTGGACTAGGGAATATCATACTATGCGGAAGCAATGAGAGCATGGATGCAGTAAGGTCTCAGTATGTACCATGACATCATGATGTAATGTTTTTTTTTTTCAAAAGTATGACCATAGAAAACAAAAAAGTTTGTATGAACCAAAAAGTTCAATGCCTGTCTTGTAGCTGTAATGACTGGGCAAAATCCAGCAAACTGCTGTCTCTATCTTAGATCTTGACTCCAGTAAATAAAGGTCCCTTTAAATGGGTGATTATCAGGCATGAACTGCTCTTATCTCCTGTGTATGTAGACGAGTGATCACTACTTCGATCGCTCCTGCCCATACAGATTTATTGCTTCTGGGCAGCAGATTGTCCTGTGTGAACTAGGATTTGTTGCCCAGAAACACAGAATCTGTATGGGGATGAACAATGGCAATAGTTCAATGATTCGATGAAACGTTGATTTTAGTGTTTACATCACTGATGCTTTCACCGGATGGATGAGCGTTTCCTCATTCATTTGGTGATTAGTGGCGCCTTTATACAGGGCAATTATTGCGAACTGTCGCAGTGCGATTCACTGTGACACCGCGCCGCCGTGTAGCCTGGATGCCTGCGCGCTTGTGACGTGTTACATGTGTGCTGGTTGCTTGTGCCGGCTCTGGACTTTTGTGTGTGAACAGTTCCCTGGTCTTCATGACGACATTTGTCGCGCGACAGATAGGGCACAACTACAGTGCAACATGTGTCGCGCGACAATTTTTATAATGGCAGTCTATTGTGTCGCACTGCAACATGCACGCGTTGTAGTCGCAGCATGTCTCATGTCGCATTGCGACACCATAGACTATCATTATAAAAAATGTTGCACAACAAATGTTGCAATGTAGTTGTGCCCTATAAGACGGGCGACAAATGTCGTCGTGTAGACCTAGCCTTAGGCCTCATGCACACAACCCTAAGTGTTTTGCGGACCCCGGCACGCCACCATTAATTTTTTAACTTCTGAAGAAATGTCCTATCTTTGTCTGCCAAACGGACAAGTATAGGACGTGCTCCATCTGTTTTGTGGGGCCGCGGAACAAATTTCCACATGCATCTTTTGCGGCCCCATTGAAATGAATGGGTCTGCATCTGATCCGCAAACAATGCGGACCAAACATACTGTAGTGTGCATGAGCCCTTAATCTGCTATTTACAGTTGCAAGAAAAAGTATGTGAACCCTTTGGAATGATATGGATTTCTGCACAAATTGGTCATAAAATGTGATCTGATCTTCATCTAAGTCACAACAATAGACAATCACAGTCTGCTTAAACTAATAACACTTAAAGAGTTAAATGTTACCATGTTTTTATTGAACACACCATGTAAACATTCACAGTGCAGGTGGGAAAAGTATGTGAACCCTTGGATTTAATAACTGGTTGAACCTCCTTTGGCAGCAATGACTTCAACCAAACGTTTCCTGTAGTTGCAGATCAGACGTGCACAACGGTCAGGAGTAATTCTTGACCATTCCTCTTTACAGAACTGCTTCAGTTCAGCAATATTCTTGGGATGTCTGGTGTGAATCGCTTTCTTGAGGTCATGCCACAGCATCTCAATCGGGTTGAGGTCAGGACTCTGACTGGGCCACTCCAGAAGGTGTATTTTCTTCTGTTTAAGCCATTCTGTTGTTGATTTACTTCTATGCTTTGGGTCGTTGTCCTGTTGCAACATCCATCTTCTGTTGAGCTTCAGCTGGTGGACAGATGGCCTTAGGTTCTCCTGCAAAATGTATTGATAAACTTGGGAATTCATTTTTCCCTCGATGATAGCAATCCGTCCAGGCCCTGATGCAGCAAAGCAGCCCCAAACCATGATGCCCCCACCACCATACTTCACAGTTGGATGAGGTTTTGATGTTGGTGTGCTGTGCCTCTTTTTCTCCACACATAGTGTTGTGTGTTTCTTCCAAACAACTCAACTTTGGTTTCATCTGTAAACAGAATATTTTGCCAGTACTGCTGTGGAACATCCAGATGCTCTTGTGCAAACTGTAAGCGTACAGCAATGTTTTTTTGGACAACAATGGCTTCCTCTGTGGTATCCTCCCATGAAATCCATTCTTGTTTAGTGTTTTATGTATAGTAGATTCGCTCACAGGGATGTTAGCATATGCCAGAGACTTTTGTAAGTCTTTAGCTGACACTCAACTGACGCAGCTGAAAGGTATGAGCGGCTAGCACAAAGAGAAGTTCCATGAGGGCGCAAAATAAATTTAACTCATGAGCCTTTAGCTATGTCCCTGAGTGTAGCTGTCATAGGGAGCATTGTGGCTGTCATAGGGGCAAATACAGTTCTTTGGCTGCACAAATCTGGGGGGAAAATCCCCCAGAAAAATAAATTGTTGCAGAAGTGCTGCAAATTTGCCCCAAGTTTCACCCTCTGCATTGCAGAGGGTAAAATCCGCTGTAGATATCCGCAACATAATATGCTGATATGCTGTGTACTCCACTTTAAGTTATGTGCAAATTCTACTGTGCTGCCACTGTACAATGCTGCAGGTTTGCCAAAAGCAAATTCACAACTGCACCACATGGGAACATAGCCTTATGGAATCAGTACGGACTTATGCAGCGAGCCCCTGAGGAACTGGAGCAGAGGATGGGAGTGGTAGTGGGCCTGATGATGATGTGTCATGGTGTACTTCCTCAGGGAATCAGGCCAGAAGTAAAAGAATCTCTCAGTGCAAAATAGAGGTTCTCCTGCAAAATGTCTTGATAAACTTGGGAATTCATTTTTCCCTTGATGATAGCAATCCATTCAGGCCCTGATGCAGCAAAGCAGCCCCAAACCATGATGCCCCCACCACCATACTTCACAGTGGGGATGAGGTTTTGATGTTGGTGTGCTGTGCCTCTTTTTCTCCACACATAGTGTTGTGTGTTTCTTCCAAACAACTCAACTTTGGTTTCATCTGTAAACAGAATATTTTGCCAGTCCTGCTGTGGAACATCCAGGTGCTCTTGTGCAAACTGTAAGCGTGCAGCAATGTTTTTTTTGGACAGCAGTGGCTTCCTCTGTGGTATCCTCCCATGAAATCCATTCTTGTTTAGTGTTTTATGTATAGTAGATTCGCTCACAGGGATGTTAGCATATGCCAGAGACTTTTGTAAGTCTTTAGCTGACACTCTAGGATTCTTCTTCACCTCATTGAGCAGTCTGCGCTGTGCTCTTGCAGTCATCTTTACAGGATGGCCACTCCTAGGGAGAGTAGCAGCAGTGCTGAACTTTCTCCATTTATAGACAATTTGTCTTACCGTGGACTGATGAACAGCAAGGCTTTTGGAGATACTTTTATAACCCTTTCCAGCTTTATGCAAGTCAACAATTCTTAATCATAGGTCTTCTGAGAGCTCTTTTGTGCGAGGCATCATTCACATCAGGCAATGCTTCTTGTGAAAAGCAAACCCAGAACTAGTGTGTGTTTTTATAGAACAGGGCAGCTTTAACCAACACCTCCAATCTCATCTCATTGATTGGACTCCAGTTGGCTGACACATCACTCCAATTATCTATTGGAGATTTCATTAGTTTAGGGGTTCACATACTTTTTCCACCTGCACTGTGAATGTTTACATGGTGTGTTCAATAAAAACATGGTAACATTTAACTCTTTGTGTGTTATTAGTTTAAGCAGACTGTGATTGTCTATTGTTGTGACTTAGATGAAGATCAGATCACATTTTATGACCAATTTGTGCAGAAATCCATATCATTCCAAAGGGTTCACATACTTTTTCTTGCAACTGTAGATCTGTGGGTGGTGTGTCTAGCACAGGGTTCAGCAACCTTCTGCACTCCATCTGTTGTGAAACTACATATCCCAGCATGCTCTATTCATGTCTGTGAGAGTTCTGAGAAGAGCAGAGGAAGTATGCATGCTTGGAGTTGTAATTTCACAACAGCTGGAGTGCCAGAGGTTGCCTGCCCCTGGTCTACGAGATCAGTGGGGCACATTTACTAATGGACTTTAGATGTATAAAGTGTTGCAGGTCCGCTTTTCCATCCAGCCATGCGTCATAATTTTGGCGCACGACCGGTTTTTGCGCTTTGTACACCAGTTGGTAGTGACCAGAATTTCTGTACTTCTGCCATGACTTGTGTGGTCAGCCCGATTGTTCATCAATGTAGTATACTGTCATTTAGGACAGAGTGTCCAAGTAGGTAGGTGTAAGAGTCAGCCCCTAGAAACACCAAGTTACATTGCTAGTGATTAGATTTCACACAGGCTGTGATGACTTCCTCCAGCCACAAGAAGCCACTGTGTCGCTGAGTAAGAGAGAAATGAAGTTGTTTGTGCCAGAGGATGTAGGAGGAGTTTCAAGTTCCCGGCTGAGTCTGGTGTGTGTCTTCCTGGCTGGAGTGTGTTTTTCTGTCTGATGTGAACAGAGACTGTAAAGTGATTCTTCCAGGCTGCTGTGGGACAGAACAACAGAGACTGTAAAGTGTGTCCGAGAGAAGTGACATTGTTCAATTCAGAGACCAGTGATAGGACAGATAATCCTGTCAGTGCCAAACTATGTGGATGCCTGTGCCTGCAATCTAGACAGAGAGAGAAAAAGACTGCACTGGGACAAGCAAGCAACTGGATCAGGATCCAGACTATACTTGCCTCCACGTACCAGACCAAGACAAGCAGCTGCCCACAGAACTGTGAGTGTGCACCGGTGCTAATCTGTGATATATCTTAGGATACTGTAGTCAGTGCGCTGTAGCAACGTGCCCTGAGTAGCAGGGTTCAGACAGGAAAATAGTAGAGGAGAGTAGCCTGTATTTTTATGTGCTTGCTGGTTGCAGCGTGATTTTTGGATGCATACTTCAGTTATCCTTTCTGTGAATTTATGTAGACTTGTTATCACTGTTCCTGTCATTTGTCGATTGCGCCCCTGGTGCATCAGCACAATACTGTTAATCCGATTTTCCAGCCGTTATATTTTGTTTATCTTTAATAAAGTCGGCATCTGCTTCAGCCTCCTTGTCTGCTGTACTGTATTTGAACCCTGCCCTGTTGTCACGGAAGGTGTACAGAAAACTAGAAGAGACAAAATGAAGATCCGACTGACTGGATCCAAAACTAAGGAACCAAAGGGAGAGCCCTGCAACAGACCTGGCTCTCTCCCTAACTGCTCAGCCTATGCAAAAATCTCAATGGTAGATGATCGCATATCCACGTACCTCGACTGTATGACACCTGAACACCCTATAATAGTGAGGGGACACGACCACCGGCTCCCTACACTTGATACGGAGGGAGTCAGGGTCACCTGGGATCCAGCAAACAGGAAAACACAAATGAATGAACAAAACTTATCTGTAGAAGACTCAGTAGTAGCATCCAGCATGCACACACTCCAGGAAGTTGTATAAACCGCAAAGTGATGCAGTATGGGAAGGGATTTAAAGGGATGCAATCAGTGCAACTACATGACAGCTGAGAGAGGCTAACGAGATGAGAAAACGAAAGCAAAACAAAAGGAACCTCAAGGAGGAGGTTCTGAAGAACGTCTGTCAGAGCTTCTCAGATGTCTGGTGGTGACACCTGCGGTCTCTTCCCCCTCTGACCACTACATAGGGACAGTGGTTGGGTGGAGTTTAGGACTGCACCGTTATCTACCCGTATGTCCTGTTTGTTTCTGATCATGTTTGTCTTGTAACTAGGACTGAGTGAATCAGGTTCTAATTTCTGTATCCAAACCCGATTCTTTTAAATACTTTGTTAAGAATACTGGCTCTGTCCTACTGTAAAATGTATTGCCTCCCGGAAGTCTTTCTGCAGTTTGAGCAAATATCGCAAAACTTACTTCGTCTCACCTCTATCACGTGTTGCTTCATTTATTCGCATAAACTACTGCATCAAAATACTAAGCTGAACTATGCTTGTATTTGATACAGTAGTTTATGCGAATAAACAGTGACATGACGTAAGTTTTGCGATATTTGCTGAAACTTCGTAAAGACCTCCATAGGGGCCATACATTTTACAGTAGGACGCAGCCGATATTCTTAACGTAGTTTTTAAAAGAATTTAGTTTGGATACAGCAATCTGAACCCGATTCGCTCAACCCTAATTGTAACCATCGTTGTATAAACCGGTCGTTTTGCCTAAGCAGCGTCCTGAAGTCTTGACTGAGTTTGCTTGTAATTCATCATAACCCCTGAAGGTGACAGGAACTAGGCAGTAGTGGACTCACCACCATGCAAACCAGGAAGATGCTGGGTGCCCCAAAGATCAGGTGGCCCCCTGCTGGCCGTAAGCGGTTGGCGAAAAGAAAGAAAAAAACTAAGGGGTGCAATACCGCCACCCACTTCAGCTGCACAATGGAAGAAGGGGGCCCTTCCCAGGTGTAGAGCCGTAGCAGAAGAGGCCAGGCTTCACTGCTAAGCTGAGAGAGGGGTTTAGCTGGCTGAGGGGACATTCCCTGGTGGGCTGAAGGGAGCCAAGCTTATTGGTGCAACGGCGGACCCCAGATGTATCTTTGCTTGCACCCCCCAGAAATGCCTAATGCCATAATTTCCCCAGGAACACTCCTTTCTGATAATTCCCCAATGACATAAAAAAGCCATTAAAGGCGTCATCTCACTTCTGCAAGTGGCATTTATCATGTAGGGAAAGTTAATATAAGCCACTTACTAATGTATTGTGATTGTCCATATTGCCTTCTTTGCTGGCTGGATTCATTTTTCCTTCATATTATACACTGCTCATTTCCAGGGGTCACGACCACCCTGCAGTGCAGATATGAGAGTTGCTGTGCATGCATACCTACACGTGCTCCCTTTTACTATAGTGTGCAAGCACAGCCTCTCCTGCAGGGTGATTGTAACCATGGAAATGAGCTGTGTATAATGTGATGGAAACAGACAATCCCTTTAAGGCTTTTTCTCGCTCGTATCATTGGGGGACACAGGACCTTGGGTATAGCTGCTGCTGCCACTAGGAGGCGACACTAGGCTGAAAACTGTTAGCTCCTCCTCTGCCAGCTATACCCCCTCCAGCCGGGAGAGAGCATATCATTTTTTAGCTTAGTGTCGTAGGAGGCAGACCTCCCTGCTTAGCAGGGTGGCTTCCTTTGATTTTTTGATTTTTCTCCAATTTAACATCTGGACGGCGAACAGAGTCGCATTGCCATTCTGTCTATCCGGGGAGGCTGGCCAGTGTCGGTTGTCCCACCGCCCTGCCTCCTCCAAGAAGAAAAGGTGTACCAGGGCAGCCTCGCTCCCCTGCTTCCCGCCAGCGCAAGGGCCACCTGGTCTCCAAGCCCTTCACTCACCAGTCCCCTGCCACTTGTGTGCCAGCGACTGTAGAGGTGGCCCTGCTGGTTTATGATGGAAGGGTGAAGAACACAGATGAAAGCAGGCGAGTATATCCTTCTCCCGTTCCCCACCTCCCTCTCCACTCTCAACCCTCTGCCTGGTCCCAGATTTAGACAGCAGGCATCGTGGGGGGTCATCAGGAGGGAGTAGCGATTCTACTACTTCAGGCGGACGCCATTACACCGCTGCTGGCATGCAGAGTTTAACTTGCGGGTCCGGTCTTAATTGGAGCCCAGCTGGGGGACGGGGCTAGTTCCTGGCGGCAACGCTATTGAGGGCAACGGGGGCACTGTTTTTTTGTCTCAGCGCATCATTATCTGCCCTCACCACCCCCGACCGTCTTGTCAGGATCCCTATGCGGCGTAGAGCGCGAAACATGGCGGGGGTGTGGCTAGGCTGCAGCGCGATGCGCTTGTCAGTTTCACGCCAGTCATGCTCCTCAGCATCCTGAGGGGGCAGGGGCTAGTTTTCCCGCTGCGACAGAACGTTTCCTCCTTCCTCCTTCCGCGGATCTCTGCAGCTCTGGGGAACATAGGACCTCGGTTCGGCGGCCATTCTGGTAGGAACTAGGAATATCGCTACCCCCTCCGGTTCCCAATCACAGGCATCCTCCCTCCTGGGAGATGCAATGTCGGAGGGGAAGATTGCGGATTTGGACTCGGAGGTGAATCCGGAACAGTCTTCCCAAATTGCATTTATGGTGGATAGCCTGGTATCTGCCGTCCGTGACACTTTCCACGTGCAGGATGACCTTCCCTCCCCCAGCCACCAGGGGGTGTCTTTTCTGCGCTCGAAGCATGCCCCCAAGACATTCCCCTTGCACGATGACTTCTCTGTGGTTGTTGCCAAGGCATGGGACCAGCCAGGTCTGCGCTTTCTGGTCCCAAAGTGCCTGGACCTGCTCTATCCTTTTCCCACTGAGTGCGTGGTGAAATGGTCCTCTCCTCCAAAAGGTGGATCCCCCGGTTGGTCGCCTTGCGAAAAATACAGCTATTCCGGTAGCCGATGGATCCTCTCTCCATGACCCTGTGGACCGTCACATAGAGTCTCTCGCCAAATCTGTCTTTGCGGCCAGTGGTTTTGCACTACGGCCCATTTATCTTCTGCCTGGGTAGCCAAGGCAGTCTCGGATGGGTCCTTCGTTTGAACCAGGACTTGGCGGCGGATCTCCTCCCAGCTAAGCTCCAATCTCTTGGCGGTTCAAATCTCTCAGACAGGGAAGTACCTTTGTGAGGCGGCCCTGGACGCTGGGGCTATGGTAGCGCGCTCCTCGGCCCTTGCTGTATCTCTCCGCCTAGAACTCTGGCTTAAAGTTTGGGAGGCAGTTTCCTCCACTAAGCGATGTCTTTCGGGCCTTCCTTTTGCCTGGTCCCGACTCTTTGGTACCCGACTAGACTAAATCATTTCGGAAGCAACGGGTATCTTCCACAGCCAAAAACAAAGCGTACATTTTGTCCTAGGACTTCAGCTTCCCGTTCCCAGTCCTTTCGCTGATTCTCTGGCACCCGACCGGTGGCTAACATGTCTGCCAGGCCGCCCGCACAGGACCAGCGGAAAAAAAACGTAGTTTAAACCCCAACCGGCCTAGCGCCCGCGTGCTCAGTGTAATGACCGGCGTCACGCAAAGGGAGGGAAAAGGGAAGGCCCTGCCCAAGGGAGAGGGAAAGGTGGTGACCCCTGACTCACCTTGCCAGGGGCGGATTAAGTGCATGATAGGCCCGGGGCTGTCTACCCAACTTGCCCCCCCCCCCCCCTCCATTTTAGTTTATTTTTTTATTTTTTTTGTATGAAGAGGCTGCGGTGCTTTATGAGCGCCACAGTCTCTTCTTAGGCCATATGACATCTTCAGACAAAAAAAAAAATACCCCAAATTGGGTCCTAAACTGAAAAATTTGGTCGTCAAATTTAAAATACATATAATTGTAATAAAAAAGACATGGAGGAGAATACAGCACCACATACCTCTTACATCTAGTGACATCTCCTGTCATGTAGACCTTCTATTTCCTCTTCTCCTCCATTTGACCCAGACCACCATGGCAAATTCTTTTAGCCGCATCTCGTCTCTACAGTTTGTAACACAGACACGTTAGATTTCTCAATTTTTCCATCAACCTCCTCATCCTGGTGTCCCCACAGTGTCATCCTGACACCCCCAATACTGTGCCCGTTGTGCTCCCCAATGCCCCAGGAACTATACTGCTGAAAAAATAGTGACCCTGATAGATATAATTGGGGTAATTTATCAAACTGGTGTAAAGTACAACTGGATTTCCAAAAGAGCTGTCAAATATGAAAGGTGGAATCTGATTGGCTGCTATGGGCAACTAAGCCAGTTCTGCATTACACCAGTTTGATAAATTACCCCAAATGTTCCTATAGTGTCCACAGCAGCTATAATGTCCCCTAGAGACCCCCAGTAATAATACCACCCTCTATTGTGCTCCAGGCAATAATCCCTGTATACTGTCCCCAGAAATAATAGAATTGCCCCTATAGCAACACCCCCATATAGTAATTTCCACCACACTGCCCCCACATAGTAATCCCCCCATAGTAATTTGCCCCCACACAGTAATTTCCCCCAAACTGCCCCCATATAGTAGTTTGCCCCCACACAGTAATTTGCCCCACACTGCCCCCACATAGTAATTTGCCCCACACTGCCCCCACATAGTAATTTGCCCCACACTGCCCCCACGTAGTAATTTCCACCACACTGCCCCCACGTAGTAATTTCCACCACACTGCCCCCACATAGTAATTTCCACCACACTGCCCCCACTTAGTAATTTCCACCACACTGCCCCCACATAGTAATTTCCACCACACTGCCCCCACATAGTAATTTCCACCACACTGCCCCCACATAGTAATTTCCTCCACACCACCCCCACATAGTAATTTCCACCACACTGCCCCCACATAGTATTTTGCACCCACATAGCAATTTTCCCACATAGCAATTACCCCACACTGTCCCCACATAGAAATTACCCCACACAGAAATTACCCCACACTGTCCCCACATAGAAATTACCGCACACTGTCCCCACATTGCAATTTCCCCTACACAATAGTTTCCCCCACATAGTAATTTGTCCCCACATAGCAATTTCCCCACACTGCCCCCACATAGCAATATGCCCCCACACTGCCCCATCTAGTAATTTGCCCCCACACTGCCCCATCTAGTAATTTGCCCCCACATAGTAGTCCCTCTCATAATAATTTGCCCCCACATAGTAATTTGTCCCCACATAGTATTCCCTTTCATAATAATTTGCCTCCACATAATAGTTTTCCCCACACTGCCCCCACATAGTAATTTGCCCCCACATAGCAATTACCCCACACTGTCCCCACATAGAAATTACCCCACACTGTCCCCACATAGAAATTACCCCACACAATAGTTTCCCCCACATAGTAATTTGCCCCCACATAGTCCCCACATAGCAATTACCCCCACACAATAGTTTCCCCCACACTGCCCCAGATAGAAATTTGCCCCCACATAGTAGTCATTCCCATAATAATTTGCCCCCACACAGCAATTTGCCCCCACACAATAGTTTCCCCCACACTGCCCCATCTAGTAATTTGCCCCCACATAGTAGTCCCTCTCATAATAATTTGCCCCCACATAGTAATTTGCCCCCACATAGTATTCCCTCATAATAATTTGCCCCACACTGCCCCATCTAGTAATTTGCCCCCACATAGTATTCCCTCCCATAATAATTTGGCCCCATACAGCCCCCACATTCCCCCCCATGTAATCGATTTATCTTCCCTAATAGGTCCTCCGGTGTCCCCCCCAAGTAGGCAAATGAAATAAAAAAATGAACAAAAAATGGAAAAATAAATACTCACCTATGTCCAGGGCCAGGCGCTTGCTTGCAGAGGAAGGCGGGCGGGATGAGTCAGGCGCGTCACAGTGCTGCGTCCCGACACAGGCGCGCGATGACGTCATCACGCACGCCTGCGCCGGGATTTCACTACCGGATAGGCCTCAGGCCTAGAAGGCCTGAGGCCTATGCGGTGAATGCTGGTGATCGGCGACGGGACAGGGAGCTATGCGCTCCCGTGCCCGCCGCAGTATGTGGGCGTTCGGGTCAGCGTTGGGCCCCCCAGCGGTGCTGGGCCCGGGGCTGCCGGCCCGAACGTCCCTATTGTAATCCGCCACTGCACCTTGCATCTGGCACCTGACTCCCCTGACATCCCTAGACGGGTTCCTCACCCGTACGCCGGTCACGTGCCTAAACCCTGGCTTTCCCTAAGATGAGCCCTAGGTGGGATCGCATTCACTAGTGGGATCACTAGTCCGCACCACTGACACTAAGAGGAAAACACCAAGGAGAGGACAGACAATACAGACAAACATATAATCCCAGGTGGGCGACAACAGCAGACTACAAAGGCCCAACAGGGATCCGGAGGGTAACGTTCTGGAACAACAACCAGAGAACGCAGCAACAGAGCTCCAGTGGGTCAGTATAGAAGTCCAGGCAGGAAGCTCTATATCTGGCAACCAGAAAAGTGGGAGAGGGGAATATAAGGAGGTTGGGAGTGCTGGACAAGGAACAGCTGAGGAGAAGGAACTACGGATCCCTGAGTGAGCCAAAAAGGGTTGCAA
Source organism: Bufo gargarizans (assembly GCF_014858855.1). NCBI lineage: Eukaryota > Metazoa > Chordata > Amphibia > Anura > Bufonidae > Bufo > Bufo gargarizans. The sequence goes on along the minus strand of NC_058081.1, from coordinate 58,890,716 downwards.
AGCAAACCCAAACCTACCATAAAGAAACAGCCCCATCTTACAGCCAACCGCTGCGACTTCCTGACCCCGGGTATAACGGAGTCAGGCGTGGTTCTTGACACCCTCGTGACACTCAGCCGCCACGTTCCTCTTCCGGCAAACAGTCTTCCACATGAAGGTCCTTTTTCAGGAGACCTGGCGGGCTCACATCTCGGAAGCATGGGCACTCGAGGTCGTAACCTCGGGTTATAAAATCGAGTTCACATCCACACCTCCCAACCGTTTTTTCCTCTAACAACCCCCCAGGGAACCAGTTCGGGCTGCAGCAATCTTACAGGCAGTTCAGTCCCTCTTCGCACGGGGTGTGATAACTCCGGTTTCTTTGAAGGAACAATTTACGGGTTTTTATTCAAACCTGTTTGTGGTTCCCAAAAAAGAGGGCGCTGTCCGCCCTGTTCTAGATCTTAAGGTGGTAATCAGTGTACAAAGATTCAGAATGGAGTCCCTTCGCGCTGTGATTGCTTTGTTGGTTCAAGGGGAATTCCGAGCGTCCATAGATATTCAGGACGCGTACTTGCACATCCCCATCGCAGCCGCAAACCAACGCTTTCTCCGTTTCGCTATTCAGTCGTGCCATTACCAGTTTGTCACCCTGCCCTTCGGCTTGGCGACAGCTCCGCGGGTATTCACGAAGGTACTCGCTCCCCTCCTTGCCCTTCTGCGATCCAGGAGCATTACTCTGCTCCCTTATCTGGACGACATCCCGATCAAGGCTCCGACAGTCGCTCAGTGCGAAGGAAGTCTACGGATCACATTGAACACTCTCTCTCGCTTCGGCTGGCTGGTAAACCTGCAGAAGTCTTCCCTGCGTCCCTCCACACACATCAGGTTCCTCGGCATGATATTGGATTCGGGCGCGGCGTTGGTATGCCTCTCCCTGGACAAGAGGCTGGATGTTCAGTGGTTGGTCCGTCTGCTCCTCCAGCGCCGAAACCCGTCAGTTCGCGATTGTATGCGGATACTGGGTGTGATGGTCCTGTACGCACAATTCCACACCCGGTCATTTCAACCTGCCATATTGTCGTCCTGGGACAAATCCCTGTATCGGAGTATTCACCTGTCTCGACAGGTATGGTAGGCACTCAGACGGTGGAACGCTCCTGCGCACCTGGAAGTGGGGAAGTCCTTTCTCCCAGTGATATGGACGGTCATCACCACCGACGCCAGCCTTTGGTCTCCATCGGAGTCCAAACTGCCCATCAACATCTTGGAGCTCCGGGCTATTTATCTGTGCCTTCCGCATTGGACCCCTCTCCTGGAGGGCCGTCCACTCAGGGTACAGTCGGACAATATATCAACCACCAAGGGGGGACCCGCAGCCTTGCGGTAATGAAGGAATCCAAAAAGTCCGACCGGAAGCCCTGGTTCTGGTGATCTCAGCGGTCTACATCCCGGGAGTGGACAATTGGATGGCAGGGAGTGGTCCCTCCATCCGGAGGTGTTAGAGGCGCTCTGTCTCCATTGGGGCCGTCCGGACGTGGACTTGATGGCGTCCAGACTCAATTACAATCTTCTCTCGATCAAGAGACCTCGAGGCGCATGACGTAGACGCCCTTGTGTCGCCATGGAACGGCTTTTCTCTCCTGTACGTCTTCCCACCCATTCCTCTTCTGCCTCTGATTCTACACAGAATCAGGATGGAGGGCATCCGGACGATCCTGATCATCCCGGACTGGCCTCGCCGAGCGTGGTACTCCGACCTCATTCTTCTTCTAGGGGACACACCGTGGCCCCTTCCACTCAGGTACGATCTTCTTTCACAGGGTCCGGTCTTCCACCAGAGTTTAGATACGCTGCGTTTGACAGCGTGGCTATTAAAACCTTCCTTCTAAGTCGGAGAGGTTTCTCTGATACGGTCATTCGAACGATGATTAAGGCCAGAAAAACCCACATCGTCCAAAATCTATTACAGGACTTGGAAGTCCTTCCTGCGTTTCTGTGAGGAACACAGTCTCCCTCCCAGACAGTTCTCCCTTCCTCCTATTCTGGCGTTTCTTCAGTCTGGTTTGGAATTTGGACTCGCGCTTAGTTTCTTGAAGGGACAGGTCTCAGCCCTGTCCATATTTTTCCAGCGTTCCCTAGCTGGGTTAGGCCTTGTCAAGATATTTCTGCAGGGGGTGGCTCATACAGTGCCTCCTGATCGTCCCCCATTGCATTTTTGGGACTTGAACCTGGTCCTGGGCTCGCTCCAGGCCGCTCCGTTCGAGCCTTTGAGTGCAGTCTCTCTTCGCTTGCTCTCCTGGAAAGTGGACTTTTTAGTGGCCATCACGTCTATCAGGAGAGTTTCGGAACTGGCAGTCCTTTCTTGCAAGGAGCCCTTTCTGGTGTTTCACCAAGATAAAGTAGTGCTCCGCCCAGTGCCTTCTTTTCAGCCGAAAGTGGTGTCGGCCTTTCATGTCAATGAGGACATTGTTCTCCCCTCGTTCTGCCCGCAGCCGTCTCATCCGAGAGAGTGCATGCTCCATCGGCTTGATGTGGTGTAGGCTTTGAGGATCTACCTGTCCGTTTCTGATTCTTTTTGGCGTACAGACTCTTTGTTTGTAGTCCCTGAAGGTCCTCTCAAAGGATTGGCGGCCTCCAAGGTGACGATTGCCAGGTGGATTCGGTCAGCGATTGCCGAGGCATACCGCTCCCGAGACAAGGCTTCTTGGGCTCACTTCCACCATGCATCTGCATCTCAATTGTGTAAGGCTGCGACTTGGTCCTCCTTGCACACGTTCACAAAATTTTACTGGGTGCATTCTCTGGCCTCGGTGGATGCTGCTCTGGGCTCTGCAGTGTAGTAACTTCCGCGAGGGAGTGGTTGTCCATGGGGTTCTGGTTTTCTCTCCCCATGGACTGATTTAGGACGTCCCACGGTCCTGATTCCCCCCAATGATACGAGCGAGAAAACAAGATTTTTGTGAACTCACCTGTAAAATCTCTTTCTCGCTCAGGGTACTTTCACACAAGCGTTGTTTGAATCCGGCGGGAAATTCCATCACCGGAACTGCCCGCTGGATCCAGAAAAACATGTTAAAACGGATTACATTTGAATCCTGATCAGGATTCTGATCACAATCAAAAAATTACATTGGAAAAAACGGATCCGCCATTTATGGACTTTAACTTTTTTTGCACATTTTTGGGGTTTAACATGCATTCAGTCAAAGTGTTCCGGATTTTTGGCCAGAGGTAAAAATACAACAAGCTACGGTTTTCTGAAAAGCCTGACCAGTAAAAAAAGACTGAACTGAAGACATCCTGATGCATCCTGAACGGATAAGGCTGTTCACCATGTCGGATCCGTCCTGCGGCTATTTCGCCGTGCCCGCGGACCGCCGCTCCGTCCCCATTGACTATAATGGGGACAGGGGCGGAGCTCCGGCGCAGCATGGTGGTGCACAGAGAAAGGGCGCCGGACTAAAATTACTGCATGTCAGGCTTTTTAGTCCGGCGGCTTTCTCCGTGCACCGCCGTGCTGCGCCGGAGCTCCGTCCCCGTCCCCATTATAGTCAATGGGGACGGAGCGGCGGTCCTCGGGCACGGCGAAATAGCCGCAGGACGGATCTGACATTGTGAACAGCCTGTCGGATCCGTCCTGCCGCAAGTGTGAAAGTAGCCTTACTCTCCATTCAGAATGCATGGGGATAAAACTGATCAGTTCTTTTCTGGATTTGAGCCCCTAGGACGGAACTCAGCGCCTGAAAAAAAAAAAAAAAAAACGCTAATGTGAAAGTACCCTTAGTTAATTGGGGGACACAGCACCCACCCAACCCACCCAATTTTCTTAGTGCGGCATGTAGGGGCAGTTGGTTGCCGGTTGGGGCCTCGGTTCTAGTTTGGTCCTACGGTGGGATGCGTTTCTAGTTTGTTTTTTCAGTGTACTTTCTGCTTCTCCTACTGCTAGTGCACAAACTGATATGCTCTCTCCAGGCTGGGAAGAGGGGGGTATAGCTGGCAGAGGAGGAGCTAACAGTTTTCAGCCTAGTGTTGCCTCCTAGTGGCAGAAAACAGCTATACCCACGGTCCTGTGTCCCCCAATGACCTAAGCGAGAAAGAGATTTTACAGGCGAGTTCACAAAAATCTTGTTTTTCACATTGGCCGTACTAACGCTAGCACACGTGTGCTGCCAGAAGTCCACTCCGGCCCCATTCACTATAATGGGAACAGGTCGGAGATGCGGCCGCAGCGCGGCAAACATGCTGAGAGGCGGCTGGACAAAAAACGCAGCGTGATGGAACAGCCTGCCGGACAAACCTAACGCCAGTGTGAAAGAAGCCTTATACAGTCTGCTGATTGCCCAAGAGACGAGCGGCATCTAAAAAGAAGAAAAATTGTCAAAAGTAAGGACTGGAGGTGGCTCAGTGTGGCTAGTGCTGGTGCCTTGCAGCGCTGGGGTCCTAATCCGAGGACAACATCTGCATGGAGTTTGTATGTTCTCCCCGTGTTTGGGTGGGTTTCCTCCCACACTCCAAAGACAAACTGATAGGGACCCTAGATTGTGAGCCCCATTAGGGACAGCGTGATGCTAATGTCTGTAAAGCGCTGCGGAATATAGTAAAGCTATATAAGTGAGGAAAATAAAGTATTACATTTTTACACATAATATCATAGACAACCCCTTTCATTTCCCTTCATATCGGTGGAGTTTCCATTATCTGCACTGAGCCACAGCGTCTTCCCTCTGGGCCTTAGCAGGCGCTCCAGTCACTGCATCCATGAGATAATTGTGCAGACATTTTGGAGCAGGAGCGCACATGACACAGGATCCTGGCAGTCTCCTCCCCTGTGCACACAATGCTGCTGCTACTGAGGGAGGAGGGAGTCAGCTGAGCGGCCAGAGGGAAGGAAGCATCATATGATCCAGAGGAAGGAGCTGCACTGCATGTATGCAATGTAATGGAGACCTGAGCAAGGTAGGACTGGACGTCTTCTCCACCTAGTGCACCTTGGCAGCATCCCAAAATTGGGCAGCAATTGGGAAGTGGTGGGGGGGAGGGTTATATGTGGAAATAGACTGTGGTATCTCACACAAGACTATTCACTGCTCCTATAGACCTGTATTACTATTGCATTCTCCAAGCAACATGGTTCCCATGAACCCCTAGATAGACCTATATCCGCCTCTGTAGTGTGCAGACCAGCCATTATCCGCAACCTTATGGCCTCTCGTTACCATCTGGTCATTAGGTAGCAACACAAAGGCCTTAGTGAATGGATGGTTGTTTTCCAGGATGTGGAATCTGTAACGATCTCCTATTTTCCGGGGTGGGTAGTAGTTCACGAAGGATGATTTATTTTTTGACTTTTATTTTGGTCATTCATTTTGACTACCTACAGAGAAGCATAGGTTATAATGATCCATATACCCGAGCATGCTGCACATTCACTGACATCCGTCAGAGTTTCGTAACCAGTCACGTGACTGTAACATCTCCAAATATCGTTGAACTTGCGGTCTGTGCACATAGACGCCTTTCCAGGATGTGCACATCTGACCAGGGATGTCTGCAGACGAGCTCTTCATAAGGGCTCATGCACACAAACGTATTTTCTTTCCATGTCCATTCTGTTGTGTTTTTTTGCGGAACCATTCATTTCAATGGGTCCGCAAAAAAAACAGGAAGTTACTCCGTGTGCATTCCGTTTGCGTATGTCTGTATGTCCGTTCCGCAAAAAAAAATAGAACATGCCCTATTATTGTCCGCATTACAGACAAGGATAGAAATGTTCTATTAGGGGCCAGCTGTTCCGTTCCGCAAAATACGGAATGCACACAGACATCATCTTTACTTTTTGCGTATACGTTTTTTTACGGACCGCAAAATACATACAGTCATGTGCATGAGCCCTTAGGCTACATTCACACAAACGTATTTTGTTTCTGTGTGTGTTCCGTTTTTTGGGTGGATTGGATGCGGACCGATTCATTTCAATGGGTCCACAAAAAATGTGAACAGCACACCGTGTGTTGTCCGCATCCGTATGTTTGTTCCGTAGCCCCGCAAAATATATAGAGCATGTCCTATTCTTGTCTGTTTTGCACACAAGGATAAGCATTGTTACAATGGATCCGCAAAAAAAACGGATGCAATACGGATGCCAAAAGGACGTCTTATGTGTTTTTTGCGGATCAGTGTTTTGCGCATCCGTATGTCCGTTCTGCGGCCTGCCATTCTTGTCCTTTTTGCAGACAAGGATAGGACATTTCTGCAGGACTAAAAAGAAATGGACCAGGATCCGTGATTTGTGGACCGCAAGACACTTATGGTGGTATGCATGTATCCTAGATGTCATGGTCTCGCAATAATTCCTCTAATTACATAGACGTATAGGAGCACTTATTTAGTTTTTTACATTTTATGTCGGGTTTATTTTCTAAGAACGTGTTTACGAGGCGAGTTTTTGCCGGGGAAACCGCAGCATGAGGCAGATACGTCCTATATGGATGTGCCCTTAAAGGGTTTGTCCCATGACTAATGTAAATCAGACATCATATAGTACATGACAATCTCTTTCTAAACTAGCCCTGTGCCTCACATGGATCCAGAGATCTCCCCATTCATTGCTGCAGTTGTTCTGCTAGATTTATTTCAAGCTGGCAGCTCAGGGGGGCGTGCACTTTCTTAGGGGGCATGTCCTTTCTTCTGCAGCTGGTGGCAGTTGAAGGATGGAACTGAGCATGTGCGACCACCTCGGTGAGCTGGACAGAGAATGTAGAAGGTGGTGCTGTACAGACAGATTTCAGTGAATAATTATACTAAATATTTTTTAGTTACATGCAATTACAAAAGGATTCAGATCCAGGTGCTGGTTTGAAAACTGTAGAATATTTTTTGTGGGACAACCCCTTTTAAGGTTCTCTATCTAGAATACTTAATAATACAGGTCATATTGCTAGTGGAATTTATTCTATATACACAAGTTCAATGGGAGCAGTGTTGTTGTAGTGATCTCCCTCCACTATAATGTTGATGGGGCTCGGCAGCGCCTGTGCCAAATTCCAGCGACTGAGCTATGCCAAACAGTTTTTCGGGCTGCCAATACATTAGTTGAACACCCAGGGAGCATTTCCTGACATATATATACACATAGTGGGAGCTTTATCAAACTGGTGTATAGTAGAACTGGCTTAGTTGCCAGTGGCAACTAATCAGATTCCACCTTTCATTTTTCAAAGCTCCTTTGGAAAATGAAAGGAGGAATCTGATTGGTTGCTAAATCAGTTCAACTTTACACCAGTTTGATAAATCTCCCCCATAGTTGTCAACAGTCACACATTTGAAGGGATTGTCCCTAATATTTAGAGACGGATACAAGCATATTTGGAAGTCTAGGGCCGAAAAAGGGGAGGAATTTATGTAAGCCCAACCCACACACGGGTGGTTCCTAGTGGCATTTGGGCATTTCTGGTCAAGGCATAAAAGAGTCAAATTTACCTAGACCAGGGATGTCCAACCTGTGGCCCTCCAGCTGTTGCAAAACTACAACTCCCATCATGCCCGGACAGCCTACAGATATAAGCCTACAGCCAGGCATGGTGGGAGTTATAGTTTAACAACAGCTGGAGGGCCGCAGGTTGGGCATCCTTGACCTAGAAGAATGTTGATGTACACCAAACACATGAATGAAGCCTTAGAAGGGTTGTCACCTAGCTCTGAAATTGTATGGGCACCTTTAGGTCAGTTTCATTCATTTTTATACAGCCCATAGTGAACAGGGCCAGCTTTGTGTTGGGCCCTCGCCTCCCCAAGCTCCACTGAAGCTGTATGGCGCGATTTTTATGGTACATTTTCTCTTGGCTGGAAGGGTGCTGCCATTATGCTGCAGGTGACAAATCTCTCTAATCAGCACAATTATAAACGCTGGAACGAAATCAGCACTGGACTGGCCCGCCATAATACCAGAGGATCCTCTGATGGGCCCAGGCTCTGATGCCATAGTAGGCCCCAAAGGTTCTGGAGAAAAATAATATTTGGAGCTGCCTTTGGAGCTAATCGCTTGCCACTAAGGTCCATTTCTTTGAATCAAAACCTATTAGACTTTATTAATAATATGAATTCCTTCAGGTGGACCCTGAACGAAATCATACTAAAGTGTATTATCTTTCCTTTCTAGCGTCCTGAAAATATCAATCTTGTCATTGACTGTCACCAGCCATGATTCACAGCTTGTTCCTCATTAACCCTTCGGGGGACATCTTCTTGGAGAAACACTGGAAGAGCGTGGTATCTCGTTCTGTCTGCGACTACTTTTTCGAGGCTCAGGAAAGGGCGTCTGAGGCAGAAAATGTGCCCCCGATCATCCCTACACCTCACCACTACTTACTCAGTGTTTACCGGCATGGCATCTTTTTTGTGGCTGTCATCCAAACTGAAGTACCGCCACTGTTTGTGATTGAGTTCCTTCACCGCGTAGTGGACACGTTTCAGGTAAGATTTTCGCCCTGGCGCGTGCTGTAATCGCAGTGGGACAAATTTATTGATGTGACTGCATATACATCTTTGGGGCATTTCTGACGCATAACGTAAGTGTTAGACTGGTTTAGGCAAGGGCTATATGGCGACACATGTCGCTGGCAGGATCGATGAGCAGCGGTGATCCCATAGAAACTAATGGGATCGCCACGGCAGTCACAATAAAATCCAACATGGCTGGATTTCCTGCGACTGCCGTGGTGATCCCATTCATTTCTATGGGATCACCCCTGCTCAGTGATCCTGGCCACGATGACCAGAGTCGCCGTGTAGCCCTTGCCTTATGAAGCAAATGCGCCAAGAAGAACAATCCCGCTTGACAAGGGAGTGTCTCTTAGCGCAAAGAAGGTGTGGCTTAAGAAGAAACAACGTGCGTCTAAAGGTGAAAGGTGTAAAATATGTCAATGTCATGTGTACATCCTGTTTACCCGCATAGGGGCCCATTGGGTCATGGGGCCCACTGCTACCTACTACTTCCTACTGTCCTTGCAGATTGCATGTAATGGACCAGGCCAATGAATTTCAATGGGGTTGCCGATTTAAAAGAGGACCCCCTCACCTCTTCTGACATGTCTATTTTAGTAACTACTTGCATCCCCAATGTAATAACAATTCTGGGGCATCTATTCTTGTGACTACAAGCTGTGCCATTCCTTTATTATTCCTGCTAAAAGTTATGTATGAATTGCCAGCAGTTTACAATGAAGGTCCAGATGGGTTTTTACCATCTGGCAGCAGCACTGATTGCATAGTGTCAGACTGTGCAGGGACCCCCCCCCCCCCCATTGGTAACCCCCATCTGGACCTTCACTACAAACTGATAGCAATTCATTCTTTTAGCAGGAATAATAGGGGATTGGCACAAACAGATAAAATAATACCGCTACACGCTGTGCAGATAGTGCCACCACAGTACCTAATTAACAAAGCTCTATGATGCCTTATATATTAACGCCATACAGCGCCCTAATAATACCACCATACAGTGTGCAGATAGATAGTGTCACCACAGTACCAAACTAATAAACCAATATAATGCCTTAGATGATCAAGCCATGCAGTGTCCTAATAATACCGCCATACGGTGTGCAGATAGTCCCACCACAGTACCTAATTAACAAAGCTCTATGATGCTTTATATAATAATGCCATACAGTTCCCTAATAATACCGCCATACAGTGTGCAGATAGTGCCACCACAGTACCCAACTAACAGCTATATAATGCCTTACAGTGCCCTAGCTAGACCCCTCCATGAATCATTCTGTGGAATCTCTGTAATATGGCCTTGACCTTGACTACACACACGTTTATCTATCTTGGGGCACAATAGTACAATCAGCCATGGAAATCCAGAAGGCCTTACTTGTTCTCTATATGAATTCCTGTTCATCCTCTAGGATTACTTTGGGTCATGCTCAGAAGCCGTCATTAAAGAGAACGTTGTGGTGGTCTACGAGGTTCTTGAGGAAATGCTGGATAATGGATTCCCACTTGCCACCGAATCTAATATTCTTAAGGAGCTGATCAAACCCCCAACCATCCTCCGAAGTGTGGTAAACACCATTACAGGTAACACTCTCAGGACTGTATCACTATATAGGGTCTTAAAGGCTATTTAAACTATGCTATTTTTTTCTATTGGTCTTCATTAAAATTGTTGAGCCCCTTTCTCTGTACAGCCTTGAGATTCTCTAGTCGCAGGCTCTGTATTTTTACTCTGTTCCGTCAGGCAGCTCAGCTGAGGGCTCCTTATCTCTGATCTTCTAAACATTCATTATAGCTCAATTCTTATCTTACTGATAAGAATGTGGCTTAAATAACTGTATTACACCAACAGATAATCATTGGTCAGATGGCCATTTACACACCGATCTTTTTGTCATACCCACCATCCGTTGCTCTGATTGGACATAAATCGGCCAGATATCTGTTGGTGTAATACAGCCCTTAGTGTTGACCTCTTAATAATTTAAAGATGAGGGGTTTTAGATGACTGGTGCAAAGTGAAAGTAAAAGTAGTAGGATTCACATAGCTAGACAAACAGTTAACTGTTTGTGACAGAACGGCTGAATATGTTTTAATAAAGACGAACTAAAAAATATTGTTTTAGCCCGAAATTAGTCAAATGCAAATTTAGGGTACATAGCCTTTAAGTACATGTGCCAAAAAAAGTGGACAATCCCTTTAACAGGATGCCAATAAGCCAGGGTCTAGATTAATTTTTGAATGCTATGGGTTCAATCTTCTGTTTTTTCAGGCAGCTCAAATGTGGGTGACCAGCTCCCCACAGGACAACTCTCAGTAGTTCCATGGAGGAGGACAGGGGTGAAATATACCAACAATGAGGCCTACTTCGATGTAATAGAAGAAATAGATGCCATCATTGATAAATCAGGTAACTATATTGGTGACGCCCTCATATACCGGTGTCGTGTTGGCGAGTAGGGGAACTCCCCACCGTACGATAAGGTGGGTACGTGGGGAAGCAGCTAGGCCAGGATGCCAGAATCAGGTCACCTCCTAAAGCGTCCCTAATCCTCACCCTAACTCTTCATTGTATGAGCGGACCTGGATGGGAGGACGGCTCATACCCAGGATACCTAGGACCCCAAGTTGCCCTGATAATCCCACACATAGGAGCAGGGGAGAGACTACCTGTTCTTCAAAGACACTGAAGAGCAGGAGTCTCTGCAGGCCTAACAGCAAGGAGAGGAAGCCAAGTGGAGTGGCAGGTAAGTATCCGGTGGCGGGGATAGCCACTGAACCAAGAACACAGGAAGGCATGGTAACTTACCTGCCAAAGCTGCTGGACGGCACAACAGAAGACCACACCAAAGGTAAACTGGAACCAATACAAACGTACTGCAATCCAAACACCAGACGGATGCAGTACATACTGACACACCGGAACCAGCACTCCAGCAACAGCTCACAGACTTGACTTTTGGTTCACCCCTCCGGGAAACCATGGAGCCCCCTTCTGGAGGCACAACAAACAGGGTACGACTTGCATACATGCCGGACATAAACCACCAACTGACCAGACACGTAACAACAACAAGACGAGACACCACACCCTGAACAAAAATCCACACCAAACAAGTAAGGTAGGGGAATATGGAGGATAGAATGGGAAGACATCGCTGGAGACAACAATGTCCCACTAGGTGGCCCTCACACTGGAAGCTGGAACATCCAGACAAGGAGCAGAACTCCAGCACACACACCAAGGCTGGAGTACAACTGACTCCTGGCCTTAAGCCACAGGTATAAGAAGCACCTAGTGACCACACCCAGCAAGGTAGTTAACCCCTACAGAGGAGGAACCAGGAGAAGGGGAGAGAAGCACATACAAGCCGACATCAACGCGTTGCCCCTGGCAACCGGCAGGTACGGCAAACGTGTCACAGCGCACAAAACCAAGGCCGTGACAACTGGCTGATCAGCAATGAGGTACAGTAATCATGCGGGAAATATATATAGTTAGGTCTATAATATAGAAATAATATTATAATATCTCATTATCTGGGTTATACTATTTTATTATAACTATTATGTTGGATTGTGCTTCTCTCTTAAAGAGGACCTAACTAAGTACATTCTCCATGTAATAACAATCCTGGAGCATCTATTTTTATATCTGTATAGTGTGCTGTTCCTCTATTATTCCTGCTAATATTTATGAATCAATTACTAGCAGTTTGCACTGAAGGTCCAGATGGGTGTTACCAGCTTGGGGGGGGGGGGTGTCCCTGCACAGTCTGACACTATGCAATCAGTGTTAGATTGTGCAGGGACACACTCCCAACTGGTAAATCCCATCTGGATCTTCATTGCAAACTGCTGGCAATCCATTCATAACTTCTAGAGGGAATAATAAAGGGATGGCACAGCATAGAGTCATAATAATAGGTGCTCCAGAATTATTACATGGGGGGGATGCAAGTAATCACTAAAACAGACGTGTCAGGAGAGGTGAGGAGTCCTCTTTAAGGCCAGATCCTGTGCACAGATTTCTCCCTCATCTATCGGTACATGCGCAGAGCAGACTCGTAACATCAGCGCATCCGCCAATAGATGAGGGAGGAGTAGAACATGGGCCGGGGGCGAGGTTAGGACGTCACAGAAAACGTTGAACTCAGTAATAAAAACCGTAGACAGTAAGCTCCCTCTAGTGGCGGCTGCAGACAGGCAGGAGTTCATTATTTAACGGCATGTGTATGTAGAGGATTTGGAGCTCTGTTTAAAAAAAAAAAAAAAAAAAAGAGTTTTTACAATTATGAAGGTAATTGCTAATCCAGGAGTCCGGGAGGTCTCCCCTTTTTCTGGAAATCCCCCGGATGGTATTTATTATTTTCACATATGATAAAGATCACGTTGCGGAAGTCTGTAATCTCACACCATCATTGATTTCCAGAATAAATGGGCTGTATTATGAGCTTGAGGCCCTTTGGCACGGCTCAGAGATTTCTGACGTGACATTCGAAGCAAGTAGACTATCATAATCACTAGTAGGAAGGAGGCCTCAGGTAGAGATCAGGTCTAGGTGCGCAGATCTTCTGGTTGACCCTCTTCCTTTTTTACAGGCTGTACAGTGGCCGCTGAGATCCAGGGCGTGATCGATGCCTGTGTGAAGCTGACTGGGATGCCTGATTTAACATTGTCTTTTATGGTAAGACAATTTAAAGGGACACAAATTTACATCCGTCCAGTTGCAATACTGGATGTAGATTACAATTTTTGATAGCAGATGCAACACTGACATGATATTCTGATGATGTGGACCCGCTCATGCATCTCTGTGCAGCTATCTCTCCGCAGCATGCTCATGGTGGTGTTGGAAATCCCACTGATTTTCACTGCTGATTTCACCCCTTAAAGCAGGCATCTCAAACTGCGGCCCTCCAGCTGTTGCAAAACTACAACTCCCACAATGCCCTGCTGTAGGCTGATACCTGTAGGCTGTCCGGGCATGCTGGGAGTTGTAGTTTTGCAACAGCTGGAGGGCCGCAGTTTGAGATCCCTGCCTTAAAGGGTTTATCCAAGAATATGATATTGATGGCCTATCTGCAGGGGGTCGTCCGACTCCTGGCACCCACGTTGATCAGTTGCTTAACTGCAGCCTCGTCACAGCTGCAATAGCAGGCACAGCCACTATACAATGTACGGCGCTGTGCTTGGTATTGCAGCTCAATCCTATTCACTTGAATGGTCAGAACCTCTTCCCACCTGGATGTGCTGGCCAGTGGTGGCTGAGACTTACTGGAATAACCTTGTACAGTTTTGCTACATGGTGCCCGGTCATACCCTACCACTATGGGCAATCTTAGTAGAGTTGTCCAGATGCATGCGATCTCCATAGGCAGCAGGTAGGAGTACACAAAGCATACCGCCGCACGTTATATACTTTACTACCGTCACATCCTGTCTGTACCTTGCAGAATCCTCGTCTCCTGGATGACGTGAGCTTCCACCCTTGTGTGCGTTTTAAGCGCTGGGAATCAGAACGGATCTTGTCCTTTATTCCTCCGGATGGAAACTTCCGACTGCTGTCCTACCACGTCAGCGCCCAGAAGTAAGAAGCGTCATAGGAAATAAAATCGTCAATCTTCTATGTTTGGCAGACATTATAATTATGTAAAGTTTGTTCCAAAAACAGCTCCATGCCTGTACACAGGTTGTATGTGGTATTGCAGCTCTGCCCCATTTACCTTTATCAGCTGCAGTACCAGACACAACCTGTGGACAGGTGTGGCGCTGTTTCTGGAAGAAAGCAGCTATGGTTTTAATTTTTGGGAAAACCTCTTTAAAATTACTCACTTGATTATTCTTTAGGTTAGGGCTACACGGTGATGTATCATGCGACACAGCCTTAGGCAGTAGGAACCTGATGGTCAGCCATACATTACAGCTTAGGCAATAGGAACCTGATGGTCAGCCATGCATCACAGCTTAGGCAGTAGGAACCTGATGGTCAGCCATACATTACAGCTTAGGCAGTAGGAACCTGATGGTCAGCCATACATTACAGCTTAGGCAGTAGGAACCTGATGGTCAGCCATGCATCACAGCTTAGGCAGTAGGAACCTGATGGTCAGCCATGCATCACAGCTTAGGCAGTAGGAACCTGATGGTCAGCCATGCATCACAGCTTAGGCAGTAGGAACCTGATGGTCAGCCATGCATCACAGCTTAGGCAGTAGGAACCTGATGGTCAGCCATGCATCACAGCTTAGGCAGTAGGAACCTGATGGCCAGCCATGCATCACAGCTTAGGCAGTATGAATCTGATTGCCAGCCATGCATTACAGCTGATGACTTATTTAGTGCCCATATATCATGCAAGGTCTGCTCATTCTATGGTATTTAACTGGTCTTGCGTTGCAGCTTGGTGGCCATTCCAGTTTATGTGAAGCATGGGATCAGTTTTCGGGAAGGAAGCAGCTCTGGACGTTTTGAGGTGACCCTGGGACCCAAGCAGAGTATGGGCAAGACTGTAGAGGGTGTGACTGTCACTGGACAGATGCCAAAAGGTGTCCTAAATATGACGCTGACGTCATCCCAAGGATCATATGTCTTTGATCCTGTGACCAAGGTGTGTTGTGCAGCCAATACATGAACATTAAGATATAATGTCTGAAGTGCTGACCTCATTATTCCATATGTTCTTCTAGTTATTATCATGGGACGTGGGGAAGATTAATCCTCAGAAGTTACCAAGTCTGAAGGGAACTATGATCCTCCAAGCTGGTTGCTCAAAGCCTGATGAGAATCCAACACTAAACCTTAATTTCAAGATCCAGCAGCTAGCCATCTCAGGTATAGGCCAGATGACCCTACAGCTCCAAAAAATGTTCTCAGCCAATCCCCATAAAACATAAACGATGTATGCTTCTTCTGCTCTGGGTTCAGACTTACGTAGGCTTCACACCATGCCTGGTGTTACTGTACTTGAGGACGGCTTATTCTTAAAGAGGTTTCCCAGCCTGGAGAAACAGATGATCTATTCTCAGGATAGCTCACCAATATCAAATCAGTGGGGGTCCGACACCCAGCACCCTCCACCAATCAGTCCTTTTTGGCAGCCACCGGCACTATAAAGCACACAGCGGAGGGAGCCATTAGCAAAGGTCCAGTCCACTGTGTAGGGGCCGTACCAGGGGACTTCAGCTCAACTAGAGTAAGTGATTGGCATCCCCAGTCTGCAAGACCCTTTTAAAGGGCATATTCAACAATTGAAATTTACCACCACTAGGATACTCAGGTCCTCGCGACAATAAGGTAGAGATTGGAGGGTGGTCGAGCATGTGCACTGGTACTCCATTCAAAGTCTGTGGGACTGATAGAGATTGCCGAGCATTGTAGTCAGGTGTCTGTCACTCCCATAGACGTTGAATAGAGCGGCGGGTCACATCCTTGACCACCACTCCATTCAAACTCCTCACTACACAACCACACTTCGGGAGCCCTGTTCTAACGACTGGTGGAGGAACCAGCCATGCAGCCTCCAGCAATCAGACATTTATCATTTGGATAGGTCATAAATGTTGATTATTGGAAAACCCCTTTAAAGGGGGCTAGCCACCTTTAGGGGGGGTAAGTTAGCCCCCCACCCCTTCTGGGCAGACATGCAAAAGGAAGCATACTTATTTACTGTCAGGAGCTGCCTCGCCCGGGTCTTCACTGTCAACATCCGCTTTGTCACCACTGCAGCCAATCGCTAGCTGCAACGGTGACCTGCCACCTTTCGCGCCACATAACCATTTGACATGATGCAAGGGGTGTAGGACTGGTGATAAATGATTTTCATGAAATAACCCCCTTATTGTCAATATTTGTTGATAGACCATCATGAAACGCTGACAGCAGTCTTATAAATGGTGTTTTTTTTTGTACGCTGCCCCCTGTAGGTTTGAAGGTAAACAGGTTGGACATGTATGGTGAAAAGTACAAACCCTTCAAAGGAATCAAGTACATGACCAAGGCCGGCAAATTCCAAGTCAGAACATAGAGGAAGAGGTGATTCTGTGGACGGCGAGCTTCTCTCAACGCCTGTGAAGTGTTTCAATATGACTAATGCTCCCACCACATTGTACTCTTGTAAAAAAGGAGATGTGCTTTGCAGTGAATGTACGTAGATGACAAGTAGCGGTGCTGTGTTGTATATAGATCATCAGAGCCAAGTCTTAAGAGAGGTGCCCCCAAATGAATCCCCTCTTACACCACCAGCTACTGCCAGGGGAATACAAATAAAAGAGAGGACTTGGTGAATTCAAAATTGGGCCCCCAATGAGGTGTGTTCTCCTTTCCATTTTAATGTCAAAGAGATGCATATATGGTCCTCACCTCTAGCCTTGAGGAGGAGGTCAGGTTAACCCCGCCCCTGAGGAACAGGGAGCCTCATAGTTCAAAGCCTGTAGTTTACCTCCATGGGGCGTGTACCATTCTTCCTGCTGACCCCATGCATCCTGGCATTTACATAAGGAGGAGATACCTGCTGTATAGTGGACTGTGGTCCATTGTTCTCCTATGTGTGTGTGATTCTCAGACTACTAAAGTACGCTGCACTCCTCCAAGTGCTTACAAGAGACTACTGGATCCAGACTTGCACAGTATTATCCGGCATGAAAAATGGCACAGCAGCTAATAATTGTGAGTTTTGCAGGACTGATACTCTACAAGGTGCTGGAGGTGAAGTGTTGCTTGGATTCCTGTATGGTGGGGTTGGCGATGCAGGACTCTTCATAGGTTTGTAGGATTTATTCCACTGGATGCATCATAAATTGTTCAACAAGTCACCAATTCCTTTGTGTAATAAAGTTATTCTTGCCAGGATGGAGTGGTATGGTACTATATTATAGTCACGTCTGTCTGTAGTTTATTGTCTCTCAGGTATCAAGAGCCTATCCTGATTTATCTCATTCCTGCATCTGTGCTGTATACTGGAAGTAAGGCTCAATTTGGTCGCTAACGTTGGAGGATACCCTGATATATTCCTCTGATGGAAGGCTGCGATGTATAGACATAGAGTGTATATATCTCCTGCCATATACCTCCGATGATGGAAGGCTGTGATGTATAGGCACACAGTGTATATATATTCTGCCATATACCTCCGATGATGGAAGGCTGCGATGTATAGGCACACAGTGTATATATATTCTGCCATATACCTCCGATGATGGAAGGCTGCGATGTATAGGCACACAGTGTATATATATTCTGCCATATACCTCCGATGATGGAAGGCTGCGATGTATAGGATACAGTGTATACATCTCCTGCCATATACCTCTGATGATGGAAGGCTGCAGTGTATACACATACAGTCGTGGCCAAAAGTTTTGAGAATTACATAAATATTGGAAATTGGAAAAGTTCCTGCTTAAGTTTTTATAATAGCAATTTGCATATACTCCAGAATGTTATGAAGAGTGATCAGATGAATTGCATAGTCCTTCTTTGCCATGAAAATTAACTTAATCCCCCAAAAACCTTTCCACTGCATTTCATTGCTGTCATTAAAGGACCTGCTGAGATCATTTCAGTAATCGTCTTGTTAACTCAGGTGAGAATGTTGACGAGCACAAGGCTGGAGATCATTATGTCAGGCTGATTGGGTTAAAATGGCAGACTTGACCTGTTAAAAGGATGCTTGAAATCATTTTTGTTCTTCCATTGTTAACCATGGTGACCTGCAAAGAAACACGTGCAGCCATCATTGTGTTGCATAAAAATGGCTTCACAGGCAGGATATTGTGGCTACTAAGATTGCACCTCAATCAACAATTTATAGGATCATCAAGAACTTCAAGGAAAGAGGTTCAATTCTTGTTAAGAAGGCTTCAGGGTGTATTGGGCTTGTTACAAGACGAATTCACAACCGATCTCAATATTGGCATCAGTAGAACACTGTATCAAACTAGGAAATGAATAGCCAAATACTGGATAAGCACTACAGTACCAACTAAGGAGGAATTTATTGCGCGTATGAATGTGATAATTAGATATGAAAGGGGGGTATACTTTAAAAGAGGTATGAGTAAGAAGTTTGAGTCTATATGGGGATCATGGTTGAGAACGCCAGGACTACCCACTGGACGTCTTCTGTCCTTGCAACTGGGGTGGATGCCTAGATTATGGTCAAGTGTAACACGATAATGGGATGTTACGGATGAACGGGGTATAGTGGAAACAGAGGTAGTTGTTTCTCAAGGTGTGTGGAGGAGAAAAATGAGCTGACATTGTGGTGTGGTGCAGGTTAGGGAGGGGGGGGGGGGGGGTTATACTCTTCTAAGTTTGTACTTTGTGTATTAATGTGCCCAAGTTGGGTCTTTACTTGTTTACGTCAATGTATATTTAATGTATGTCTATCTGTACGAATGGATTTTTTTTTTATAAAAGTAACTTTATAAAAAAAAAAGAAGGCTTCAGGGCATCCAAGAAAGTCCAGCAAGCGCCAGGATAGTCTCCTAAAGAGGATTCAGCTGCGGGATCGGAGTGCCACCAGTGCAGAGCTTGTTCAGGAATGGCAGCAGGCAGATGTGAGCGCATCTGCACGCACAGTGAGGCGAAGACTTTTGGAAGATGGCCTGGTGTCAAGAAGGGCAGCAAAGAAGCCACTTCTCTCCAAAAAAAACCATCAGGGACAGATTGATCTTCTGCAGAAAATATGGTGAATGGACTGATGAGGACTGGGGCAAAGTCATATTCTCCGATGAACCCTCTTTCCGATTGTTTGGGGCATCAGGAAAAAGGCTTGTCCGGAGAAGAAAAGGTGAGCGCTACCATCAGTCCTGTGTCATGCCAACAGTAAAGCATCCTGAGACCATTCATGTGTGGGGTTGCTTCTCATCCAAGGGAGTGGGCTCACTCACAATTTTGCCCAAAAACACAGCCATGAATAAAGAATGGTACCAAAACACCCTCCAACAGCAACTTCTTCCAACAATCCAACAACAGTTTGGTGAAGAACAATGCATTTTCCAGCACGATGGAGCACCGTGCCATAAGGCAAAAGTGATAACTAAGTGGCTCGGGGACCAAAACGTTGACATTTTGGGTCCATGGCCTGGAAACTCCCCAGATCTTAATCCCATTGAGAACTTGTGGTCAATCCTCAAGAGGCGGGTGGACAAACAAAAACCCACTAATTCTGACAAACTCCAAGAAGTGATTATGAAAGAATGGGTTGCTATCAGTCAGGAATTGGCCCAGAAGTTGATGAGAGCATGCCCAGTCGAATTGCAAAGGTCCTGAAAAAGAAGGGCCAACACTGCAAATACTGACTCTTTGCATAAATGTCATGTAATTGTCGATAAAAGCCTTTGAAACGTATGAAGTGCGTGTAATTATATTTCACTACATCACAGAAACAACTGAAACAAAGATCTGAAAGCAGATAAGCAGCAAACTGTGAAAACAAATATTTGTGTCATTCTCAAAACTTTTGGCCAAGACTGTACAGTGTATATATCTCCTGCCATATACCTCTGATGGAAGGCAGATCTAAATTAAAAAAATAAAACAACTTTGCAGAAAGTCTCAATAAAATAGGAACTTGGTCTGTTATGTCTGCAGCCCTTAGACAGGCTTATATGTTTCCATGGTAACAGACAACCAACCCTGTGTAGTCTGATCCTACCGTCACGTTGCCTTTTATCTGTCCTCTACTTCTTGTTTACCTACCAAATGGATTTTAGAAAGGATTAGGGGACAGGTGGAAGGTGACGTGACTGAAGGATCAGACTACAATTATATTCTTTGTTGTCTGTTACCATGGAAACACACAACATAGAAAAATAATTAAAGCTATTTGCAAAGCTACTCCTTTTTTTTTACATTTTAGTTGTAATTGAAGGTGTAAAGAGCTAAGAGCAGTGGCACACGTTATGGAGCGAGCTGTTACGACAGTACACACAAGTTCACAGCAAGTAAAACTTTATTGGTATTATCTCCATTCACTCATATGGTGAAAACATTACACACCTAGAGAGTGTTTTTGCATGATTATAGCAAAAATCCAGTGTTATGTGATTATTATCAGGGATGAGCGAATCGACTTCGGATGTTTCATCCGAAGTCGATTCGCTCATCCCTAATTATTATCATTAAAAAAAAAAGGGCCACAATATCAGGCAGGTGTGAATACGCCATAAGCAGTCCATCGCAATCGTCAAGCCTGAATCTTGTAGAAGCAGCTGTCGAATAGGAACCTAATATTCTCCCACATGGGCTTAAATCCAGCTGTTGTGTCCTACAGGAGCAGTAATGTAATACGCCGCTCACAACTGGGCCATTGTCTGCCTATACATTATAGATGACTGTCACCAGATCTGACATCGCCCGGACCACAGTGCCAGTCCTTGCGTCTATTGACGTCAGACATGGTCCAGCATGGTCCTGTGTACTTTTACCGACGTGTGAATGTCATGTGACTGTACCTAGTAAATATGAAGACGGTACCTATCTATTAGCTATTTTAATTAATACAGACTACAATTGATTGTAATACTTTTCTCAGTGTTGAAAACACTGAAAGTCATAAAATGAGTGGGAGCTAGCCCGAAAAAACAGAAAACTCCCCAATTTATACTGTACATATAAAGAGGTTGTCAAGGTTTTGTGACCAATAAAACAAACCTCATACATATAAAACTAACAGGATCACGTCAAGTAATACAATCAGCTGATGATCATGTAACCAAGGTATACATGTATGCCAGTAGTGGTCTCTCTACATTCATTGATATATATTCATTGTAACACCAGGTTACGTGCTAGAAGACGGCCATATTGACCCCGACCCCTTTACCCAATCATTGTTCTTTTCATATACTTTTTAGTATGCTTTTTTTATTTTTATGTATTGCTATCTGGAAACAATCAGCAAGTTGGCTTCCTGCTGTTGCTATCTATTATTACTAGGGTGGCTTTATTTTTATTCTAATTACCCAAGACAGGCAGTTAGGCTACTTTCACACTGGCGTTTTGGTTTCCGTTTGTGCGATCCGTTCAAGGCTCTGACAAGTGGTCCAAAACGGATCAGTTTTGCCCTAATGCATTCTGAATGGAAAAGGATCCGCTCAGAATGCATCAGTTTGGCTCCGTTCCATCTCCATTCCGTTCTGGAGACGGACACCAAAACGCTGCTTGCAGCGTTTTGGTGTCCGTCTGACGAAACTGAGCCAAACGGATCTGTTCTGACACACAATGTAAGTCAATGGGGATGGATCCGTTTTCTATGGCACAATCTGGCACAATAGAAAACGTATCCGTCTCCTATTGACTTTCAATAGTGTTCAAGACGGATCCTTCTTGGCTATGTTACAGATAATTACAAACGGATCCGTTCTGAATGGATGCAGACGGTTGTATTATCTGAACGGATGAGTTTGTGCAGATCCATGACGGATCCGCACCAAACGCGAGTGTGAAAGTAGCCTAACACATATATATCCAACCTAATACCTCTACCTGATGGTGTCCGCGTCATATCAGGCCAGCAGGGAACATTAAAGAGGACCTTTTATGGTTTTGAATTAATTGAGATAAATACCTTTTTTTGCAGGGTACCCCCGCTGATGCTGCCACCCTGCCTGATTTTTTTAAAATACCGCTCATACGCCCCCCTGCCCCCCCTGCACTTTTCTCGCTCAGTATGCCAATACTGAGCATCGGTACAGGGAGGAGGAGACGCCAGGGTTTCTCCTTCTCCCTGGCTGTGCCGCGATCCAATGACAGCAGAGAGCGTCACAGCCAGGGAGAAAGTGAGCTTTTTTTTTTTTCTTCCTGGCTGTGATGCTCTCTGCTGTGATTCAAAACCATTAAAGGTCCTCTTTAAAGGGGTTTCCAGGACAGGGGTTGTCCACAGATTGTTTGTGGTATTGCAGCTCAGTCCCATTTACATTGGTGGAGCTGAGCTGAAATACCAGACAAAACCAATGGACGGCTGTAGAGCTAATTCGGCAATAAAGCTCCCATCCTGGACAAGTCCTTTGCCTGTCAGGCCTCATGCACATGACCATGTCCATTTTGAGTTTTTTGGGGGACCCATTGACTTTAATGAATCTGTGTTTTGCATTTTTCAGACATGTTCTGTGATGATCTGTGCGTTTTCCGCATCTGTATGTCTGGATTTCCGCTTCGCAGAAAGATAGAACATTTCCTATGCTTGTACCGCAAAGTTCAGTTTTTAGTTCATTTTAAAGGCGCTTGCCCACGAAAAAGATTTAGCACCTATCCACGGGATCCCGAGACTGAGGGTCTCTTGTACTCTTGAACGGAGAGGTGGTCACACATGTGCACTACTACTCCATTCAAGTCTATGGGACTGACTCGGCTATCCCCATCAGTCGCCTAGGCGTGGACTGAAGCATGTGCATGAGCGACCACAAAAAAAAAACATGGGTAACTAAGCCAATTACAGTTCCTTTACACCAGTTTTGATAAATCCCCCCCCAAAATCTTTCCCATACAGAAGAGTGGATATCAGAGAACTGTCATTGCTTCCTCAGAGTATTCTTCAGGCTTCTATTGTCTTGCACCAAGTATGGAGCTCACGTCCAGGTAACATCCTTCCACCGCTTGCTTTATGAATATGTTGGCTGAATTTTGTCCGTCAGCATGGAAAATAAACTACGATTGGGTCATCGTAACACATTCAGAAGTATCTGTAGATCCATTCGGATCTTACAAGACGTAGTGTCACCTTTGAAATTCCAGCTGAATGAACCCTCGGACAGGGACGGACCTTCGGAATACTTCTCATCCAAGTCTCCAGACCTGCTCTGAAGCTTGTGCTTGGTCTTTGTACGATTAAATATAAAATATCATAAATATCCATTACACCCATCACGCAGCTCACGTGTGGCCCCTGTTAGCCACGGCTGGTCTTTGGTCTCTGACATGTCCAGCATTGTCTTTAGTGGTTTGGGTGGTAGTGTCCATCAGGTCTCAGTTCAACTGAATGCCTGTCTTTTGCCGTATCCAGTCTATATAGCGGGTCACTCGGGTATAAACGCCAGGCCTGTCCTTTACCCCGCACTTATCTCCCCAGCTGATGACACCAAAAAGGTGCATGCGGCCATCAACAGCACACACGAGTGGCCCCCCGGAATCGCCCTGGAAGAAAATATTACATTGTAAGACATTATGGAATACTGTTCTTTGCTCTTCCACTTGTACAGGATGAGAAAAACATGGCTGCTTTCTGCCAATAACAGCCCCACACCTGTCCACAGGTTGTCTGTGGTACTGCAGCTCAGCCTTGACTCACTTCAATGAAAAAAAAAACTGTCTTTTTTGCGGTGCAACCCCTTGAAAATTGGTGACCAAAATCCCTGCCGATCAGCTGATACTGCTGGGGAATGCACTTCTCTATAGCGACCACTACAGAGGAATCATAGTATTACATGACCCTCATCCAAATATATTTCGTGGCTTGACCCAGTCCACCAGAACACAGACCACTCTTTCCTGGCAGCTCTCTGCACTTGTTAATGGATGAGAATGATGTCCCTGTGACCTTCCAGGGCTTTAATATATCCATTCTTGATGCCCCCCTTGCTCAACTTAAAATGTGTAGTGAACCAGAGACCTCCTTTCTGGTCATCTATAGGATGCCTTAATTTATTTAAACTGATAAGAGCTTTAACTATATAGATGCCAGAACCCGAGTTTGGGGGCCTCTGTATACTATGCCTGGCATCCAGCTGAAAAGGACATTTGGGAGAAGGATTGTGAGGAGACCCTTGTTTTTCAAATGGAGCTAATTAGTCCTCCTGAAAATACTGCCTGTAATGCTAATTAGCTGAAAGCATGTCATTGACAGCAGATCCCAAATGTCCTTTTCAGCTGGATGCAAGTCGCCATATACAACCATCCAAACTTTGGTTGTGGCCACAAATGAGGTGCTTACAAATGGAATGTGTCAATAGCAGATTCATTCTAGGCCCTTATATAGGCCTGTATGGGGAAATCTGGAGACTGTGATGAGATTTCCAGCATTAGGCAGGGTTCACGTTACGTTTTAGTCCTCCACAGTGCTTTCAGTCAAGGGTACACCTGAAAATGGTTTTCAAACATATACTGCGATGGGTATATTTATTTTAATAGGTAAAACAGAGTTTCAAAAATTCATCTGACCAAAGATGAATCCGTCAGCTCAATCTACCCATCGCAGTACATCTCTGAATAACGATTTCCAACATTTACCCCCTGATGGAAAGCCCTGCAAAGGCCTAAAACGCGACGTGAACCCGGCTTCATAGGATTTGCTTCCATTTTTGGAGTAGAAATACAGATGTAAGTTCAACATTTGAAAATGCAAATGGTCACCTGGCAAGCATCATCCTGGTTAACTGGGTCGCCGGCGCACAACATGTTGTCAGTGACCGTCCGCTCAGATAGTCGTTCAGGGGAGCACAGGTTGTCAGGATACAGCCTGACATGACCTTCTTTCAGCTGCTTGGACAGGAATGGAGAGTCTGAGAGGAGAAGAAACAGAGTTAAATATAAGACGGCCATAGAAGGTTGTAGAAGACACGGTGGCATACATGGTAAGTGGTTGCACTTAAAGGGGTTGTCTGGGTTCAGAGCTGAACCCGGACATATCTCCTTCTTCCCCCACTCAGCTCCTCTGACAGGAGGATTGGAGCATTTCATGCAAGGGCTTTTTTGGTTTGCATTTGGACACCGCTAGGCAGAGGCTTCCGCCTAGTAGTGTTGTTGGTGATGTCACCCGCACTTTTGGGCGGGCTAATTTGCATATATTAAAACATATTTTTTCTCAGCAATGTGGACACATATGAACATGGGACCAACACAGATGTCTTCAGCTGCCGAGCGCACATGTAACAGGTCAGCCAGTGTCATCGGTACAAAACTGCTGACAGATGCACTTTAATACTCAGTTTCCCATAATTGTGAGTACGGTGGATTTGACCATTTATTGCACAATACGTTACCACAAATATGACTGAAAAGGCCAAAATCAGTACTTTTGACTGTGTGACACCTTGTTCTGGATGTTGTCTTGATGTCTACAGAAAATATCCTCCACTAACTGAGGTGAAAAATGGTATTGCAATAAATGCTAAATCCTTATTCCCCAATCACCAATATCCATATGACATATTATATTATTTCAGGTTCCATACTAATTCATTATATTTCTATGCTTATATAATAATTACATATTGGATCAATTTTATATCCCCCCTTTAGGGGTCTATTCAAACATGAGAGGTCGTACGCTAGATTTTCCTGCTTATTGTGGTTTTCTTACCATGTGCATGTTTCCCAAATCCTGAGATTTCGCATTCTGTCCAGTCCGGCAGAGTCTGGTCATTGACAGGCATACATGCCGGCCGAGCGCTGTCCGTCTCCATAGCACACGACCCAGAGGAAGACTTGAGCTTTAGAAGAGCTGTGAAGGCAAGAATCATCATGAGATACAGTATATAGCATCCACAGAAGGTAAGCAATCTCAAGGACTGGGCCCATTTTCATACAATTGGGAGGTTGGAAACAAATACGCAATTCCTCCATTGTTTTGCGGGTTTACATGTACAGAAGTCACTTTGCGGTAAAAAGGACATGTTATTTGGTTGGTTAGTACGATTACAGCTATACCAAATGTATATACTTTTTCTTATGTTTCAATGTTTTGCATTTTTTTTTTCCTTTTCTTAGTTTTTTTTATATTTCTAAAAAAGTTTTAATTTTTTTACATTCATTTTTAGTCTCCTAGGGGACTTGAACATGTGATTGTTAGATCGCTTATACCATAGACTACAATGGTTTACCATTGCAGTCTATGGTAAAATTCTCGTGTTTCTATTAAGCCCTGCCACAGAAAAGGCTTTACAGGGAGTCTAGTTATCAGACTGTTTGCATAGAGCCACACCTGTGGTTCACCTGATTAAGAAGCTTTTTTGCTTTTGTTGATCTGAGTGCAAGTTATGATAATTTTTTTTTCTAGGCAAATTAGGCCTTTGGTGCAATGAGGGCATAACCATTGCTTTTGTTGCACCCAAGCTCCACTCGTTTCTGCAGCCAGCCCGCCCTCAGCAAGGCAGTGGAAAGCCAGGCAACAAGAGCAACGGTAACGCCCTTATTGCACCAAAGGCCTAATTTGCATACTAGGAAAAATTATCATAACAGGAAACAGAGCCTTGGATCAACAAAAGGAATAACAAAGTTTTAACCACATGACTTAATTTTAGGCTCCTGGCCCCAAATACAGAGCCCCCCCCCTACTATGTGCCATTTACAGTCAAAAACTGTCATCTTCTTATGTGGCCGAGGGGCTTTTGAACTCCTCAGGCATTAGGGCTGTGTGCGATATCTACCTCTGTACCCCTTTAGTTCAACCATGCTTAAATGAACTCAATGAGGGTCATTTACTAAAACCAGCTTTTTACGCAGTTGTTAAATTCCCCCCTGCTCTGCTGTAAGATTCGGCTAACATATGACGGGGCGTGCGCCCATCATAAGTTAGGCGCATTTACATCAGCCGTGAACCTGGGGGGGGAAAAAATCTGCGGAATAGTTTTTCGCCAGCATTTAAGCTTGGAAACAGGCGTAAATGTTAGTAAATTTGCAAGGATCTAGCCCCCGCCATTCCTCTGCCACTCCCAAGTGACAAACATGGCGCAAAAACGCCCTTGTGACTAAATAGCATTGCGCAGGCAAAAGGGGTTTGCAACTTTTATTTTATTTTCATGCTTCAAAAAGGTGTAGAGCACTTTGTAAATGAGCCCCGATATATGTGGACTCATCTTGAAGGACTGGCATCTAGATGGAGCTCAGGTAAACCCTAATCTTTGGGATTTCATATTCAGTCTGTTGGAGGTTGAAGATGTGGGTAATATTTGAAGAACCAACATTTAGTCAATAGGCTGTGCCTGGTATTGCGGCTCATCCCAAGTGAATAGGGTGGAACTGCAATACCAGACACGGACAATGGAGAAGAGAGGCGCTGTTTCTGGGAGAAAGAAGGCCATGTTTTCTAATCGCATACGGCCCCTTTAACACTGACATAAGGAAGGGTATTCTCAGTGTATACTAACCAATGTCATTGTCAAAGGTGAAATCATCGAACTGAGGGTGTATGAGTAAGCTTTCCACTCTGAAGCTTTGTTCCTCCTGCCCGGGTACTATCTGCATTGTCCGCCCCAGTTTTACTCGTAATAGATCCGGAGAGGACCTTAAAAAAATATATAAACGCTGTCAGTAACAAGATCGGACGTATATCAAGCATCACTTATGATAAAAAGAATACTCACTCTTCATGGAAGCAATGGGCGGCCGTCACCACCCAGCAGGGGCTTATGAGTGTCCCTCCACAACGAAAATACTCTGTGCCCCTGGACACGCGAAAGATGGCCGCTGTCCACGGGTGAGAGGTTATATGTGCAGATTTACCCCCAGCGATTCGGAATCGAGGCTTTAGCTGAGGTCGTCGGATTCCACATGTAGCTGTCAAAAAAAAAAAGAAGAGCAACTTACTTGAGCTGGACATACGC
Source organism: Bufo gargarizans (assembly GCF_014858855.1). Taxonomy (NCBI): domain Eukaryota; kingdom Metazoa; phylum Chordata; class Amphibia; order Anura; family Bufonidae; genus Bufo; species Bufo gargarizans. Next base: position 58,862,684 of record NC_058081.1, on the reverse strand, counting down.
CATTCAGCGGAAAGCTATTCTTCCTACCCCATACACATGCATGCTCGGCTCAGCCAAGTATCCGTTTATACCCAATAGGGAGAGGTGAATAAGAGGCTGCCAGACACTTCTGCCAGTGGCAAAGAACGGGCATGTTGACCTTCAGCATGCCCAATCCTTCCTTCCCATGGTAAAATAGCCTAGACTAGTTCTTTCATTCGGTTTGACTTACAGCATCGGGGGACGTCGCAGAACTGCCATGACACTTCAGTGCCGTTCATCACATGACACCAAGGACGGACGTCATTGTCCGGATTCCTGCAAAGCACATAAGATGACATTACTTATCAAAGTATCCAACCAGCAGAGAAGGGGTTAAACAGGACCGGTTGGGCCGCCTTCACATGCAGCATTTTTTATTTATTTTTTGCAGAGATTTCTGCAATTGAAAATCAGTTCCGTTCATCTGACTGGGGCTTGCCGAAATCCACGTGCTTCCCCCCCAAAACATCCCCATTCAGATGAATGGAAGTGATGTGTTTTAGCTAATGCTTGTATCCCCATAAAATAACCACTCTGTACACCTGTTCTTACAACTGTGTATTGTGCCGCCCCTCTCTTATTCCTCCTGGAAATGGATGACTATACGTACAACTGAGAGCTAGCATTCTCGTCAGCAATGGGGGCCAGGTTCCTTACACACTTCAACAGCAAAACCCTTGTCCGACCGATTCCTGGCATTATTGGGCAGTATCAAGCAATGCAGGATCCGTTAAATCCATTTTGTACAGGGCCGAGAGTTTTTCTCTTCTTTAGGCCTCAAGCACACGGCCGTTGTTTTGGTCCGCATCCGAGCCGCAATTTTGGAGGCTCGGATGCAGACCCATTCATTTCAATGGGGCCGCAGAAGATGCGGACAGCACTCCGTGCGCTGTCCGCATCCGTTGCTCCATTCCGCAAAAAACATAAAACCTGTCCTATTCTTGTCTGCGTTTTGCGGACAAGAATAGGTAGTTATATTAATGGCTGTCCATGCCGTTCCACAAATTGCCGAACGCACACAGACGCCATCTGTGTTTTGCGGACGGCAAAACACACAACAGTCGTGTGCATGAGGCCTTAAGGTGAGTAGACTTGCAATACATTTGAGAATCCCATGACATATAAGCCTTGCCCTTACCTGCAGTAATTGTGGCTCCCCAGTCCTAATCGGCGGGCGCTGCCTGTCCAGGCACTGAACTGCTTTCTTTTCAGCAAGGGGGAGTCCCAACGCAAGCAGCTGGCACCAGATAGCGTGGTAGTCCGTGATCCTTGGTATGTGGTCCCTCGCTCGGAGTAGCAGTCTGTCGTGTCTGGTCAGGAGGAATATCTTTATTATATCTAGGATATCTCATGATCGAATGAATAGTGAATTATCGGCCATTCATGTGTCTGCACAGTTATTAAAGTGTTTGCACCTGTTTTAAGTCTAAAAAACGCTGTTTTTAAGTCGCATTTACTACTTAAATTTCGCCTGTTTTGGCAGCTTTTGCACCTTGTTCGTCTAGTTTGATTTTTTTTTTTAAAATTCAGAAGTTTCCTAACTTTTGTGACTTTTTTCCGACCTCTCTATGCCGTTGCGCCTTATTCTGCACCTGAATTTGTCACAAAAACAGTTTAATTTCCCACCCCAGGGCTGGTGTCGTTTTTTTTTTGCATGAAAAGGCGCACTTTCCTGGAGACATGCGACTTTTCTCTGCACAGATGGGACTATTTTTCATGTTCAAATAAATTAGTCCAGTCTCAGTGAATATGAACCTGTCTCACTAAAAAACACCACCAGAGGGCAGACTAATAAAAATACGCCTAGTCTAAAGCCTCAGTGTATCACGGACGTGTGCTGCACGTGTTCTCCACGGACAGCACACGTCCCTATTCATTTGAATGTGTGTATTCACACATTAGTGTTTCAGCACGGTCCGTGGGTCCGTTTTTTTAGCACGGATGCATGCTCTATTTTGTCCATGTTTAGGGATCCATCACGCCCATTATAGTCTAAGGGTCCGTGAGAACCACAGATGCCATCCGTGTTGCATCCGTGTTTCACGGATCATTAAGAAGAGATTCTTTAAAAAAAATAATTCAGCTGCTCAGTGTCAGTGAAACACGGATGCAGCACGGACAGCAAAAAACTGACACACAGACCCAACACGGATCCTTCACGGATGCATCACTGACCACCTGCTCACGGATTTGAGCACAGACACAAACGTGTGAATGAGGCTTAAGGGCTCATGCACGCGAACGTATTTTCTTTTCAGTTTAGTTTTTTTTTTGCAGACCGTATGTGGAACCATTTATTCCAATGGGTCTGCAAAAAAAAAATGAAGTTACTCCGTGTGCATTCTGTTTCCGTATGTCTGTTCCGCAAAGGATAGAATATGTCCTATTATTGTCCGCATTACAGACTAGGATAGGACTGTTCTATTAGGGGCCAGCTGTTCTATTCCGCAAAATACGGAATGCACACAGACATCATCCGTATTTTTTGCAGATCCGTCTTTTGCGGACCACAAAATACCTACGGTCGTGTGCATGAGCCCCAATTTATCAACGACTGTGCGACTTTTAATGAATACTCAGCAAAAGAATGAAATACGCCTTTATAATTGTGTTTACAAGATGTGATTAGAGATGAGCGAATTTCAGGTTATGAAATATGAAATTCATTTGCGCTTCGTTTGGTGGTAAAAGCAGAATTGCGTTATGGATTCCATTACCGAGGACCATAACGCAATTGTATGATGGAATGCTTTTAGAGGCATTCCGTTATAATAGAGGCATTCCGTTATTCATTCCGTCATAATAGAAGTCTACGGCCTGCATAACGGATCCGTCCGGAGAGGACTCCCCTTCATAACGGAAACGGGACGGATCCGTTATGCAGCCCATAGACTTCTATTATGACGGAATCCATAATGCAATTCTGCTTTTACCACCAAACGAAGCGTGAACGAATTTCAAAATATGAAATTCGCTCATCTCTAGATGTGATGTGATACATGGCAGTGTAAGGCTTATGCGATACACTGCAAGTTATTTCTAGTTTATGCCGTGTAGATGTATTCAGTAATATTGTGTAGGTGTCCCTCATAACAAACCTACAATCAAAAGGCGAAAAACAAAGTACCACTAATGACCTCTAGGTGGCGTCAAAATAAAAGAATTCAGTGACCTTCAGACGACTTCTATGTATACTGTCTCATCAAGTTTTAAAGGGTTTTTCCAGGACTGTTAGATAATGATATCCTCAGGATAATTCATTAAAGGGGTAATCCTAAAAAAGATAATGATGACGTATACTCAGGATGACATGACCTATCCTATTATCACATCAGCTGGCGCCCGAGTCCGATCAGCTGTTTCAGGAGCTCCAGTGAGTGCTGCGGGCTCTCGACAGCTTTCCAAGCACAGCGCCATACATCAGATAGTGGCAGTGCTTGGTATTGCAGCTCAGGCCCATTGACTTGAATAGAGCTGAGCTACAAATAGGCCACGTGACCGATGTACAGCGATGTCACTGGCGTAGGAAGAGGCCATTGCCCCCACCGATCTGATATTTATGACCTATTCTGAGGACAGGTCATCAATATCTTTCCCCGGATAATCTGTTTAATACCATATCTGTGGGGTCACACACCTGGAACCCCCACCAATCTGCCGTTTTGGGCAGCCTACCGTGAACAGAGCTGGAAGAAGAAGGCTCCCTCCACCGTGTAGTTTCCAGTACCAGCCTACTGCAACTCAGCTTCCATTCACTTGAATCCACTTTCAGCTGAGCTGCCGTACCCCAGCACCGCCAACACAGGGGACAGCGCCTTCTGTTTCTGGCTCCATCCGGTTATAGTGGCTGCACAAAACAGCTAATCGGTGGAGACAAGTGCTCCGATAGGATAGGTCATCAATATCAGATTGGCAGGGTATGACACCCGGCACCCCCGCCAATCAACTGTATGAATAGATGGCGTCCGCAGTGCACACGTGCCGTCTCCCGTGTCTCTTCCTGCTCTCCGCCTTATGTCTATGGCAAAGCAGCAGCGGAAAGGAAGAGAGAAAGGACACGGCACGTGAACACTGCGCGCGCTGTCTCTTCATACAGCTGATCAGCGGGGGTGCCAGGTGTCGGACCCCCTCCGATCTGATATTAAAGCCTGGAGAACCCCTTTAATCTCCTCCTTTCCTTTGATCCATGGCATCATATAGACATAAATAAAATGTATCCACTATTTGCAGAACCTTTGGAGGAAAGATACAGGTATAATCCCTGTGTCATTCACCGTCCCTTTAAATAGGAGCTGTCCCCTCTCCTGACATCGTTTTAGTAACTACTTCCATTCCCCATCTAAATAACAGTTCTGGAGCATCTATTCTTATGGCTCTATGTTGTGCCATTCCTACTAGAAGTGTATGCAGGATGTGCCAGCAGATAGGTGTTACCAACTGGGGGGGTGTCCCTGCACAGTCTGACATCAGCAACACTGATTGGGCAGAGACAGATACACCCGATACTGGTAACACCCAGCGGTACCTTTACTGCAGACTGCCGGCATATTATTTGTAAACTTCTAGCAGGAATAATAGAGGAATGACACAACACAGAGTCATAAGAACAGAAGCTCCAGGATTGTTATTACATGGGGGATGCAAGTAGTGACTAAAACAGACCTGTCAGGAGAGGGTAGGGGTCCTCTTCAAGTCCACAAAGCATAACACAGGGTATCCGATTTCCCAAAAGTGTCCCTTTAAAATAAAAATATCACCAACAAATTATGTTCCCTAATGTTTTCTAAGGTTTTCAACCATTTCTTAGTTATACCCAGCTTTCCTGAGCCCTGATAAGCAAGTCTGCCTCATTAGGCACCAAATACAGGAATGGGGATGTATCCCCAGGGGTATAGGTGTAGAGCAGGGGCCCTCTAGCTGTTTCCAAACTACAACTCTAAGCATGCCAGGACAGCCTACAGCCATTAGGGCATGCTGGGAGTTGTAGTTCTGCAACATCCCTGGTATAGAGGGTGCACCGGGCCCTGGTGCCACACGAGAAGACATGTCACAGATTCTGCATTAGGACCCAGGAGCTTATCCCTGTATACCCGGGCAGACTTGTAGTAAAGGCGTATGCAGTAATTAGATGCTAGTAATAATTCCGTCACTACGTGTAATTTATATCCAGAATTGCTGGAAATGCTATTGTAATACTACGAGCAGCTTCCTGGCAGCTCCTCCTGTGCTACGACAATGGACGCTCTCCAGGCTGGGCTGGCACTCACTTGCTCGGCAGGCTGGCACACTGCAGTAATCCCAGTTGTACTTCCCATTCTTAAATATATAACACCAGGGAATTTTATCGCCATCCGGATTCCTGTAAAATAATAAATCACTTTAATCTAGGTGCCGCAGCCGCTTCCAGTTCATCAGTTTTATGATTCCATAAATATCTAATAGCTGGACATTCACCAAAATGATTACCTGCCTCAAAACCTCCTCATTCTACTACTCCTGCCGGGCTCGCCAACTGTGCCAGGAACGTGACCCGTACTGGTGCCAGAGAGTGGCAATAAATACTTCTCACTAATTCACACTGGTATTGTTGGTCTTTTCCTCAATTCTTCCTGCTACACGGCTACTGAAAACACTTTTATAGCCAGATATAACTACAGCCTAGAATTAATTGACAACTGGGTGTTAGCAGTTGAGGGTATAGACTTGCGGAGTCAGATACTGTCCAATCAGGGCTGACTGTGTAGGTCAAATTATTTATAGATTTCTAGTAGGAATAACAGGGGAGCAGCCCAGTTAATTAAAAGATGCTCCAGAGCTGTTATTTCATGAAGGGGGGTTACTTTCCAAGAGCCAAAGAGCCAACATTTTTTTGTTTTTGTATCATGGGATGGGGGCTTGCTTTTTGCAGGACAATTTGTAATTTTTAAAGGCACAATGTATATCATGTATTGAAAAATGGGGGGAAAAAATTCCACATACGGTGAAATTAATGGTGGGAAAAAAAAAACGCAAAATCCATAGATTGCAATATTATTATTGCAATCAATTGGATTTTTACTGGCTTCCTATTAAGCATTGCCCCAGGCAGGGCTTAACAGGCAGGTTCTGACACTGGGTTCAAACCTGAGCGTTTTACAGCACGTTCAAACGCGCTGTAAAACGCTCAACACATGAAAACCAATGCTTCCCTATGGCCCTGGTTCACACTTGAGCGTTTTACAGCGTGTTTGAACGCGCTGAAAAACGCCCTACGCTCAAAAAAGTTCTTGAGCTTCTTTGGGGCGTTTTGTCGCGCGTTCCCGTACATAGACTTTCGGGCACGCGCGACAATGGGCGTTCGCTTGTCTCTGTATGCGCGATTGTAAACGCCGGTACAATCGCCCATACAGAGCGCTCCTTTCAGAACGCTCAGGTGTGAACCCAGGGTTATGGTAGGCCTGGGAGGCTTCACAAGATCTCAGGCTGCCATAACAACCAATTCAAACTCCATGACTTTGCCCCTGGGGAGATCAGAGTACAGAGGGAGCCCTCTCCCTCTATCTAAGGGTTCATGCACACAAACGTATTTTCTTTCTGTGTCCGTTCCGTTTTTTTTGTACGGACAGTATGAGGAACCATTCATTTCAATAGTTCTGCAAAAAAAACGGAAGTTACTCCATGTGCATTCCGTTTCCATATTTCTGTTCCGCAAAAAAATAGAACATGTCCTATTATTGTCCACATCACAAACAAGTATAGTACTGTCCTATTAGGGGCGGACCGCAAAATACATACGGTCGTGTGCATGAGCCCTAACTGTACAGATATCACATTCGATATTGAACATGGGATCTGAAGGGTAAAACGACCAGGATCTGTGTAATACAGCATCAGGGTGTCACCTGTATTACACAGCTGTCACCTTCTGCGTATGGAGTAGGATCAGCTGATGAGCCCACTCCATATACCCCTCGCGAGCCACTGCCGTAAAGTTACTTCAGGGGGCATGAAAGGGTTAAAGCAGTTTTCTGGCTTATGTCAATTTCAATCATCGAGTATTGACAAGTTCTGCAACTTTCTAGTATACTTTAGGTTTAAATCCCTTACTATTTTACAAGATCTCTGCTTGCTGGCAGTGACTTGTTTTATATCCAGAAGTTTAAAGCCTCTACAGACCTAATAATTCTCACAACAGAGCGTTTGCTACAGTTGTATCAGTGCAGGCAATCATCTCACCCTGACCTCCAGACTGATACATTGTAGGGAATAAATGATCCTTTAAAGTTCCCTTCAAGTGCAGAAATATTCTGAAGGTCTGAACAACAAAACAAATGAATTTACTAATTATAACACAGGAGTTTACAATGAAATGTCCTGAAAATGAACCCAAGTGTAAAGACAGTGGGAGAAAACTGTAGTGTCGGGAGGAAAACCCTTCAATAAGTGAATGTACCAGTTCATTGCTCAGGTTGTTGTGTGAGATTATTAAAACATCTTTGAGTTCTTACACAAACAGCGCCTCTCTTATCCACAGGCTGTGTCTGGTATTGCAGCTTAATCCCCATTCAAGTCAATTGAACTGAGCTGTAATACCATACACAGCCTAGGGACAAGAGAGGTGCTGTTTCTTGAAGAAAGCAGCCTTCTTTGTAATTTCGTACAACCCCTCTAAGGGTGATGAAAATATTTACTGTATGTTCTTTATATTCGTGAAAATCCCTTTAAAAAGTAACTTGAAGATATCACCGACACCATGGTTCCAGCAAAAGACTGCAAGTGAACATATTCTCTGCCAACATATTCCTACCAGTAGGGGGCAGTATACACACAAATCATGCTGTAGTACCTGCAATAGTTGTGGTTTCCCAGGCCGAGTTCTTGTGCGTCCTTGTGCTGACCATTGTACGGCTTCTGACTAAGTGCCTCAGACTTCCAGTTCAAACAGACCAGTCCGCTGTTAGTCCGACTGTAGTTTCCTCGGAAGAACTGTCCTGAGCCCTCGTAACAGGAGGCCAAAGTATCTGCAAAGAGTTAATCAGATACTGAACATCACAGGACAAAATCAGGGGACGAGGGGAGACCCCTTATTATGTACTTTTAACCCCCTGGTTAGGTATTTGATCCCTCCCACCACCCCATTGTCCCAACCGCAATCATCCGTTTTGTGGTCCGCAAAAAATGGATACTGCACATGTGCTATCTGCAATTTTTTGTGGACCTCCCATTGACCTAAATGGTTCTGTGGATCGCATTTTGTAGACCAGAATATGACATGTTCTATAATTTGCGTAACAGACATACGGATGCGGACAGCACACAGATCACACATAGCAGCTGCATGGCCTGCCTCTATGGTGCATACATCCTCCACGGGCCCCATAGCAGCTGCATGGCCTGCCTCTGTGGTGCATACATCCCCCACGGGCCCCATAGCAGCTGCATGGCCTGCCTCTGTGGTGCATACATCCTCCACGGGCCCCATAGCAGCTGCATGGCCTGCCTCTATGGTGCATACATCCTCCACGGGCCCCATAGCAGCTGCATGGCCTGCCTCTGTGGTGCATACATCCTCCACGGGCCCCATAGCAGCTGCATGGCCTGCCTCTGTGGTGCATACATCCTCCATGGGCCCCATAGCAGCTGCATGGCCTGCCTCTGTGGTGCATACATCCTCCACGGGCCCCATAGCAGCTGCATGGCCTGCCTCTGTGGTGCATACATCCTCCACGGGCCCCATAGCAGCTGCATGGCCTGTCTCTATGGTGCATGCATCCTCCACGGGCCCCATAGCAGCTGCATGGCCTGCCTCTGTGGTGCATGCATCCTCCACGGGCCCCATAGCAGCTGCATGGCCTGTCTCTGTGGTGCATGCATCCTCCACGGGCCCCATAGCAGCTGCATGGCCTGTCTCTATGGTGCATGCATCCTCCACGGGCCCCATAGCAGCTGCATGGCCTGCCTCTGTGGTGCATACATCCTCCACGGGCCCCATAGCAGCTGCATGGCCTGCCTCTGGGGTGCATGCATCCTCCACGGGCCCCATAGCAGCTGCATGGCCTGTCTCTATGGTGCATACATTCTCCACGGGCCCCATAGCAGCTGCATGGCCTGTCTCTATGGTGCATACATCCTCCACGGGCCCCATAGCAGCTGCATGGCCTGCCTCTGGGGTGCATACATCCTCCACGGGCCCCATAGCAGCTGCATGGCCTGCCTCTGAGGTGCATACATCCTCCACGGGCCCCATAGCAGCTGCATGGCCTGCCTCTATGGTGCATGCATCCTCCACGGGCCCCATAGCAGCGGCATGGCCTGCCTCTGTGGTGCATGCATCCTCCACGGGCCCCATAGCAGCTGCATGGCCTGCCTCTGTGGTGCATGCATCCTCCACGGGCCCCATAGCAGCTGCATGGCCTGCCTCTGTGGTGCATACATCCTCCACAGGCCCCATAGCAGCTGCATGGCCTGCCTCTATGGTGCATGCATCCTCCACGGGCCCCATAGCAGCTGCATGGCCTGCCTCTATGGTGCATACATTCTCCACGGGCCCCATAGCAGCTGCATGGCCTGTCTCTATGGTGCATACATTCTCCACAGGCCCCATAGCAGCTGCATGGCCTGTCTCTGTGGTGCATACATCCTCCACGGGCCCCATAGCAGCTGCATGGCCTGCCTCTATGGTGCATGCATCCTCCACGGGCCCCATAGCAGCTGCATGGCCTGCCTCTATGGTGCATACATTCTCCACAGGCCCCATAGCAGCTGCATTGCCTGTCTCTATGGTGCATACATCCTCCACGGGCCCCATAGCAGCTGCATGGCCTGCCTCTATGGTGCATGCATCCTCCACGGGCCCCATGCTCATACCTATTTCACAGTGCTCTCCAGTAAATCCACTGAGACAATTACACAGGTAATTCGGGGAGTAAAGAGCCTGTAGACAGCGTCCTCCATTGTAACACTTGGTCTCCGAACATTCTGTGGAAAACAAAATTAATATTAATTTTATTGTCCATCCCAAGCCCATCTCCCACCTCCATCTCCTTTCTCCCTAATATTCAGAAGTTACATGGTATAAGTGAACAAGTAGCTAAAGCTACATAAAGGGGTTGTACAAGATTAGGAAAACATGGCTACTTTCTTCCAGAAACAGCACCACAACTGTCCCCAGGTTGTTTCTGGTATTGCAGCTCAGCTGTGTTGAAGTGAATGGAAGCATTACTGCAGTAACTAGCACTTTCCGCTGTTGGGTCTGGTACTACTGCACACCAGCTGATTGGCGCGATGTGGGGGTCAGACCCCTGCCTATCAGATATTGATGGTCTATCCTGGGGATAAGCCATCTATATTAAAGTACCTGAAAACCCTTTAAGGGTATTCTCCAACATGGAAACACCATGCGGATGTTGTCAAGATCAGATCTGAACCTGTGTTTAGGTACTTCTGCCATTTTCAGGTTGGATTTAACTCACCCATGAATGGCACACTGTGGCACCTGCTCCGCCCCTCCTCACAGCGACAGAACTCCACCCGCCGTCCAGCACGCCGCAGCCAGGTGTCTCCACCTGTGTAGATTTTTCCTGAGGGTCTTTCCATACACAAAGCTGTAAAATGAGGAAAAATTAACAAAATTAACTTTATCTGCCTCGCTCTGTTATCAGATCACCCCAGCTCATAAAGGAAGCCATTCTTGTAGAAGTTTCTGCTTCCCCCAAAACACCTTCACTAAATTGGTTGGAACTGGGCTTACTGGTGCTGGAGCTCATAAGGTCCACTGTGCTACTTAACCATTTATATTTTTTCATCCGTGACACCTGATTTTGTATGAATGCAGAAGTTTGTCGCAGTCTCGTCCCTGAGTTTTTAGGGCAATTTTAAGGATTTTTGAAAAGCAACCAATTAGATCTGGAGAGCCCTTGAGACTTCAAAAGGGGTTGGCCCATCTCACACATTGGTGACATATCGCTAGGATATGCCACCAATGTCAGATAGGTGCGGGTCCCACCTCTGGGACTTGCACTTATCTCTAGAAGCAAAGGAGAGAGCACCATGCATGTGTGGCGTGCTCTCCATTTTCTTCTAGGCGAGATTTCCGAAAAGAACCGAGCGAGCGCATTTGTTTTTTTTTGGAACTTCCATAGAAATGAATAGAGACGGCGCACTGCGCAAGTACGGCCACCTCTCCATTCGCCTATGTAAGAGTTCCGGAAATAGCCGAGCCAACTCTCTGGTATTTTTGCACTCCGACAGAAGTAAATGGAGGGTGACTTTGATTGCGTGGTGTACCCGCCTTCAGTTTGAACGCCCTTGTTTTAGAGATAGGTGAGAGACCAGCACATATCTGACGTTGGTGGCATATCCTAGCGATTTATCACCAATGTGTGTAATGGGCCAACCCCTAGATGCAGGTTCTTATGTGGAGAATTTGGTCTCCTGACTCCCGATTTGCCCACCTGATGAGGTGGCTGCCAACTGCTTCAGTCCAGGTGAAGAATGAATGGAGTGGTGGCCACACAAGAGCATGGCTGTCTGCATTCACCTTCTATGGGAGTTATGGAAACAGAAGGTAGCCCCAATAGTTCTCTTTACCTATGACAGGGATCCAGGAAGCTGAGATATGAGGGCTCCACCAACTAACTTTCCATATCTGAGCTTCCTAGACCCAAGTGTAAGCAGCCCAGTGCAATGGTCTCTTGACATTTACTTCAGGGACACCAAATTTTAGGTTTGAGAATAGTCCAGACATGAAGCTACCTTATATCTCATACCCTCATACTGTAAATCCTGCGTTGCTAATAGACTACCATGTACGCAACCCAACAGCATCTACCCCAGTATCTCATTTCACTACAGTACTAATGACCCCACCCACCCAAGAACAAAAATAGTCAATAATCACATTTATATGTCCTTGTTCCTCTCTTCTCTCGATGATGAAGGATCTAGGAAAGAAATAGTAGAGGTGTTAGGTAGGCATCCAGATCAATGGTCATCCAAGTAAAACAAGGACAACTAAAATCTACCAGAGCCTCTCAATTGTGTTTTAGAAACATAGAAACATAGAATGTGTCGGCAGATAAGAACCATTTGGCCCATCTAGTCTGCCCAATATATCTGAATTCTATGAATAGTCCCTGGTCCTATCTTATATGAAGGATAGCCTTATGCCTATCCCATGCATGCTTAAACTCCTTCACTGTATTTGCAGCTACCACTTCTGCAGGAAGGCTATTCCATGTATCCACTACTCTCTCAGTAAAGTAATACTTCCTTATATTACTTTTAAAACTTTGCCCCTCTAATTTAAAACTGTGTCCTCTTGTAGCAGTTTTTCTTCTTTTAAAAATGCTCTCCTCCTTTACCGAGTTGATTCCCTTTATGTATTTAAAAGTTTCTATCATATCCCCTCTGTCTCGTCTTTCTTCCAAGCTATACATATTAAGGTCCTTTAACCTTTCCTGGTAAGTTTTATCCTGCAATCCATGTACTAGTTTAGTAGCTCTTCTCTGAACTCTCTCTAGAGTATCTATATCCTTCTGGAGATATGGCCTCCAGTACTGCGCACAATACTCCAAGTGAGGTCTCACCAGTGTTCTGTAGAGCGGCATAAGCACTTCACTCTTTCTACTGCTTATACCTCTCCCTATACATCCAAGCATTCTGCTAGCATTTCGTGCTGCTCTATTACATTGTCTTCCCACCTTTAAGTCTTCTGACATAATTACTCCTAAATCCCTTTCCTCAGATACTGCGGTCAGGACTGTGTCAAATATTCTATATTCTGCCCTTGGGTTTTTACGCCCCAGGTGCATTATCTTGCACTTATCCACATTAAATTTCAGTTAAATTTTAGAGAGTCCTGAGCAAAGTACCTTCTCTCTGACAACCATATGTCCCATGTACTAGGGCATATGGACAGGGGTTGCTGCCATGAGACAATCCCTCTGAATATCAAGAATTTAACAAACTGTTCCATCAATACTTATAAACCCAAGTTCACTCAGTTGTGTCCATAGAAAAGAGGGTGTTCAATAGATAATATCAAAATAGTACCTCTATTATGGTGACAGAAGAGCTTGGTGTTTGTTTCTCACTTTAAACATCAAATCTCCATTCCTTTTTTTTTTTTTTTTCTAGCAATTGGAGAGAGGAGTCCCACAAAAACGTTCTCACCTTCTAGCAAGGGGGGTGGAGACAACCATTGGTAAGCCTCTTTGCAATACCATCCACATAACCTGGCTCTATGTTTTTTATGCCCTGAACTATATATAAATCATAAATCTAGAATGTTGGACCATGGGTAGTCAATATCCCTCAACAATAGAATGTAGGTTAAGGAATATATCCAACATTATCTTGTGTAGCAATCTTCTGGAGCATAACTTGATCAATCTTCTTACCTCTTTAGTAGATGATACAACCTCACCAAGGAGGAAGATTAATAAGATTGCCATTGCTCGGTGGCCAAGAAGATGGTTTTCAATCTGTAAGGAGGACACACACAAGTTAAGTAAGAAAGGGTCAGGAGAAGACTAACCCATAATTAAAATATTACACAGTTCAAAAGTTTATAAAATCAGTATAGAGATGGAGAGGTCTCCGCCACAATCCTCTGTTTACCATATCTCCTCATCTTGCATGGATTGCTTTATATTTTCCAGATCCCACTCTAGAAGCTAGGACTGTTTGTAACCTTCCATAGCTACATGCTAGCTTTGATCCTCTTATCCAGCAACTACTATATCTTTCCTATCTCATCCCTTGAACTAGGGCCTGGGTGAGGCATTCTTCCAGCTGTGAGACTCATCGTAATTTAGAGTCTTGTATATGTGGGGTCTGGAAGCAGCTTTTACTGAAAATTATCAGAGGACATATAACAGAACTTCCCGATATCAGCTCAAAGCAGCCTACACTTCCCGAAACAAAGACCTTCTGTCTGCCTTTCACATGGTGTTACGTTATACTGTCCATTAATCTAAGTGACAATGAGTCTTGGATTTATGGAAATGGAGAATGTGGTTTTTATCTGGGACCCCCCCCCCCCCCTTTTAAAAAAATAAAAAAATAAATGGTCATGACCACTACTGCATCCTGCTAAAGTCCTATGATTGCATGATTGGTCACACAATTACTGGAAATCTGTATGAGGTCAAAGCTGAAAGGTGTAAACAGAGACATTATATAGAAGGAGGCTGATGGCTGAGCAATCGTTGAACGCATGATCATCTGGTGAACAACCGTTAGTCTGTCATTGTTTGGCTAAAATATTTATTTTGGTTGACATCATCCATTTTCATCAACTTTAGATTAATATGTGTGGGCACCTTAAAGGGGTTTTCTGAGATTTTCCTTTGAATAGGTCATCAGTACCAAGGACCCCCCGATCAGCTGTTTGAGAAGGCATTGGCGCTTGCAGGTGTGCTGCTGCCGTCCCACAGCTTGGTCTAGGCAAGTGATGTCATGTTCATCAGTCACATGGTCTAGGCACAGCTCAGCCCCATTAAAGTGTCAGACCCTCACCAATCAAATACTGATCATCAAGTAAAAAATCTCGGAAAATGCCTTTAAACTCACAAATAATACTCAGTAAACTAAAATTAAACAATGCTAAAATTACATAGGTATAGTGCTTCCCCCCCCCCAAAAAAAAATATCTATACTGACCTCTTGGTGTACAAAGTGTAAAAAAAAAATTATATAACTACTACCACTAAGAACTGCCACTAATATGTCAGCTACTACCACTAATAATAACAATCACATCAGGAAACCATATACCCAATTCAAGTCTAAGCACCCCTAGTCCCCATGGGTGTAATTCATACTAATAACTTAAAGGTACACTACTATCTGTACTATGTGTCACCCCATATTAACAATATATAATATGTGAATATTCTATGTAATCTTTCATGGATTGTTTTCTGGATATTTTTAAGTCACTCCATGTATTCTACTTCCTGTCCTGGCTCTTTAACTTCCTCTGTTTGGGATTTTAGCACGGCAAATAGCCTCCCTTAACTTTTTCAGTCAGACCATTCACTCTGACCAGAGAGAGAACCCTCCACTAAAGCAATACCCATTACACTAAGCAATGCAATGTTCTTCTATGGACATCTATATCTATCTCTATCAAGAGAACATAACATACTGTTATGACAATTCTACACCTACTTTTATCACGAGGATTACACTGCAGATAACACGTTCCCTTCCCAGCAGCATTGAATTGACAATGGGTTCCCTGTCTATATAGAAGGTTTTATCATTTGTGCTGCTACAGGTGGTCAATATTTTGTATTTAATGTTCAGCGCATATTGCAACTGAAAACAAAAAATATTTTCTATGAAAATCGGTTTCCAAAATACCCCTTTTTGATGGGAGTGTCCCTTTAAGAGTACAGAAGTGAAGACATTTGGGGACTTTTTTGCTTTTCAATGGACATGCTTTTTAGTTACAAACAGTATAAATATGACTATAATTACATTCTATTTCATATCCCATTCAACTAGCATTTTGCAGTGATTTTGCTATATAAAAAGATACAAACCAGTGTATTAGTCACATGAAACGTGTCTTATTGGACGCTAAGATCTGAGTAGTGTGGTTAGGCTGGTTCAAAATACAACTCTATGTCTGAAATGGCATGACTCACGAGTTTGTGTTATAAAGTCCAGAAAAAACATTACTGCAGACCTAGTCTGACCCTCCGAATTACTAGAGCATCTCACAATTGTGTATTGGCTCATCTCCATTGTTTGGCCAAAAATGTACTTCACACTCTAAAAACCAAGAGTGCCTGCTCCATATAACTGTCTCCTTCATGGAAAATATCCAGAAGACCTCACTGCGATGGGCTAGTCATCGGCTGATGAATCTCAGCCGATCAGATTCCAGGAATACGCACTGATGGCCTATCCTTAGGATAGGGCATCAACATATAATGAGTGGAGATCTGAACCTCCATTCATCACTGATCCCATGAAATGAATGGGCACGGAAAAGGAATGCACCACCATATTTTTTTTTTACTAATTGAAAATCTATACAGAAGCAAGTTCCCATTTTCCTTTAAACAGGCTGTGACTCTGTGTTATCTGCCTCCAGCTTTATATTAGGGGTATTATCTTTTTTTGTAATCCTATCATGCGATAATCGTCAGATGACTATTGACTACCCCAGTGTACACAGCACATATTTCTAACAATTTCTAACCCAGAGATAAACCTAAGCAGCAAATGATCCATAAATGAGGTTTCCTCTGGTGAAACTCACAGTCCTAGACCTGACTACTTTTTCGACCTAGTTAGTGTTTTCTGTTCTTCTGGTGGCAGATACTTCCCCTACTCACGTTATCATGACTATGTGTCTATGTGAGATTAACGCCGTTTTTTCAAGGGTTGTCCTGTTTTTAAACTCATTGCTAGCCTCAAGTGATCAACTGTTAAGCAGTACACCATACCAGTGCAATAATGGACTATCTATATAATGCATAAACATGAGTGGTCCATTAGGGAAAGAACTGCCCTTCACTAGAGGGTGGGGATTCAAATTACCTCCATGTTCCCTATTTGGCAGGGACATAGCTATAGGGACTTCAGAGGTAGAAGTCGCACAAGAGCCCAAGAGCGTAAAAGTGCCCCAAAGTCCCTTTCGTACATATGAGGACAGCAGTATTATAAAGGGCATATGGTAGGTGTGAGGTTGCTACAAATTTGGCAATGAGGTCCAAGAGCTTCAAGTTACGTATGGAAAGAAGAGGTCTCTACCAGACAACCCCAACTCACTTGGGTATATCAGATCAGATCTTTAGGAGAACTTGGCATCCTTCCTGTGACTTCTAGCCACAGGTTTTGCTAGGCAAAATAAGGCTGGCTCGCTTTAATGCCGTTTTCCAATCAATGTAAAATGAGTCTCCCCACTTATATCTCATTTTAAAGTTGCAAAGAGTCTGTGATTTACTTCATCTAAATGTAAAATAGCTCACTTGGAGAGAAGGAACCTTCTGTGTTACTATCATATTGGCAGTTCTGTCTTATCCAGGACTTCACAAGAGAAGGAGCTAGGGATCCTGATATCAGACGGCTTCAAAATGAGTGCCCAGTGCGGGCAGGCGGCTGGGAAAGCAAGTAGGATGCTTGGCTGTGTAGATGGTGGTAGGACCAGTAGGAAGAGAGAGATTGTGATCCCACTGTATAGAGAGCTCGTGAGACCACATCTGGAATACTGTGTCCAGTTCTGGAGACCTCACCTAAAAAAGTTATAGATAAAATGGAACGGGCAGGCTACAAAATTGGTGGAGGGTCTGAAGTATAAAAAAAACATATCAAGAAGGACTTAAAGAACTGAATCTGTATAGCCCGGAAGAAACAAGGGAGAGGGGCGACATGATCGAAACCCTTAAGTATGTTAAAGGCATGAATAAGGTTCAGGAGGGAAGTGCTTTTAATAAAAAAAAAAAACACAAGAAGAAGGGGACACAATCTACAATTAGTTGGGGAAAGATCAGAGCTAATGTAAGTGGAAAGAGTTAGTTCAGGCTTGGAACACCTACCATCAGACGTGGTTGGGAAGTCTGCAGTAAGTGAATTTACACATGCCTGGGATAAACTCTATACTAAGATAATCTTCTATGTAGTCTTCCTAATGCCTCTCACATACACTCATTTTTCCGCCACGATTACATATCAGCCAATGCAAAAGTTATATTTGTTGTCCGAAAATGCACTGTCCTGTCTAGATAATCTGCAGCTAAGAAGTCATCAGATGCTAGAAGCACCACATTGTCACCCTTCCATATGCAGCCATTACTCGTCCACTTACCTTCTGCATGGTTGGAGATTTCTTCTTCTGCAGCCTGTAGCCTTGTGTTCTCCCAGAAGACTGCAAGCAGCTGCTTAGAGAAAAGAGAGAGAGGCCAGCATTACTGAAGGGTTAGTCAGCAGAGAGAAAGAAAGCAGATAGGCAGGCGGGGGACATGTGTAGGAGGAGAGTCCTGATCAAGAGGACCACAACAGGGCAGAAAGAGGCAGACTTCATATAGAGGAAGTTATAGAGACATGAGTGTGCCAAGAGAACAAATAGTCAGGGAAGCAATATATCACATCTTCAGTATACCTAGACTTGTAAATGGGTCAAAGAGTTACGGGATCTGTGGGAACTCCAGGGGTTAAGCGGATATGAAGTGGAATTTGAAGTAGTTTACATGAGTACATGATGTTTACGGTTCTTACTCCATCTACTCAACATTTTATAAGCTCTGACCATAGGTTTACTCATGCTGACTACTTAAAATGCCAGGAAAATTGCCCCCCCCCCCCCCCCCCAGTATCTCAAAGGATAGTTAGGGGACCTTAACCATCAGTGAAACATCTGCCCATCCTTGGGTCCACCATGCCCTTCTGAGGAGATGTTGTTAATTACTTTGATAGCGCATGAGAAGCAAATAATATTATTTCTGATCCTTTAAAAATATTTTTGTGCTTTGGGTTGTCTGAATATCTGGTTTTCTGCCTCTAAACATAAGGGTTTGTGGGAAGATCCTGGAAAAACATTGCTAGGGCTTCCCTCAAATTTTTGTTGGAGGGATGGAAACGGAGAATAGTGCCATACAAGGCTTATAGAACTGCAATATAGTGTAGTACCCAGATAATGTTTTAGCCAGTAGTATTAAGGGAATTGGGGATAAACTGCTAAATAGCAAGTTTTAAGTCATCTCCATATGGTGGGAACCGAATCCCCTAAATCACATGCGTCAAACTCAAGGCCTGCGGGTCACCAGATCATTATATGTGGCCTGCACAAGGTTGTGGGTTGTGGAAAGACATGGAGCCACCACTGGGAATAGCAATTTTCCATACCCAGCAGTCTCAGGGCTGCACTGGAGCCAGCTGTGCATGACGTCACGATGTCAAGGAGAGACGTTGCCTGTCCTCTGCCCTGTATATCTGGCAAAGTGACGTGGCTGGCACTCCTGCCCTCTGCCCTAAGACGTATCTGGAGTTCGTTGAATGTGGACTTGAAGAATACAAGTACAGGTACACTATGCTCCATAAAAATGCACCAATATCAACTACAATCTGAACTCACTGTGTTATCTGTCGCATTACATAGGACTGCAGGTGACATCTACTACATTACCTGCACTCAGAGAGTTATCACTGTGTTATTTGTGGTGTTACATAGGACTGCAGCTGACATCTACTACTTTACCTGTACTCAGAGAGTTATCACGGTGTTATATGTGGTGCTACATAGGACTGCAGCTTATATCTACTACATTATCTGTACTCAGAAAGTTATCACTGTATTATATGTGGTGCTACAAAAAACTTCAGGTGACATCTAGTAGCATATGTCACCCGCAGTCCAATGCAAAACCACAGATGATAGCATTTTGTGATAACTTGTCTGTGGTCTTACATAGGACTGCAGGTGATATATTGTAGTAACTACAATACATCAACTGCAGTGCTATGTAACACCACAGATAAGTTATTGTTCTGTTATCTGTGGTGTTACATAGGACTGCAGGTGACATATACTATAAACTACTTTATCTATACTCAGAGAGTCATTACTGTGTTATCTGTGCTGTTACATAGGACTGCAGGTGACATCTACTACAATGTAGTAGTGGGATATATCAGCCGCAGTCCTATGTAACACCACAGATAACAAAGTGACGACTTTCTGTGATAACTTATCTGTGCTGTTACAAAGGACTGCAGGTGATACATTGTAGTTACTACAATATATCACCTGCAGTCCTATGTAACACCACAGATAAGTTATCACTGTTATCTGTGGTGTTACATAGGACTGCACTGCAGATTGTATAGTTTCAGAAGCCAGCCCTTTGAAGGCAACCATAACACTGATGTGGCCCTTGGTGACAATAAGTTTACCCCCTCTGCCCTACATAGATGAGTCTCTTTTGACCCATGTTATAATCCAAACTGGAATATAATTGCCAGTATTGTTTACATGAGGGACTCAACAAGAAGGCAGTCAGGGACTGTATCGGGGCTGGTAATAACAACGCACTTCATTTTACTACTATCCTTCATCAACTATGTCTATGGAAAACCAATAAACTTTAAAGAGGGTAAATCCTTTATTAAAAAATGCCTTTGCTGAATTCATGTGGAGGAAGGAGGAGTTCGGGCTGATGATCGAGAAAAAACAACGCTCTACTGTGTAAACTTACTGCTGATCATCTTGCAAACGAGCAAATTTTTTGGGTGAGCGCATCTTTTATGCAGCACTAAAAACTTGTCGGCAGCACATCAACACTGTGTTGCTGAAAACTGTAACGATTGCATTAACGATCATTCATCCCCGTAAGGTGTAATGATCGCTGCATGTAAATGTCGGTAATGAGTTGGTAAATTCTGCCTATGTAAAAGGACACTTTATATAGCTGTCAGTCAAATGCTCATTCGGCTGACAGCTCTTCCTCCCGAACCCACCATAGATATGTACACTTGGCCAAGCATGCATGTGTTCTCCATGGGCAGAGAGGAAGGGGATTAGTCTGCTGTCAGACACTTCTGATGGTGGCTTATCTCCCTTAAGAACAAAAAACATTGACATCCTGAAATCCAACTGCCAATTCTTATTTTTCCGACATCTCCCATTGGGGTAAAGTTGGGAGGCCCCTACACACATTAGATGTTCGGCCGCTTCCACTAAAATTATCAGGTTCGGCCAGCATTGCCCCAATGTGTATGGTCCTCTTAAGCCAATCTACTGTACTATTTCTTTCCCAGATCTGATGCCCATGGGTATCTAATAGACATTATCATGCTAATGTAGAGGCCCCATACACATTAACCTGGCCATACATTTAAGAGAATGACTGTACATACGATCCCACCAACTAGACTGCCCGACCAGGAGTCTGCTTTTTTATAAACAATGACTCTTTGGTGCTTGAGCACAATGGCAAGTGATCAGCTGAATTCAGCTGATCATGCCATCAACATACAGTTCTGGCCGATGAAAGGGTGAAGTTTTACAGCACGGCGGATTACATTTTTGGCAGACAAGAGTTCGTGAACGCTTGTTCGCGCTAGTTTAACGGCCGAAATCTGCCAACTTTCATCTTACGTGTATGGCCACCTTTAGAGTACCGTTGGCTAATCCTTCTGAGAACGGCTGGTTCGGCTGATAATCTAATGTGTATGAGGAACTTCCAACTTTTCCCTGACAGATGATGTTGGGGGAGAGAAAGATTACTTGAACTGCATGATCCTTTTGTTCTCCCAGGAGATAAGCCCTCACCAAAACTATCTAGTAGCGGTTTTCTCCTCAATTCCCATTGACAACACATAGCCGAACCGAATGCACATGTGTATGGGGGAGTCAGGAGCGAGCTATCAAAAGAATGATTAGCCGGCAGCTATTGAATGTGTTTGCCCACTTTAAGTCATGAGACATTTGAAATAGGAAGCTCTTGAGCCCCAGAAAAATGTTTACACCCCCCCCCCCCCCTCTAATTCCCATAGAAGAAGGACACCACATAGTTTCTTCAGCATTGAGGCCTGCAGTCAGATGGGGTAATTTAAAGCAAGATAATCTAACGGTCTGGTTACTATGAATCATTACACAGTCACGTTAGTAAAGTCAAGCTGATTATTTCCAGCTCTTGTTATTGAAATCATATAGAGGTCATTCTGCTTGATACAGTTTTTTTTTTTTTCATGCAAGTCAAAAAATTATGCAGCATCTTCCAAAGTCTGTTTTCAAAGGAGGCGTCAGTAGTTACTGAAGAGCTCAAATCCATCTCAAGCAGAACTCCAATCTTCAACATTGTGCAAAGACTGAATCACAAATGTAAGTGTAGACAAGGCCTTATTGTTAATATGACCACAGGAGGTCCCATAGATGGAGCACCTTGGCCACTTTAGCTGTGGTGTTCAACAGAGTAGAGTAGTGTTCAATTTCCCTACAGCACCACCACAGGAGAAATTAAGCATTACACATTTCCAGTTGAAATCAATGAACTGTCCATGTAATGCATGGGGGTGCCTGGTCCTTCAGAGACAGAGACGCTCTTTGTAGCTGCTCTCAGCTAATCCATGGACTTCCCAAATGAAGGATCACCCATGATCTCATAAAGGTCTAATAGGATAGTTGAAATGTGTTTTCTAAACTGGACATCCCCTTTAAAGCTAAACTCATTGTGTACATGGTTAGACCTACCAAGTCAATCAGTATCAGAGCTACAGTAAACTCACCATGATCAGATGATTGTATGGTATAAATGGTCCCAATTACAATTATTAGCCTATATCTATGGTCTAGGGTGCCTACAGCATTAGTCCTGAATCATGGTAAAACAGAGCTCAGACCTTATCCAGAAATTGGTATGATTGGGTTAGAGGCCATTACAGGTCCATCCTTAGTTGGTTGCGTCCCTTCATTGCCATCTGTCTTTCACATGTTAGGCTGACCATGCACATAAGATAGAGTCAACAGCTATCTCCCCTGATCCCCTCCTAACACATAA
The DNA here is from genome assembly GCF_014858855.1 of Bufo gargarizans. Lineage (NCBI taxonomy): Eukaryota > Metazoa > Chordata > Amphibia > Anura > Bufonidae > Bufo > Bufo gargarizans. The sequence goes on along the minus strand of NC_058081.1, from coordinate 58,840,170 downwards.
ATGCTTAGCCTGGGCATGCATGTTTTCTGAACAGGAAGATGTGAATAGCCCACTTCCAGACATCTCTAGTGGCATCTTATCTACTCAAGGTCAAAAGGATTGGGTATGCTGAAATCGAACATCCTGATCCTTATCTTTCCCTATATCTGACATATGCAACTGGGTGGCATACAGCCACATATGTTAGAGCTTTATTTTTGGTTCACACAATGTGCTGAATGTAAGGCAAAAATAATGTCTGGAGAAAGCCCTAGATAATACAATGTACCCTTGTCTCTCGTGCAGGTGTTCTCATGGCGGTTTGGTGGTCAGTGATATCACTGTGTTATGCTGAAAATGTTCCTTTAATGAATGTGTAATTGTCAACAAAGGTAAATTCCACCTGGATATGAGACTCCAACTCATACAAGAAACATGCCTCAGATTACAACTCGCGAATGGATGCATCATCCTCAGTGAAAGTCTATTAACCCTGCACCTGACAGTGAGGAATGCTACTTGGTCCACATATCTGACAAAATCTTTCCTAAAGATGGAAGTAAAATGGTCAAAAAGACCAGGACATTGGATCCTGAGTCAGAATTTCCTTTCTTTGGAGGATCGTGTAGTTGATGATGTCATGATCTATCCAAAGCAGGCAGGAGGACACTCTGAGGTGTCCACATTATGGGACCAGTCTTTGGGTATATAGAGATGTTGTCTGTTTTATATATTCCCTTCTCATATATGGTAGGGCTTAGAGGACAAGGGGCTCTGACCTATTATTTATAACCAAGATCTCTGGCCAAAAGTGCTTGACTCTGGAGGTGTCCTTTGAAAATAATAGCTGACCTCTGGCAAAAATCAAAGGTATTCTGACTGCCATGCCCATAACCCATGCCATCCCTTCTCATGTCCATTCCTACTGGCAGGACCCTCAGTAATCTAAACTACCTGCAGGAGAATACATGAGGAGAATACATCACTTTTTCCCAGCAATGATGGTTCTGTTTATTACCATACTGGCTCACAGCACTGAATCAGTTTGTTTACAGTGAGATGTCCTCCTACCCGATATGGGTTATCTCACCCTCACACTGATCACATCCAGTTCCCTGCACTACACCCGCCGTACTGATATCCGACCTCAAGAAAGGCACAGGACTCATCTGACACGCATAGTATATAGTATATTGGACATGGAGATCTTCACATTAGGAAGCAACCGTTTTAGAAATATTGTCCACTGTGTCCTATATCCTTATATACAGACTGGAGAACAGTCCTATTATATTAATGACGTGTAAGTACAGTTTTGGCCAAACTTTGGTGGATAGGTGGCCTCATATCTGACTCTAGAATAGTTTAGCATACATGGTCATGAGTTCATCGTCAATGACTGCAGGGTGTTCAGTTCCTGTAGCTGCAAACCAAGTCCAGATCATCACCCCTCAACCACAGTGTTTGTTAGTTGGTATAAGGTGTTTGTGCTGATATGTCAAACGTGGTGCCTTGCATTATGGCCAAACATGTCCACCTCAGTCTCATTTGTCCAAAAAAACACTGTTTCAGAAGTCTTTGTTGAAATACAACTTTGCAAACTTCAAGGGTCACTAAGTTTTCATAAAGCTTTGGATGTCATAGAGACATATCAAAAGTTTTGATCTGTGGGGGTCTGAGTGCTGAGACCACTGGTCCACCACCAATCACTAGGACAAGGAGGGAGAAGGGCATGAATATCTCGCTCTTTCTCCTCGCTGCAGGATAGAAAGCAAGATGGACTCAATAGAAAGTCTATGGACCTATCTCAATTCAGTCTCCTGCAGTGAAGAGAGAGGAGGATATGCAAGAGCTTTTGTCTCCTCATTCAAGCGATCAGTGGGGGTCTCACTCAGATCAACACCCATCAAAACCTTTGATATGTCTCTATGACATATCAGAAATTTTATGAAAATCCAGTGACCCTTTAAGCCATGCTGCCTTGTTTTTGTTTTGTTTTTTTAGACAGACTATGCAATCTCCTGGCAACCCTTTCAAACAACCCATACTTGTTTAGTATTTTTCTAATTGTAATGTCACGAACCTGAAAATTTAACATGCTAACTGAGTCTTAGGCTACTTTCACACTCGTGTTTTGCCTTTCCGTTTGTGAGATCCGTCATGGGCTCCATCAAGCGGTCCAAAACGGATCAGTTTTGCCCTATGGTATTCTGAATGGATAAGGATCCACTCAGACTGCATCAGTTTGCCTCCGATCAGTCTTCATACCGCTCTGGAGGCGGACACCAAAATGCTGCCTGCAGCATTTTGCTGTCCGCTTGACGGAACTGCGCCAAACGGATCCGCCCTGGCATACAAGTCAATTGGGACGGATCTGTTTTCTATGACACAATCTGGCACAATAGAAAACTGATCCGTCTCCCTCTGACTTTTAATGGAGTTCATAACGGATCCGTCTTGGCTATGTTACAGATAATACAAACAGATCCGTTCATGACGGATGCATGCGGTTGTATTTTTGTAACAGATCCCAAATGGCGAGTATGAAAGTAGCCTTAGATGAAGCTCTTAGTCTTTTTGGCATTTTCTCTGAGTACTGCATGGTATGACCTTGGGGTGAAATTGCTTGGATGTCCAGTCCTGGGAGGATTGTCAGCTGTCTTGAGTGTTTTGCACTTTGGAATAATATGTTTCAGTGTCGAATGATGAATTTCAAATTGTTTGGAAATGGCATTTTAACCCTTCCTAGATTGGTGGGCATCAACAACTGCTTCTCTAAGTTCATTGCCTCCTTGGAATTGTGTTAGCAAACACCTGAATGCTCCAGACCAGCAAACTGCCCAAACTACTGGTTTTATAGAGGTGCTCAAAACTTGCTGGTGATCAAATAATCAACTGCATTTGGGTAGCAGCACCCGGCTGCTACCTACACCCAATTCCTATGGAAGCAGTAAGGGTGTGGTTAATTTTTCACATACAACTTCAGGACTTTGGCCTAGTTTTTAGTTTTTGTAATGTCCTGATTTGTAAAACCATAGATTTCAAAGAGGGTGTACTTTATTTTTATCATGAATATCTATCTATAATATGTACACCAAAGACTATGTCCTTTACACTGATATACAGACCAGAGAACAGTCCTATTATGTAAATTATATATCTATATATATATATATATATATATATATATATATATATAATACAGGTAGAGGAGTGTGGGCAGCACAGCTGTCTGGACAGTACGGTCGGAGTGCCAGCGGCTGAGGAGGCGATCCACCTCCAAGGATATAAGAGCAGAAAAATCCACAGCACATCCAAGTAGTAAAAAGTAAAAAAACGGCTTTATTCACCAGGCAAGGTACTTTTTACTACTTGGATGTGCTGTGGATTTTTCTGCTCTTATATATATATATATATATATATATATACGCGCTGGAGACTGTGTCCTATACACTGATATACAGACCGGAGAACAGTCCTATTATATAAATGATATATATCCACCGGAGACTGCGTCCTATACACTGATATACAGACCGGAGAACAGCCCTATTATATAAATGATATATATACACTGGAGACTGTGTCCTATACACTGATATACAGACCAGAGAACAGTCCTATTATATAAATGATATATATACACTGGAGACTGTGTCCTATACACTGATATACAGACCGGAGAACAGTCCTATTATATAAATGATATATATCCACCGGAGACTGCGTCCTATACACTGATATACAGACCGGAGAACAGCCCTATTATATAAATGATATATATATACGCGCTGGAGACTGTGTCCTATACACTGATATACAGACCAGAGAACAGTCCTATTATATAAATGATATATATCCACCGGAGACTGCGTCCTATACACTGATATACAGACCGGAGAGCAGTCCTATTATATAAATGATATATATACACTGGAGACTGTGTCCTATACACTGATATACAGACCAGAGAGCAGTCCTATTATATAAATGATATATATACACTGGAGACTGTGTCCTATACACTGATATACAGACCGGAGAACAGTCCTATTATATAAATGATATATATCCACCGGAGACTGCGTCCTATACACTGATATACAGACCGGAGAACAGCCCTATTATATAAATGATATATATACACTGGAGACTGTGTCCTATACACTGATATACAGACCAGAGAACAGTCCTATTATATAAATGATATATATACACTGGAGACTGTGTCCTATACACTGATATACAGACCGGAGAACAGTCCTATTATATAAATGATATATATCCACCGGAGACTGCGTCCTATACACTGATATACAGACCGGAGAACAGCCCTATTATATAAATGATATATATATACGCGCTGGAGACTGTGTCCTATACACTGATATACAGACCAGAGAACAGTCCTATTATATAAATGATATATATCCACCGGAGACTGCGTCCTATACACTGATATACAGACTGGAGAACAGCCCTATTATATAAATGATATATATATACGCGCTGGAGACTGTGTCCTATACACTGATATACAGACCAGAGAACAGTCCTATTATATAAATGATATATATCCACCGGAGACTGCATCCTATACACTGATATACAGACCGGAGAACAGTCCTATTATATAAATGATATATATATACACTGGAGACTGTGTCCTATACACTGATATACAGACTGGAGAACAGTCCTGGTATATAAATGATATATATATATATATACACTGGAGACTGCGTCCTATACACTGATATACAGACCGGAGAACAGTCCTATTATATAAATGATATATATACACCGGAGACTGCGTCCAATACACTGATATACAGACCCGTGAACAGTCCTATTATATAAATGATATATATATACACCGGAGCCTGCATCCTATACACTGATATACAGACCCGTGAACAGTCCTATTATATAAATGATATATATATACACTGGAGACTGTGTCCTCTACACTGATATACAGACTGGAGAACAGTCCTATTATATAAATGATATATATATACACTGGAGACTGTGTCCTCTACACTGATATACAGACTGGAGAACAGTCCTATTATATAAATGATATATATACACCGGAGACTGCGTCCTATACACTGAAATACAGACCAGAGAACAGTCCTATTATATAAATGATATATATCCACCGGAGACTGCATCCTATACACTGATATACAGACCAGAGAACAGTCCTATTATATAAATGATATATATACACTGGAGACTGTGTCCTATACACTGATATACAAACCGGAGAACAGTCCTATTATATAAATGATATACACCGGAGACTGTGTCCTATACACTGATATACAGACCGGAGAACAGTCCTATTATATAAATGATATACGGTATATACACCGGAGACTGTGTCCTATACACTGATATACAGACTGGAGAACAGTCCTATTATATAAATGGTAAAAATTGCATACTGTGGCGAGCAGTCCATTATAATTTTTGCTGTCCCTCTAAGCCAGTGGTGGCGAACCTATGGCACGGGTGCCAGAGGTGGCACTCAGAGCCCTCTCTGTGGGCACCCACACCCTGGAAAAAGCCTACGGCGTACCAATATGCCTTAGACTTTTCCTGCCATTAATAAGCTCAGGGCGCACTATGAGCAGCACAGGCAGAGCACTGACTGTAGGCAGGCTATTATAGCTAAATGATAAAATACATGGAAGATATACTATATTGTATTCAGATAAAATTGCCGAGGTTGGCACTTTGCGATAATTAAGTGGGTTTTCGGTTGCAGTTTGGACACTTGGTCTCTAAAAGGTTCGCCATCACTGCTCTAAGCAATCTGCTGGCACTTACCTCTGCTAGTTGTCGGCCCCAGAAATGTGAACAATTTGATGTTACTTCATACTTTATAAAGCTGCTGTGAGGGGGCAGGAGGGTTTCATGTAGTGGGATATTGCAGTGACGTCATTGATCTCCACCCTCCGCACGGTTTGACTTCACAAGATCAGACCTGGACTGTGACATATTTTTCTAGGGAATTATTATAGCAATCCCCCCTGCTGGATTCTTTCTCAACTCTCTCTTGCTGAATAACCGGAAACCTGGTACTACAGTCAGGGGGGAGATAAGCCGATAGGACCTGTAAGGGGGGGGGGGGGGGGGGGGGAATAACGGAGGCTGGCAGCTCGTTCTGCTGGAAGACAATACAGTGTGAAGCAGAATGAAAGTGTGAAAAGTAGCATACATAACATAGAGACTGACCATACAGCTGCTAAGGGGCTTTCGTAGGGAGGGCTCCATACGTTAGGTCGTGTCTTTATATTAGAAACTATTGATATGTACCTAAACTTTGGAGTAAGTGAGTACGTTTATTCAAAATTACTCTAAATGTTATGAAATGATTTTTTTCTAACAAATTTTTCTAATATATTTTTTTAAATCTTTTTTCAGGTTTTCCATAGGAAATAGAAACCTGTAGCTCAGGTGTCTATAGCACTTGTACACCGCTTATATATAAGCAGTGTACGGATTCCTCTATGGGGTCGCAGTGAGCGATGTGCAGGCAAGAGCACACATCGCTGCTGCTCCTGCCTGTGCCCGCTCCTCTCTGCTAAAGATTTGTATAGCGGAGTAATCGAGCGCAAGTAGGAGCTCTAGATTCTGAGATCATAGAGTGGCTGTTGGTGCAGCTCGTGTGCATTTTCTGTGTCCTGGTACTTATCATTCTGCGAATTAATACGCCCAGTTATATGTTCATCGGACAGTGTCCATCTACAATCCTACCCAGTCGTCAATAAATAATAATCTTTATTAATATAGCGGCAACATTCTCCGCAGCGCTTTACAATTATTACACTCTTTGACAAAAAAATTATGAACCAAAAGTTGTCAGAATCAAATTAAACTTTCTATGTGGGAATGTAATGATGATAACTGTACATGATTACAAGATTAGAGGAGAGGAGATGTTTATTGGGGAAAACTGTACAACTGATGGAGGCTCTAGGACAGTGATGGCGAACCTATGGCACGGGTGCCAGAGGCGGCACTCAGAGCCCTCTTTGTGGGCACCCGCGCCTTGGAAAAAGTCTATGGTCTACCAATATGCCTTAGACTTTTCCTGCCATTCATCAGCACAGGACGCACTATGAACAACACAAGCGGCTCACTGAATGTAGGCTATTAAGCTATTATAGCTAAATGATAAAGCACATGGAAGATATACTATATTGGTATTCAGGTTAAATTGCCGTGTTGGCACTTTGCGATAAATAAGTGGGTATTTGGTTGCAGTTTGGGCACTCAGTCTCTAAAAGGTTCACCATCACTGCTCTAGGACCTTGTTGTGCTGCCTCTAGCCTGGATACAAGATGAGATACGGCCTCCAGCTTGAATACAAGATGAGATACGGCCTCTATCCTAGATACAAGATGAGATACGGCCTCTGGCCTGGTAACAAGATGAGATACGGACTCTAGCCTGAATACAAGATGAGATACGGCCTCTATCCTAGATACAAGATGAGATACAGCCTCTAGCTTGGATACAGGATGAAATATGGCCTCTAGCCTGAATACAAGATGAGATATGGCCTCTAGCCTGGATATAAGGTGAGATACGGCTTCTAGCCTGGATATAAGATAAGATACGGTTGCGTATGGAGGCATATGGTGTCCTGTGGCACATTTACCCACAGATGTTACATCTGGTCCTGTAACTCCTGCACACTTGTTGGTTGCCGAAGCTTGCATCCTAGATGGACCCATAAATGCTTGAATGGCGATAAATCAGGCGATCGGGCAGCCAAGTAAGTGTTGGCAGAGACATTCCTGGGAAACCCTTGCTGTCTGTGGAGCGAACATTACTCTGCTGAAAAATGCCCTGCCATGATAGACAATACATACCATTAACAACACTGCTAGGAGTGACGGACTGTCGCATGCAATGGCTCCTCAGTAGTGTTGATTGAGCACCATAGTGCTCAGGTGCTCGGGTGCGCTACCGAGCACCCAAGTATAATGGACGTCAATGTGAGAACCCGAGCATTAAACCAGGTACCCCCTGTTTTGAAGAGGGGAAGGTGCCTGGTTCATAGGAAAAGGTCAGAAATTGATGGAAACACCACTGAAATGGTTCGGGAACAGCATGGGGTGGATGCCTGGATGCTAAAAAATTATATGCGAGGGCCTGCTGGTGAGCTGACCCTGTAAAACATTGTAGGTGGGGGCCTGCTGGTGAGCTGACCCTGTAAAATATTGTAGGTGAAGGCCTGCTGGTGAGCTGACCCTGTAAAACATTATATGCGAGGGCCTGCTGGTGAGCTGACCCTGTAAAAGATTTTAGGTGCGGGTCTTCTGGTGAGCTGACCCAGTAAAAGATTGTAGGTGAAGGCCTGCTGGTGAGCTGACCCTGTAAAATATTATATGCAAGGGCATATATGCAAGGGCATTATATGTGATGAATAAGAATGTGTTGATATGATGGAAGAGGAGAAGGAGGATGAGAAAATGAAAATTCAACCATATACCCTTGTTTGTGGTGGAAGGGTGCATGGGAATACAGTCTATTCAGTACATTATAAACAACACATTTAAAGTGCCTTTATGTTCATCAGCTTTCCTCTGGTGGAGTCGAGAAGTCATGGTCAATCCAGGCCTTGTTCATTTTTATGAGTCAACCTGTCAGCAATTTCAGTTGACAGGCGGATACACTTATCTGTTATAATGCCACCAGCAGCACTAAATACCCGCTCAGACCAAACGCTGGCGGGGCAGGGAAGGCCAGCACCTCCAAGGCGTAGAGCACCAGTTTGTGCCACGTGTTCAGCTTGGACACCCAGTAGTTAGAAGGTACTGAGGGATCATTGAGGACGCTAACACGGTCTGCTATATACTCCTTCACCATCTACCAAAATGTGTGCCTCCTTGTGACACTAGGCCGCGCATCATGGTGAGGGTGCTTGCGGGGTGTCATGAAACTGTCCCAGGCTTTGGAGAGTGTTGCCCTGCCTCTGTTGGAACTGCTGTGTGTTCCCCTTGTCTCCCCTCCTCGGTTGGCCAAGGAACTACGGACTCTGCCGCCAGCGTTGTCAGATGGCAATTTTTTTTGCAATTTTTTAACAAGGATCTTCTGGTATTGCACCGATTTTCTCGTCCTCTCCACCAGAGGAATTAGGGATGAAAAGTTATCTTTGTAGCGGGGGTCGAGAAGGGTGAACAACCAGTAATCTGTGTTGTCTAAAAGGCGTATAACGCACGGGTCACAGGAAAGGCAGCCTAACATGAAGTCAGCTATGTGTGTCAGAGTACCAGAAGGCAAGACTTTGCTGTCGTCATCAGTAGCAGGAGGATCACTCTCAATCTCCTCATCCTCTTCCTCCTCTTTTGCCCACCCACGCTGAACAGATGGAATTAAACTTTCATGGGTACTACCCTCTGTAGCGGAGGCAACCGTCTCCTGCTCCTCCTCCTCCTCTTCATCGTCCAATTTGCGATGAGAAGACGAACTGAGGGTGGTCTGGCTATCACCTTGTGTAATGTCTTCCCCCATTTCCACCTCTTCCACATGCAAAGCGTCGTCCTTAATTGTGAGCAGCGATCGTTTAAGTAGACACAGAAGTGGGATGGTTAAGCTGATAATAGCGTTATCGCCGCTCACCATCTGTGTTGATTCCTCAAGGTTTCTTAAAACCTCACAGAGGTCAGACATCCATGCCCAATTCACTACTGCCCTCTGCTGCTCACAAAGCCTGGCCAACATGTGGAGCGTCGAGTTCCAGCGCATGCTCACGTCGCACTACAGTCGGTGCGCTGGCAATTTCAAGCGCTGCTGCAGCGTTGACAGACCGGCTGAAGCTGTCGATGACTTGCAGAAATGTGCACACACGAGGCGCACCTTCACCAGTAGCTCAGGCAAATTGGGGTAGGTCTTGAGAAACCACTGAACCACAAGGTTGAACACGTGGGCTAGGCATGGGATGTGTCTGAGCTTGCCGAGCTCCAAAGCCGCCACCAAGTTATGGCCATTATCAGACACAACCATGTCTGGTTGTAGGTTGAGTGGCGAGAGTCACAGCTCAGTTTTGTCTCTTATCCCCTGACACAGCTCTCCGGTGGTGTGCTGTTTCTCCCCTAAGCATATCAGCTTCAGCACGGCCTGTTGCTGCTTCCCCACTGCAGTGCTACACTGCTTCCAGCTACCGACTGATGACTGACTGGTGCTGCCCGCGGATAAATCGGAGGTGGAAGTGGAGGAGGAGGCGGTAGAGGAGAAGTAGGGTTTGGAGCCACTAACGTAGGTGCTGGCGGAAACCCTGATCAACGCAGGGCCTGTAATCCTTGGCGTCGGTTGCGCCTGTGCCATCCCAAGATACGACTCGCTCCCGGCCTCCACAACATTCACCCAGTGTGCCGTCAGGGAAATGTAGCGTCCCTGGCCGAATGCACTTGTCCATGTGTCCGTGGTTAAGTGGACCTTCCCAGTAATTGCGTTGGTCAGGACATGTGTGATGTTACGGGACACATGTTGGTGTAAGGTGGGCATGGCACGCCTTGAAAAATAGTGGCGGCTGGGGACAGCGTAACACAGGACGGCCGCCGACATCAGGCTGCGGAAGGCCTCAGTGTCCACAAGCTTAAATGGCAACATTTCTAGGGCCAGTAATTTGGAAAGGTGCGCATTTAGTGCTATGGCCTGTGGGTGGGTGGCTGGGTATTTTCGCTTGCGTTCAAAGACCCGGGGTAAGGACATTTGGACGATGCACTGGGACACGGAAGTGAATGTGGTTTGAAAAAAAAGGGGGGGGTTGTAGCCAGCTCACCTCATCGTCCTGCAGCAGTGCACGGGGCGGACTCAAGCCGGTCCCTGGTCAATAGAAGAAAGTTGAAAAGATTGCTCCAGCACCGCAATGTATGGTATGAAAATCCCGGTCTTTATTGACACCATGAAATCCAGGTGAGTACAGCAATAAATGACAAACACTAGTGATCCCAGGAGCCCCGGATCTACGCGTTTCGAACTGTTAGGTTCTTAGTCATGATCCTAAGTGTCTTCCATGTTCGAAGCCTTAAAAACTATCCGTCCGCCATTATCCCCTCCTAGTAAGGGAGGAGCATAATGGAACAGGGCGGGCAGCAGAATCGGCCAGGTCCATGGGAGACACCTGTGTAAACCCAATCATAGGTAACATAGTTTAAACCCCGCAAACACATTCTATAAGTCACATAAAAAGTATATACACATATAAAACCTCTTACTATGGATAACTAATATAAAATCTTCTGTTGGTTGTCTCTCCAAGCATGCTTAGTGAGGTGTTCTTATTCATCATGAATTATAAATCAGCAGGCACAATGTTCAGAAATCAAAACAAAAAACCAAAACCCAAGATAACTATAAGGATCCCTGAGTTTTGGTCAGTATCCAAAAAGCAGCAAATAATCATATTTTACTAGAGTGTCCCATTTGTGTCATATATTTCTTTAATGTTCATCCTTTCATTTTATTCATCCATTATATTGGAATTAAGTATTTTATTTTCTTCGTTGAGCTCAAGAAACGCATTATGTGAACTAGGACAAAATGGGAGAAAGAGAAACCGCTTTTATCGGACATAAGATATTAAGTGGTTAGTCCATAAAACCAAACCAGAAGTATATCACATATCATGGGATCGGCTGTTTAATAAATCTCCACAGTACATGCATTAATATAAAATACATGTGTGTGGAAAAAGCAGACCATCTCACATAACAATAAAATTATTGCAGCGAAGGAAAGACAAAATTATCATAACAGCCGATCTACATATATATGATATTAACTCCAGATGCCTATCCATTTTGCATATGCACACCATGGGCAGATTGTTGTAATATATAAACTAGTATCCTATTGTTATAAGGATTTTTACTCTTTTTTCAGAGACATACTGGATTATTATATTTGATCCTGTATATTATCTATATCCATGTCTCGTTTCTGAGACATGGACTATCTATGCGTAAAGCTTTATTTTTGGGGAAGAAATTAAAGCAACAACTATAGGAATCAAAAAATTCAAAGATTCAGCAATTCAGAACCGCACATGTGTTAGATCTGTGTTCCAATCCCGCCTGTAGTAAACAAACATTCATTGTTCGCTTAATATACAAGAGGGTATGAGGTGAATAGAAAGACATTTCCATCCCCCCTATTACTCCTATTATAAAATCAATCGGTGTGAGCAATGTCGATCACATGTGCGGTTTTGATTCCAGCACTATAGCCTACTGTTCATTACAATATTACTGGTTATCATTGTCTACCCTTGGTTTAACATGATGGTATATCAGTAAGGAGAGATGACACCATCAGAAGAAGAAAAAAGAGCGAAAGAAAAGACCTTAGCGGTTAAAATAATCATATGAGTGTATATGTTAGGTTAAAAGTAATGGCAAATCATGCGTATGCTGCAAGTCATTATCAGTATAAGTACATTAGTTCCCTTTTGAGATTGAGCCCCAAAGGATATCTTGTGCTCAATCTCCAGATCCAAAATGCTTCTCTTAGAAAGATTTTTTGTTTCAGGTCTCCACCTCTCTTTGGCAATGTAACCCGTTCAAAGGCAAATGTGCTGAGATTGTGTATATACTTTTTATGTGACTTATAGAATGTGTTTGCGGGGTTTAAACTATGTTACCTATGATTGGGTTTACACAGGTGTCTCCCATGGACCTGGCCGATTCTGCTGCCCGCCCTGTTCCATTATGCTCCTCCCTTACTAGGAGGGGATAATGGCGGACGGATAGTTTTTAAGGCTTCGAACATGGAAGACACTTAGGATCATGACTAAGAACCTAACAGTTCGAAACGCGTAGATCCGGGGCTCCTGGGATCACTAGTGTTTGTCATTTATTGCTGTACTCACCTGGATTTCATGGTGTCAATAAAGACCGGGATTTTCATACCATACATTGCGGTGCTGGAGCAATCTTTTCAACTTTCTTCAAGTGAATGTGGTCACTGATGGTGCTTGCAAAGGTCCAGATGCAGGGCCTGCGCCTTTGACAGGGGTATGGCCAGCACGTAACATAGGGGAAGAGGAGGCAGTGGTGTGAACCGCAGACACAGATTGTGAACCCAGGCGTTCGTCCCACTTATTATGGTGCTTGGATGCCATGTGGCGGATCATGCTGGTGGTGGTGAGGTCATTAGTGTTCACGCCACAGTTCATTTTCATATGGCACAGGTTGCAAACTACTATTCTTTTATCGTCCGCACTATCCTCAAAAAAGCGGCCATACTGCGGAACATCTACCCCTTGGCAAGGGAGATTTCCGCAAGGGAGTGCTCTGTGGAACAGTTGCGGGCCTGTTTGATGTAGCCCGCCTTCTCCCTTTTTTCCACCCCACTGCCTCTTCCAGCCAGTTGTGGTGCTGCAGATCCCTCCCCCTCTGTACTGCTGTCCTCGCTCGGCTTTCCACCTTTCCAGGGTGGGTCAGTGACTTCATCGTCCACCACCTCCTCACTCTGATCATCCTCTTGATTTGTTGATCCAACCACAACCTCAGTGATTGACAACTGTGTCTCATCCTCTTTATCAACCTCTTGAGACAGTAATTGCGGTTGACTCATTGGCAACTGTGTCTCATCATCATCCACCTCATTAAACACTAATTACCGTTCCCCACCGTCCTGTTTTTGTGACTGTGGATGCTCAAGAGGTTGGGAATCAGGGCACAAGATCTTGGCGAGAGGGCCAAATCAAGTAATGGCGATGAAAAGAGGTCCTCGGAATATCCGAGTGTGGGATCACTTGTTTGGCCAGACTGTACATGGTGGGAGGAAGGAGGATCAGGGTGAGGATTGTGTTGACCAGACTCCTGGCTACTGAGATTGGACTTGGTGGAAGACAGGGTGGTGTTTTACCGACTGGAAGCATTATCTGCTGCAATCCAACCGACCACCTGGTCGCACTGTTCTGACTTCAAGAGCGGTGTCCAGCGCCGCCCTGCAAACTGGGACATAATGCCAGGTATCGTGGATGATTGTTTTTCTTGTGCTCTGGCAGCAGGCACAGTTTCTCCACGCCCAGGGCAACAGCTTCTGCGCGCACCATCAGCATCACGCCTACTTCCCTGCCCCTTACTGCTCGCCTTCTTCATTTTAAATGTGATATATGCTTGAAAGTATGTCACACAAATAGTAGCGGGATTTGGAAGTGAATGCGCAAAAAAATTTACAAAGTTATTTGTGATTAGGAAACGTTATACAGGACGGGTACCACAGGTAATGTCACAGTTCGCAGTGTCTACGGAAAAAGGTACACTGGATGTCACAGATATTTTAGGGATGCGCACACTTTAAACAGGAGATAATTTAACTGTCCGCCTGCGCCGGGTGTACATGTGACGTCATCGGCGCAGGCGCACTGAGGATGGAGCGGCCGACCGAGCGTCATCCACTGAGTGCGCCTGCGCCAACTGAAGACCGGCGAGAGATTTCAAACGCAGACAGGGCCAGTCAGAGAACGAGCGCGTCCGCTGGCCCTGTCAATTAACATGAGGAGGGGGCGTCATTATGAATGGAGGATGCGGCTGCTAGCAGCAGGTAGCCGCCCTACCTGCTGCTAGAGAGGTAATTTGCATATTATAAAAGTCTGTTTTTTTATATAACTACTGAACCAAACGGAGTAATAGCCCTATATATTGAGAAATCACAGCATAAGGATTTTAAGGAGACAAAAAAAAATATATGAGTTTAGTGGAGTGACAGAAGCCCTTTAAATGGACTTTTGGGTCTCTGAAAAGTTTTTTGTATAAAAATCTTCCTATTACACTCCCTAGACTGTCTGTCCCTTCCTATGCACAGCTCTCCCTAACACTGAGCAATTTAGCGCAGGTTGCGCTACAAACATATATTGCTGCTGTCACACACAATAGACGTTACAAGGACTTTTGGGTCTCTGAAACGTTTTTTTAACAAATAAAATATTCAATTACACTCCCTACACTCTCTGTCCCTTCCTATGCTCAGCTCTCCCTGACTACAAATGAGCCGAACATGCGTCATCGGGTGTCATATAGTACCCGATGACGCGTTCCGGACAGCCAATCACTTTTGTGCCAGTAGTCAACATGGTTACTCGCATTACACTGAGGCCAGCACTTACCTGCGCGTTTATTGGCTGCGTAACAGCCAAGAAACGTGCGGGGAGGAGACTCGAGCATGGCGCTCGAGCACATGACGAGTACCGATATGTGCCGAGCATCGAGATGCTTTAGCCGAACAGGTGTTCGGCCGAGCATGCTCAATCATCACTACTCCCCAGGTCCTCACACCAGGAGTTGGGGCAGTGTGTCGCTCCACAGCAGAGGCTCGTACTCAAATTTACTCGTCGTGGGATCCCAAACAGAACCAGAATTCTCCACTAAAGATTATACGGTTCCAGTCCGTAGCAGTCCAGGTGTCTCATTCACCACACCACTGCAAACGAAGGCCACAGTGGCTGTCTTTTTAATAGCAGGACAAGCAATGGCCGCAGTTACACCCAATAGTTAATCTGGATGGTGAACAACAAAACTGTGGGAGCTGCTTGTGCTTGTTGGTGGATCAAATGACCCTGTGTACTGGTGGTATGTCTGTGCCGTCCAGAGCCTGTTAGCCATGTGTGCATGCCCTTACGTAACCCTAATACCTCTTAACAGCTATATCAGAAACGTCCTGATGGGGGTATTGGTTACTTTTTGCTCACCCCCTCCCATACTCAACCACACTTCTTACAACCCCCTCCCACACCCATAAATCACCAGCCCCATGTTCTATATCCCATCAAACCTTAAAAAAAACTTAAACACCTGGCTGGATTAAATTGGCCACAGCAGCCGTTTATTAACATACAAACATAATCATAACAACGATAATACTCCCGGGGGAAGTCCTTGAAGCCCCAAATAACTGAGTTAGCCAACCGGGTGAGCCATCTTGCCTCCAGCCATTGCCCGCCAGCTCAGAAGCACCACTGAATAGCCCCCTTTAATTCCATCACAACTGATCGCCCACCATGGGAGTCCAACTCCAACCGTGGAGCCCTCCCATCATCCTCACCTACAAATATAACCAACTTTAAGGACCTCCCCCCGCCACCAACGCACAGACTTGACCCCTTAATTCTGTGCGTCCTTCCACATCCTCAAAGTGGTCTCTATCCCCTCTTGTAAGGCCAAATTCCACATATTCAGACCCACTGCGTTTAAATGCACTCCATCTGACCTCCAATAACCCCCAACACCCTTCTCCAGCTCCATATGCTTTACTGCCACTGCCCCATTCCTGGCCATAAAGCGACCCATCGCCTGGTTAACTTTTACTCTAGCCCTGTTTGCTTCCACCGACCTGGCATCCCTCTAAACCCTCCTCGGGACTATGTCCAACCATGTAGTCACTAATTTCAGGAACAAAGCCCATAGCCTTAACATATCGAACTTCATGTCCCTTACGAGTTCCCGAAATCGCTGCGCCGCCAAATCATTGCCCCCCCACCATGTACCACCAATACATCAGGTGCCCTATCAAGCCTAACAAAACGGTGCACTTGCAGCAGTACCCCACTCTAAACCATGCCCCCACGACCCACCCAACCATCCTACCACCACCACCGACCGATCAAAACCTAGTTCCTGACCGTCCGGCCGAACCGCTCCCCGGACAGCCCCCCAAAAAACATAGGAATGTCCCAGGATCCATTCTAAAACGGGTACTGCACCTGTAACGAGAAAACGAAAGCAAAGAACAATACTGCTACCCACACCAGCACCTCTATAATACCCCTCTTACCCCCAATTCCCTCTAACTACAACCGATTCAATGCTTCTTAGTCCAATGATGTGCCCACTCTCAAAGTCTGATAACTGAGCAAAATGTCTTCGAGCACATTGTAGAGGCATGTCTAACAGTCAACAATCTGTCACCAAGAGTTACACTACCCAAATGTATCCTCTGACAGTCTTTTATAGGACTGTGGGGGAAGCACGTTTATGCCTATAAAAATTTACATATTTGCATAACTGAATGCCTAACTTTGCTGCAATCAGACATTTCTATCTAGGTGTGGCATTTTTTGGTCAAAGTGTACCTTACGAAGCACGCTTTTGTTTATTCCCCTCCTTATTCTGACGTTCAGTATGTCTTTAGGTGAAGCTGTTTCAGTACACATCGATAGGCTTGAGCGAATCAACCTTCGGATCATAAATCTGAAGTCGATTCGTTCAAATACTACTGTCCGTACAGCATTAAAATGTATAGTAATGGCTGGACTGGGGGGGCAGAGCCCTTAGGGGAGGCCACATGACGGAGGGTTTGGTTTAGAGAGACCCCGGGGTGTGGGGATAGGTCAGCGGGGTTGGATGGGATGGGTTAGGTAATCCCTGGGGGGAGGTAGGATTAGCAGTTTGAGTGTAGGGGTGGAGATTTAGCGGTAAAAAGAGGGGAAGAAGGGAGCCATTTTAGGTGAGATTAGAGAGCTCCCACCCACCCTATTATTGTGAATGTTTCAAGTTATCAGAAAGTTTCAGGATGTTTCGTAAAGGGGGTTGGTCTTGGGGGTTGGTGGAGAAAAGTGAACGGGAGTTTGTTGCGGCGGCTATGGTGGTGGGGGGTCCTTGAAGTTGGTGATATTCACAGGTGAGGATATTGGGAGGGTTCCACGGTTGGGGCTGGACTCCCATGGTGGGCGAGCAGTTGTGGCGGAAGTAAAGGGGGCCATTCAGTGGTGCTTCCGAGCTGGCAGGCAACTGCTGGAGGCAAGATGGCTCACCCCGGTGGGGTAACTCAGTTTTGGGGCTTCAAGGACCTCCCCGGAAGTAATGGTTACATCTATGTTTGATAACTAAGTGGTTATGGTTATTTATATAATTTATGTTAATAAACAGCTGCTGTGGCCAATTTATTCCAGCCTGGTGTCTGAGTTTTATTAACCCCTTAGTGACCAAGCCTGTTTGGGCCTTTATGACCAAGCGTTTTTCTTCCTTTTTTCATGGTCTCGTTCCAAGAGCTCGTCTATATAGCTTTATTAATGCTTGTTTTTTATGGGACAAGTTGTAGTTTTTAATGGCACCATTTTGGGGTACACATAACTTTCTGATTAACTTTTATTAACTCTTTCTGGGAGGGAGATGGGGAAAAATAGCAATACTGCCACTGCGTTTTTACATTATAAATTTTACGGCGTTCATTTTTCGGTACAAATAACATAATATCTTTATTCTCTGGGTCAGTACGATTACAGTGATACTAAATACTTTTTTAAGTTTTACTACTTTTTTTTCCAATAGAACCCCTTTTATTAACCCAAAAAATTATTTTGCATTGCCACTTCACAAGACCCATAACTTTTTTTTTCTTTTTCTATGGAGTTGTGTGAGGGCTTGATTTTTGAGGGACAACTTGTATTTTTCATTGGTATCATTTTGGAATAAATGCCGCTTTTTGATCGCTTGTTATTACGTTTTTTTCGGTGGAAACTAAGAATAAATGAGAAATTCTGTCTTTTTTTTTTTTTTTTTACGGCATTCACCATAGGGGATAATTTATGTAATATTTATGTAGTCCGGGTCGTTACGGACGCGGCAATACCAAACATATGGGGGATATTTTCTTTTTGCAATTTTTTTCATTGAAAAGTGTATTTTCAATGGAAAAAAAAGCATATTTTTTTATTTTATGGAATTTTTTTATTTAATAAATGTGTATTTTTTTCTATATTTTTTTACTACTTAAAAATCCCACAAGGGGACTATAATATACAGTATTTTGATTGCTTTTAAAATGTAATGCATTATCTCTATAATGCATTACATTTCAATAGCAATGCTACTCAAAGATTGACCAGCAGGCTGCGCCAGAGAGGCACAGCCTGCTGGAGATAACTGAAGACAGGCTCGGGGCCCTGATCGGAAGCGAGGTAAGCTTCCCAACACATCAGCACCCCGCAATCGCATTTTCGGGGTGCTGATGGGAGACAGAGGGAGCACGGGGGAGCCGTGCAGCGCTTAGACTGGGCCGCCGTAAAAACGCGGCGGCCCAGCCTAAGGCCCCTTAGTGACCGCTGTAAAAACACGTATGGGTGGTCACTAAGGGGTTAAGGGGTTGAAGGGGTGTAGAATGCTGGGTTGGATATTTATTGGTGAGTAAGGGGTTAATAAGGAGCAAGGAAGTATGTGAGGGGGTGAACCCTCGTCATGTCTCCGTGGAGCCAAAGTTCTTCTCGCCTGAAATTGCGCGAGACTTCGGTGAATTCCTACTGTATTAATATCTGTGTATTGAAAGACAATTTAAAATAGCAATCTGAACTAGGCTTTGGTACCGAGGTACTAGCCAGTGCCAAAGCCCAGTTCGGATTACTATTTGAAATTGTTTTTCAATACGCAGATATGAATACAGTAGGAATTCAACAAAGTCTCGCGTGACTTCGGGTGAAACGAGCCGATACATTTTAATGCTGTGCGGAAACAGCATTAACATCGAAGTATTTGAACGAATCGACTTCGAATCTATGATCCAAAAGTCGATTTGCTCGAGCCTACACACCAACATGAAGTTCTGCTGACAGGTTTCTGCTGGGATCATTTT
This sequence comes from Bufo gargarizans, assembly GCF_014858855.1. NCBI lineage: Eukaryota > Metazoa > Chordata > Amphibia > Anura > Bufonidae > Bufo > Bufo gargarizans. Next base: position 58,820,598 of record NC_058081.1, on the reverse strand, counting down.
TTGCTTAGGTTTTCTCTTGCTTCTCTTAACCCTCTCTTGGATGTCTATGTGAATGAGCCTGTGTGTACGCAGGACTCCACTATTATTCTGTGGTGAAACAAATACGGCATGGTGGACACACGCACGCATTATTGCTCTCTATAAACAGTACCACAGACTGACAGGGTAGCATACCATGAGCCTCAGTCACTCCTTACACTGCTGTGGTAAACTGAAAGCTGCGCTCTGATTGGTTGCCATGGACGACAGAGACAATCCTACTGTAAGGTAGTTTTGATGAATGAGGCCTGATAAGCGCCATCCTGTACAAACCACATCAAGGAAGCAGGGTTCTGATAGTCTTGGCCCACCCTGTAATTGTCTCCTGTCTACAGAGGAACTGCATTGCTAGCATGGTGGACACACGGACAACACTACTGCCCTCTGTAAACAGTACCACAGACTGGCAGGGAAGGATACCATGAGCCTCAGTCACTTTTTACACTGCTGTGGTAAACTGAAAGCTGTGCTCTGATTGGTTGCTGTGGACAACAGAGACAGTCTGATGAAAGAGGCCTGATAAGCACCATCCTGTACAAACTACATCAAGGAAGCAGGGCTCTGATAGTCTTGGCCCACCCTGTAATTGTAAAACTCCTTTCTACAGAGGAACTGCACACGTGCTATCACACGTCAGGGTGGGCCCTGGCGCAAGAGTTCAGCTTGGGTCCCCCTTCCCTCAGTGCTTTGTGGCCAGGGGCAGGGGAGTACATAGCCTTCATGCTGCCTGAGGCAAAAATTGACATGGCAACCCCCCCATGCCAAATCCTTGACCTTACCCCTTCCCTCCAGCTAGAGGTGTAACTTGACCAGCATGCACTTTCTATAAAATCTGTGTCTTATCCGGTACAAGGATCTTTGGGACCCCTCAGGCTCTTGGGCCCAGTAGCGACTGCTACCTCTGCACAACAAGCTTTTCTGTCGTGGGTGGAAAAACTCAATATGAGTGTGTCCTATAGGAAAAAGCGCCGGCTTCTCAGGTGACGAGACCGTGGGAGCTCACATAGGCACGCGTGTGCAGCAGCTCCCGCCCCAGCCACCCTGTAGTTGCTTTGCAGCGGTGGTCGTCAGTGTTCCCTCTATGCTGCGCAGCCGGTTCTACATTACCTCTGCTCAGGGCCTCTGAGGGTTCGCTCACTGTCACAAGTCTGGCTTGGGACTATGGCTTATAACGTCCTGGCGCTACCACCAGGACGTTCTGTGCGGGGCTCAAAGCTGGTGCCACCACCTCCTTCTGGCCGCGCTGTTTCTACAGGAAGAAGAGGAGGCCATAGCAACAGCGCGGCCAGAAGGAGGAGGTAGCGGCAGGATTGAGCGCTGCACGTAGGAATGGAGGTACCATCTAGTATTAATGTGCACAAAGATTTGTTACTGTGTGTAGTGTTACTTATATCTGTCTGCAGGTAACACTGCTACCAGGAGCATAACTACCATAGTGGCAGACGATGCTATGGGGCCCAGGGCAAGAGGGGGCCCAGCTGGGATCATCTACTCTTCTACTGGGGGTGAAAACTAGGTCAGGACTCTACCCTCTGGTTTGAGCCTTGCTATGGGGCCCTTACTTCTCTATGTACGCTACTGACTGCTACATAATGTAGTAGAGAGTTATCGCTGTGTTATCAATGGAATTACATAGGACTGCGGGTAACACTACTACATAATGTAGTAGATTTTACCTGCAGTCCTATATAACTCCACAGTCTAAATTTTCTGCACTGTGTTATTTGTACTGTTACATAGGACTGCAGATAACAGCCACTACATTATCTGTACTCAGCGGGTTATCACAGTTTTATCTGTGGTGTTACATAGGACTGCAGGTGACATCTACTACATTATATGTACTCAGAGAGTTATCACTGTGTTATCTGTGGTGTTACATAGGACTGCAGGTGACATCTACTACATTATATGTACTCGGAGAGTTATCACTGTGTTATCTGTGGTGTTACATAGGACTGCAGGTGACATCTACTACATTATATGTACTCAGAGAGTTATCACTGTGTTATCTGTGGTGTTACATACATAGGACTGCAGGTGACATCTACTACATTATATGTACTCAGAGAGTTATCACTGTGTTATCTGTGGTGTTACATAGGATTGCAGGTTAGACTTTTATGACATATCCACAGGAGTCCGATGGATGCAGGTCCCATTCTCCCATAGAAGTAAATCAAGTGAGCCACGCATTTGGGGCCATGTCATTATACAGCCCCATTCTCGACTGACTGTCTATCAAAAGTCAGAGATGAGAATAGCCCTTTAAATGACGGTTGGGTCGCACGCTATTGCAGGTTTACCCAGTGGTTGCTACATGGGATTGCACCCTTACTAACAGATTGCCCACCTTTCACAATGTATCACCCAGCTACCTAACGGCTCCGCTCAGCGACTGCAAAGGCTTAGAGGGAACACCGGTGGTCGTAACCACGGACCTGAGCTGTGTATGATGCAGTGGAATAATGAATCCAGCCAGCAAAGGAGGCAATATGGACTATCACAATACATTAGTAAGCACCTTGTAGTAACTTTCTCTACATGATAAACACCATTTGCTGAAGTGAGATGACGCCTTTAAGTTCCCACATGAACAGTGTTTTACTGTAATCATCTTGGGTATGGTAGTATTACAAATACTCATCTGTTATAATGGGATGCTCTGTGTTTCCATCCAGAGGTAGATTATCCTGCATTAGAGGACAGCAGGGGTCAGCAATCTTTTTTGTTCGGAGTGTCAATTTAAAAAAAAATCTAAGCGGAAGATCTCAGCGTGCCTCACACACAGGAAAGTCTTATAACACAAACTGTATGTGACATAGACTAAAAAATCGGTAGAACTTACCATTCAGAGTGACCCGTGTCCCTGACTTTCTTTACAAAGATGATCCAGCTTTGGGTCCTATGAGATGACATTGAGTTGGACACAGGCCTCAGAGTGGTCGGCAGTGAGCCTGCTTCGTGGGGGCTAAGGATGGCATCATATATGAGAAGATCTGCTCGCACTAATACCTCGACCCGAAGACTGCAGTCTTCTTCAAACTGTCGAGTTTCCGTGGAAGTGATTTCTAACACATGAGAAGAGACAATGAGGGAATTTACTAAGTCTTTTTCGCCAAAGTCGCAAATTATGGAGCACGCCATAGGTGCACCATAATTTGATACTGTTTACGCTACTCAACATTTTTCTTAAAGGGAATCTGTCACCTATTTTGAGCATATAAAACCGTTAACATAGTGATGCGCAATAAAGTACCTTCATTCCAGCATGGGTCTTCTTTCTTTTATTCAACTTTTCATTTAGATGAAAAAGCAATTTTTCAGATATGCTAATTAAGCCTCAAGGTGCCCAGAGGGGCGTTATTCCTCTCCTCTAGTGCCCAGTAACGCCCCCCCCCCCCTGCAGTGCCCAGCCCGCCTTTCTTCCAAGCCCAGCACGCCTCTTAAGAAATAAATGTACTCCCACATCCTTGCCGAACGGCGCCGCCCCCTCCACTACGTCATGTAATTTATTCACCCCACGATCCTTGCGTCCTCCTTTCTTGGCCTCCGAAATCCCGCGCAGCCGCAGTATCGCCTACTGCTTGCGCCTGTACGATGCTCCTGGATCCTGAGGCAACAGCGCTCTGATTACGTCACTGGGCTCGGCGCATGCCCAGTGTCACTATTGAGGCTGTTGCCCTTAGGAGCCGGAGTATCGTACAGGCGCAGCGATACTGCGGCTGCGTGAGATTTCTGGGGAAAGAAAGGAGGATGCAAGGATCGTGGGGTGAATAAATTACATGACGTAGTGGAGGGGGCGACGCCGTTCGGCAAGGATGTGGGAGTACATTTATTTCTTAAGAGGCGTGCTGGGCTTGGAAGAAAGGCGGGCTGGGCACTGCAGGGGGGGGGGGGGGCGTTACTGGGCACCACAGGAGAGGAATAACGCCCCTCTGGGCACCTTGAGGCTTAATTAGCATATCAGAAAAATTGCTTTTTCATCTAAATGAAAAGTTGAATAAAAGAAAGAAGACCCATGCTGGAATGAAGGTACTTTATTGCACATCGCTATGTTAACGGTTTTATATGCTCAAAATAGTTGACAGATTCCCTTTAAGTAGCAAGAAAAGGGGGTATGGCTTAGCGGGAGGGGTGGGCTTTGCAGGGCCCACCTGATGTAGTATAACTTACACCAGAAACTGGCGTAGGTTAAAGCTGAGATCTGCTCTAGCCCCTAATTCTAGTTTTGTAGCTTAGCTGGCTTCTCGTGGTCGCAGAAAATGCACCGTTTGTATAGGGAGTTGGATCTTAAAGAGTAACTAAACTTTTGTATACATTTTTGTTAGCACGTCCCTAATGCCCTAATAACACTTTTTGTAATATACTTTATTAATGTTTTTTGGATTATTAATACACTTTTCCCTCCCTCTTCGCTAAGCTAAGAGTCCTGCACGTCAGCTTAGCGAAGTAGACACAGGCAGAAGCCGGCTCTGCTCAGCTAATTCTGGCATAGTACATGGTTACAGGGTACCCATATGCTATGCCAAGAGTTAGTAAACCTCTGGGGGGCACAGACAGGAGCAGAAATGTGCGCTCCTGCCCGTACTCCCTGCGCGGCGGCCCCATTGATAAAATGTGTACTCCGTACTCTGCCGAGAAGTCAGCGGTGTACAGAGAAGTAGATTTTAAGCGCCGAGCGAAACGTGCTCTTTAGGGAGGGTAAAGTGTATTAAAAATACAAAAAACATCAATAAAGTATATGACTAAAACTGTTATTAGGGCATTAGGAACATGTTAACAAAAATGTATACAAAAGTTTAGTTATTCTTTAAAGGGGGTGTCCAGTTTAGAAAACCCATTTTAATATACCCTATCAGTGAATTCTTAGAAGGGGTCCCCTCTTCAAGATCATCATCTCTTGACCAGAGTGGAAAGCCATTACAAAGAGCGTCTCTCGCTCTGGAGGACCTGACCTGTCCTCCATTAGTGATATCACTAGGCACTGTGTAATGCAGGAAAATAAAACATTTCAATAGAAAACAACAGAGAATAACAAACTGACAGCAAGTGTATAGGGTCACTGTCAGGGGTGCACCTGGCCTCTCTGCTGTCTGAGGCAAAAACTAAAATGACGCCCTCTCCCCCATGTCAAATTTTCTACCTAACCCCTTCTCTCCAGCCTTACTGTTAAAGGCATACTTGGAAAACATTACATATAGAGCTACAAAACATACTGTTTAATATAGCAGTACAGTTGAATATGCAGAGATATATTCCATAATGAAAGCACTCATTGCCCAAGGTCTTTCCACTGCCCCCCCTCATTGGCGGTGCCAGTTCTAATGGTCTCAGGGGGTCCCGGTGATATAACATGACAACATTGTTTTTTGAATTAGTAACCATTTCACAGGAAATATTTGGAAATTGAACCACTGTTCACAGGAAGAAAGCTTGAGCAGAATTACGTTAAATGTTATGGTGGCACGTCTTTTGAAATACAGATGATATCTAAAAGTAATATTAGGTCACAGATTCCAAATAATTCATGACAGTGCATTCAGCAAAAGTTGCATAAGTCTTTGGCCATCATAGACAGTCTATGATGAGTAATCTTCTGTATGACATCCGTGAGCCAGTGTTACTAAGCGGAATTGGTTTCAGTATCACATGAATACTAATAACAAGCTAAGGCCCCTTTCACACGGGCGAGTATCCCGCGCGGATGCGATGTGTGAGTTGAACGCATTGCACCGGCACTGAATACCGACCCATTCATTTCTATGGGGCTGTGCACATGAGCGGTGATTTTCACGCATCACTTGTGTGTTGCGTGAAAATCGCAGCATGCTCCTCTTTGTGCGTTTTTCACGCAACGCAGGCCCCATAGAAGTGAATGGGGTTAAGATGGTTATAAGGGAAAATAATAGCATTCTGAATACAGAATGCATAGTAAAATAGCGCTGGAGGGGTTAAAAAAAAATAATAATAATTTAACTCACCTTAATCCACTTGATCGCGCAGCCTGGCATCTCCTTCTGTCTCCTTTGCTGAACAGGACCTGTGGTGACGTCACTCCGGTCATCACATGTTCCATCACATGATCTTTTACCATGGTTATGGACAGGGCTGTTTGAAGGAATTTGGGGGCCCCAAGCAAAATAGACATGGAGACCCCCCCCCCCACGCCCTCCCCACCTTACGCACGCAAAGCCTACAGGAACCACAGTATAGCCATACAGTTTAAGTTCACCCACACTTTATATAAATAAAAAAGGAGGTTTACAGTGCAAATACTGCTGTTGCATTTAATGTGCATGAAATTTGAACATTTTCAACAAATGAACATTTGCAAAAAACACCACTGTACCATACAATCCAATATACATTAAAAAAGTGCACAATAACTAAATCCAACATACTTAAAACACACACATTAACATTTTTCAGTTCTTACAAACCTGTGTCCTTCTCTACCTCCTCTACCGAGCTCTCCTCCTCTACCTCCTGGCTGTCACTCAGTCCGGCCGGGAACCGCGTGGTACAGGTCAGGAGATTCAGTTTCCTGTTCCCGGCCGCGGCCGGACTAAAAGGAAGTGCGCACTCACTCAGTGTACACTTCCTGTCAGTCCGGCCGGGAACAGGAAACTGAATCCCCTGTTCCTGTACCACGCTGTTCCCGGCCGGACTGAGTGACAGCCAGGAGGTAGAGGAGGAGAGCTCGGCCACGCTACAGAGCAGCAGTCAGCACAGCCAGAGCCAGTGCAAGGATTTTTGCCGCCCTAGGCAAGATAAAAATTGCCGCCCCCCCCCCCCCCACGCCTTATCAGATGATCTGCCCATATCATGTTCCACCCCTTTCTCAGCTTTTAAATTAAAAGAACTGCTATGTTTCCCTTAGGGTTAATCCAGCTTCTTGTAGCTGTCTCTTTTTGCGGAACGGAATTGCGGACCCATACATTTCTATGGGGCGGCACAACGTGCGGCCCCGAACAGGAATTGCAGACCCGGATCCGCAATTCCGATCCTGAAAAAAATAAAACATGTCGTATTCTTGTCTGCAATAGCGGACAAGAATCGGCATATTCTTAGTGCCGGCAATGTGCGGTCCGCAAAATGCGGAATGCACATTGCCGCTGTCCGTGTTTTGTGGATCCGCAAAACACACACGGATGTGTGAATGGACCCTAAAAATTTGTTTCCAATGTAGTATTAATAACTAAAAAATTACATAATAAACACATTGCATTGTCTACTTACCACCAGGACAATAAGATGATCTGGTCTCTGGCTCTTGGTCTGGCTCTGGGGACTCCCTTGTCACTCTCTTCTCCCCCCCCCCCTTGTCACTCTGTTTTCCCCCCTCCCTCTTTTGTCACTCTCATTCTCCCCTCTCTTGTCACTCTCATTATTTCCCCCCTCTCTTGTCACTCTCATTATCCCCCCCTCCCTTGTCACTCTCATTATTTCCCCCCTCCCTTGTCACTCTCATTATTCCCCCCCTCCCTTGTCACTCTCATTATTTCCCCCCTCCCTTGTCACTCTCATTATCCCCCCTCCCTTGTCACTCTCATTATCCCCCTCCCTTGTCACTCTCATTATCCCCCCTCCCTTGTCACTCTCATTATCCCCCCCTCCCTTGTCACTCTCATTATCCCCCCCTCCCTTGTCACTCTCATTATTCCCCCCCTCCCTTGTCACTCTCATTATTCCCCCCCTCCCTTGTCACTCTCATTATTTCCCCCCTCTCTTGTCACTCTCATTATCCCCCCTCCCTTGTCACTCTCATTATTTCACCCACCCTCCCTTGTCACTCTCATTATCACCCCCCCTTGTCACTCTCATTATCCCCCCCTTCCCTTGTCACTCTCATTATTCCACCCCCCTTTGTCACTCTCATTATTCCACCCCCCCCCCCCGTCACTCTCATTCTACCCCCACCTCTAGTGTAGCGTGGCCGAGCTCTGTTCGGTCCGTGGTACAGGAGCATTTGTTTTCTGTACCCGGCCGGACTGACAGGAAGTGCACACTTAGTGTGCACTTCCTGTCAGTCCGGCCGGGTACAGGAAACAAAAGCTCCTGTACCGCGGACCGAACAGCGCTCGGCCACTCTACATTAACAACAGGATAGAGCGAACACAGCAGGCAGGATTCTTTAGAGCGACAAGCGCTGGCTCTGCTTGGGGCCCAAGCAACTGCTTGTTTTGCCTGTCTGTTAGCGACAGGCCTGGTTATGGATCATGTGATGACCGGAGTGACGTCATCACAGGTCCTGTTCCTGTAATGAATGCTCACCACAGGTCCTGTTCAGCAAAGGAGACAGAAGGAGATGCCGGCCTGCGCGATCAAGTGGACTAAGGGGAGTTAAATTATTTATTTTATTTTTTTAACCCCTCCAGCGCTATTTTACTATGCATTCTGTATTCAGAATGCTATTATTTTCCCTTATAACCAAGGGAATACAATCTACAGAACACCGATCCCAAACCCGAACTTCTGTGAAGAAGTTCGGGTTTGGGTACCAAACATGCGCGATTTTTCTCACGCGAGTGCAAAACGCATTACAATGTTTTGCACTCGCGCGGAAAAATCGCTGGTGTTCCCGTAACGCACCCGCACATTTTTCCGCAACGCCCGTCTGAAAGAGGCCTAAAGGCTAGTGCTCAGGGTCAGTCTTGTCACGAACCTGCGGGTGTGGACCCACTGTGCTATGTGACTCCTGTAAGGGCTTTGTCTAAGTGAACCCCTCGTTCTTCACAGTACCCCTGATGGTGGGTATAGACTTTCCCGAGGAGAACACCAGGTCGCTACCTCTTGAGGTGGATTGGCATATGAAGCAGGTTGTCCAGGCGGACCAGAGGGTACCAGAGCAAGATACGAGAGGTACAGACGTAGTCAACAGGCCGAGACGTAACCAGGAGCAAAAGTGTAGGACCAATTCAGAAAAAAAAAAGTGTAGAACCAAAGGATGAGGCAGAGACAAAGTCATACAAGTAATAGGTTAGGGTAGGAGGCACAGGTACATGTCAGCAACAGGAGAGTCGGGAAAGTGCAGGTAAGGATCAGACCAGTAGAATCCAGAAGACAAGCACGGGTCAGGAGTTCAGAAACACAAGCATGTGTGAAAGCAACCATAGCAGGACACAAGGACCTTTGACGGTAAGGCACCTGGGGAGAGGGCTGGACCACGTATATAGGTGCAGGAAGACTGAGGTTGTTTGGTCAGAAGGTCAGCACAAGTCACATGTGCTTAACCCTTAAATCACAGGAAGTGATGTGCGCTGGCCCTTAAACAAATGTGCTACAGGAAACGGGCTGGAAGGCATGCTGCGCCCAGGGCTGGAGGGGAACCATGGTGGCGATGTCCAGGGAAGATGGCGCCTGCAAGGACAGAGCTCGGGACTGTGGGCCAAGGAGGACAGTGCTCACCCGAACATGGAGTCCGGGACCATGGTCGTGAGTAGGGGAACATAGGCGGTCAGCAACCGCCGTTACAAGTCTGCTCCTGCAAAACCTAGTACAATTCTGTCATTCAGGAGTGGAAGAATAGATACATGCTCTGTGAGTTATTTTCTTAGAGGACAATTTTGTGGTTTTAAATATATGAAAAATGTAAGGAAAATTGAGGATGTTTAGTGATTGTGGCTTAATTACAGAAAATAGAGGGTCATGTCTTCAAGTAAAGGATGCAAACAGCATCTTGAGGTTCTACTAGTTAACATTCTTCTGACCTATCGGTGTCTTTTCTTACAGGAGCTTCTCATTTTAGGCCCTGCTGAAACATCTGTTGGGTCAGGACTTTTCACAAGGGCAATCCAAATTCTTAATGGGAACCTGTCACTATATTTGGGGCCACTATCACCACCACCATGGTGGATGATCGGATGATCGGCGGTATGATCTACTTACTGCAGAATGTTGTGTTTGCTTTACACCAGACATCACGTGATTTGTGTTTTTGAGAAGGTTCAACATTTGACTCATCCACCCATAAACCATTATCCGTAACAGATGAAGATCATACAGACTTATTAAGCCGCCAAACAAATTTAATTAGGGTGATTTATTAACCCAATCAAGTAGTTTTCTGGAGTAAAAAAGTCAAAAAGATTTCTGCAAGCCACTGTCACCACCAGACATCTGAGAAGCTCTGACAGACGTTCTTCAGAACCTCCTGCTTGAGGTTCCTTTTTGTTTTGCTTTCGTTTTCTCATCTCGTTAGCCTCTCTCAGCTGTCATGTAGTTGCACTGATTGCATCCCTTTAAATCCCTTCCCATACTGCATCACTTTGCGGTTTATACAACTTCCTGGAGTGTGTGCATGCTGGATGCTACTACTGAGTCTTCTACAGATAAGTTTGTTCATTCATTTGTGTTTTCCTGTTTGCTGGATCCTAGGTGACCCTGACTCCCTCCGTATTAAGTGTAGGGAGCCGGTGGTCGTGTCCCCTCACTATTATAGGGTGTTCAGGTGTCATACAGTCGAGGAACGAGGGTATGCAATCATCTATCATAGAGATTTTTGCATAGGCTGAGCAGTAAGGGAGAGAGCCAGGTCTGTTACAGGGCTTACCCTCTGGTTCCTTAGTTTTGGATCCAGTCACTCGGATCTTCATTCTGTGTCTTCTAGTTTTCTGTACACCTTCCGTGACATTATAAACCGCCAAAACCGTCTTAAGCATGAATCCGGTTTCAACCTTGATTGACCGCATGCAGGGTCTTTTACTGGAGGTAGCAGATCTCCGGAAAACTGTCTCTCAGTTTGAGGTGACCGTTTCTTCTTGCGTTCATGGAATTTGTTCTGAGCCTAAAATCTTGCTTCCGGATACGTTCTCCGAGGGTAGTGAGCATTTTGTTTGTTTTAGAGAGGCTTGCAAACTCCTACTTCCCCATTCCTCTGGTGATGAGGAGCGGAGGGTGGGGATCATCATCTCGCTGCTCAGGGATAACGCTCAGTCCTGGGCCTTTTCGCTGCCGGTGGGGGCACGGCCCCTCTGTTCAGTGGATGAATTTTTTTTAGCCCTGGGTCAGATATATGATGATCCGGATCGTATTGCTCTGGCTGAGTCTAGACTACGTCTTGTATGCCAGGGTAAACAGTCCGCAGAGATATACTGTTCAGAATTTCGGAGATGGGCAGCTGATACTGGTTGGAATGATGCTGCACTGCGAAGTCAATTTTGCATTGGTCTTTCAGATTTATTAAAAGATGCATTTGCCTTTCATGAGAGACCTACCTCCTTGGACTCTGCCATGTCTCGGGCCGTTCGTATTGACAGGCGTCTTAGAGAGAGAGGAGAGATCACTCCTTCCTGTCATACTCAGTCCAAGGACAGTGCGGCGGTCTCATTCAATGCACAGGGGTCTCAGTCACTCTCAATCCCTTCTGAGCAGGAGCCCAGGCAGCTGGGTTTGCTTGCCTCTGACAATAGAAGATTCAGCTCTCATAGGAAGGTTTGTTTCTGTTGTGGAGGTATAAATCATTTGACAAATGTTTGTCCCTCTAGGAGATTCAGGCAGTTGTTTGAGAGTAATAAATAAACAAAAAGAAAAAAAATCCTCTAAAAACGTTCCATCTGTTACTATTGGCAAGGTTGATGCGGAAATTGAAGGTTTTCCATTTGCTTGTAGTTCCCGTTTTGTCCTACCTGCCAGGGTAGCGCTAGAGAGCAAGAACATTTTTTGTGAGATTTTTGTAGATAGTGGAGCAGCTGTCAATCTCATTGATAATCTATTTGCTATAACTCATGGTTTCCAGGTATGCACTTTGGGAGAGGATATACCTGTTTTTGCCATTGATTCCGTTCCACTTTCTCAGAAATCGTTAAAGGCCATAGCTCACAATATCCGTTTGATTGTGAGTGATACTCATGTTGAGGATGTGTCATGTTTCGTCCTAAGTGGGTTGCCTACTCCTCTAGTGTTGGGGCTACCCTGGCTCACTAAACATAACCCCACCATTGATTGGCAAGCGAGGCAAATAAATGGTTGGAGTGACTTTTGCAGAGAGAATTGCCTCACGAAATCTGTTTCTGAGGTTTCTACTAAGACTGTACCATCTTTTCTCTCTGAATTTTCGGATGTGTTTTCTGAGAGTTGTGTTCAGGACTTGCCCCCTCACAGGGAGTACGATTGCCCTATTAATCTCACCCCAGGCGCCAAGCTGCCTAAATCTCGTTTATACAATCTCTCCCAACCTGAAAGGGTCGCTATGTGTGCTTATATCTCTGAGAGTCTGAGAAAGGGACACATACGACTCTCGAAGTCACCTGTCGCCGCTGTTTTTTTTCTTTGTTAAGAAAAAAGATGGTTCTTTAAGACCATGTCTGGATTTCAGGGAGCTGAACAGTATCCCAATTCGTGACCCTTATCCGCTTCCTCTGATCCCGGACCTGTTTAACCAGATTGTTGGGGCTAAAGTTTTTTCCAAGTTGGATCTAAGAGGGGCATACAACCTGGTCAGGGTCAGAGAAGGAGACGAATGGAAGACGGCCTTCAATACCCCTGAGGGCCATTTTGAGAATTTGGTTATGCCTTTTGGTTTGATGAATGCTCCAGCCGTCTTTCAGCATTTTGTGAACAGCATTTTTTATCATTTAATGGGGAAATTTGTATTAGTGTATCTAGATGACATTTAGATTTTTTCTCCTGATTTCAAAACTCATAAGGACCACCTACGTCAGGTCTTTCTCATCCTGTGGGAGAATAAATTGTACGCTAAACTGGAAAAATGTGTGTTTGCGGTTCCAGAAATTCAATTTCTGGGGTTTCTTCTCTCCGCTTCTGGTTTTCGCATGGACCCCGAGAAGGTCCACGCTGTGCTTGAGTGGGAGCTTCCTGAGAATCAGAAGGTGCTGATGCGTTTTTTGGGGTTTTGCCAATTATTACAGGAAGTTTATTTTGATTTATTCCTCTGTTGTTAAACCACTCACTGATATGACTAGAAAGGGGGTAGATTTTTCCTCCTGGTCGGTAGAGGCGCGTAAGGCCTTTTCTAGTATCAAGGAGAGTTTTGCTTCCGCTCCCATCTTGGTACAACCTGATATTTCTCTGTCCTTCATAGTTGAGGTGGACGCTTCTGAGGTGGGTGTGGGTGCGGTCTTGTCTCAGGGTCCCTCTCCTGCCAAATGGCGACCGTGTGCCTTTTTCTCGAAGAAACTCTCCTCCGCAGAGAGAAATGACGATGTGGGAGATAGGGAGTTGTTGGCCATCAAGTTAGCTTTTGAGGAATGGCGCCATTGGCTAGAGGGAGCCAGACACCCTATTACCGTGTTTACTGACCATAAGAATCTGGCCTATTTGGAGTCAGCCAAGCGTCTGAACCCGAGACAGGCCAGATGGTCTTTGTTCTTTTCAAGGCTTAATTTTGTTGTCACGTTCCGCCCTGGGGTTAAGAATGTGAAGGCGGATGCCCTGTCACGCTGTTTTCCGGGAGGTGGGAATTTTGAAGACCCGGGTCCCATTTTGGCTGAAGGTGTGGTGGTCTCTGCTCTTTATCCTGAATTGGAGGCAGAGGTTCAGGTAGCCCAGTCAGAGGCTCCTGATCTTTGTCCTCCTGGGAGGTTGTTTGTGCCTCTCGCTTTAAGACACAAGATTTTTAAGGAGCACCACGATACTGTCCTCGCTGGGCACCTGGGGCCAAGAGCCACAGTGGATCTCATCGCTCGGAGATTCTGGTGGCCGGCGCTTCGTAAGTCGGTTCAGGGTTTTGTGGCAGCTTGCGAGACCTGCGCTCGTGCCAAAGTCCCTCATTCACGGCCATCAGGTCCTCTCCTTCCATTACCCATTCCTTCCCGTCCTTGGACACATCTGTCCATGGACTTCATTACGGACCTGCCTCGTTCCTCGGGGAAGACTGTGATTCTGGTGGTGGTGGACCGTTTTAGCAAAATGGTGCATTTCATTCCCTTTCCTGGCTTGCCCAATGCTAAGACGCTGGCGCAGGCATTTATTGATCACATTGTCAAATTGCATGGTATTCCTTCAGACATAGTCTCTGATAGGGGCACGCAGTTTGTTTCCAGATTCTGGAAGGCTTTCTGTTCTCGCTTGGGGGTTCGGTTGTCATTCTCTTCTGCTTTCCACCCGCAGTCGAATGGCCAGACAGAGCGCGTCAATCAGAATCTGGAGACATATCTGCGCTGTTTTGTGGCGGAGAATCAGGAGGATTGGTGTTCTTTTTTGTCCCTTGCTGAGTTTGCTTTAAATAACCGTCGTCAGGAGGTCACATTTTTTGGTGCATATGGGTTTCATCCGCAGTTTGGGACATTCTCTGGAGAGGGGTCTTCTGGTTTACCTGATGAGGACAGATTCTCCTCGTCTTTGTCATCTATTTGGCAAAAGATTCAGGATAATCTAAACAGCATGAGTGAGAGATATAAGCGTGTGGCGGATAAGAGACGTGTGCCTAGTCCGGACCTGAATGTTGGTGATCTGCTGTGGTTGTCTACTAAGAATATCAAATTGAAGGTTCCCTCCTGGAAGTTGGGTCCTAAGTTTATTGGGCCTTACAAAATCTTGTCCGTCATCAATCCTGTTGCCTACCATCTTGATCTTCCTCAGACTTGGAAGATCCATGTTTTTCATAAGTCCTTATTAAAACCTTATGTCCAACCCATTGTACCCTCGTCTTTGCCTCGTCCTCCTCCAATTGTGGTTGATGGTAATCTTGAATTTCAGGTCTCTAGGATTGTGGATTCTCGTGTTGTTTGCGGTTCTCTCCAGTACCTCGTTCATTGGGAGGGTTATGGTCCTGAGGAGAGGATGTGGGTCCCAGTGACGGACATTAAGGCCACTCGTCTCATCAGGGCTTTCCATAGGTCCCATCCTGAGAAGGTGGGCTCTGAGTGTCCGGAGTCCACTGGTAGAAGGAGGGGTACTGTCACCACCAGACATCTGAGAAGCTCTGACAGACGTTCTTCAGAACCTCCTGCTTGAGGTTCCTTTTGTTTTGCTTTCGTTTTCTCATCTCGTTAGCCTCTCTCAGCTGTCATGTAGTTGCACTGATTGCATCCCTTTAAATCCCTTCCCATACTGCATCACTTTGCGGTTTATACAACTTCCTGGAGTGTGTGCATGCTGGATGCTACTACTGAGTCTTCTACAGATAAGTTTGTTCATTCATTTGTGTTTTCCTGTTTGCTGGATCCTAGGTGACCCTGACTCCCTCCGTATTAAGTGTAGGGAGCCGGTGGTCGTGTCCCCTCACTATTATAGGGTGTTCAGGTGTCATACAGTCGAGGAACGAGGGTATGCAATCATCTATCATAGAGATTTTTGCATAGGCTGAGCAGTAAGGGAGAGAGCCAGGTCTGTTACAGGGCTTACCCTCTGGTTCCTTAGTTTTGGATCCAGTCACTCGGATCTTCATTCTGTGTCTCCTAGTTTTCTGTACACCTTCCGTGACAGCCACATGTCGATGAAAGAGTGGGCAGGGTTTAGTACCAGAAATTAGCATATATTATGATTTTCTGGCGCATGGACAGCTAGAAGATGTAAAAAATGTATACATCTGGCGCATCTTACTGTAGTTCACTTCTGATTACAATTGGAGTAAGAAACACCAGTCTTCATAAATTCCTTCTATTTTTTGGAGTCCATCCAAGCAGACAGTGTATAGACCATGGTGGTGGTCATTGGTACATCAGGACCTAGTTTATGTTTCTTATAGCACATGGGATATTTTATCAATGTCTCCACCTGTCAACCCACTGATTCTGAGAATGAACGTGATGCAGCAATCATTAAGCTTTGCGCTCCCTTCCAGGTTTTTTCTGCTCAGTGGGAGGCATTACTTTATAAAATGGGGAAACCTTTTAAACGGGTTGTTCAGTAGGGAAAGGGCTCTGAGTGGGTAAAAAAAAAAATAAGAGAAGAGAAGCCATACTTACCTCACTGTTGTCACGGGGCGCCAAAGGCGCACATGGTCTCCCATCAGCCGCAGACATGCTGCTTAGCTTCGGGAGCGAGGATCCGTGTTTGGCCTCATTCCCAGGGCGGCTTTGCTAGCTGGGAGGCTCCCTGCTCCTAGGTCTGCCTTGAGCACAGAGCTGATCACTCGGTGCTCGACTTGTCTGTCTGTCGGTCATGTGACTCTGGCCACGTCACATGACCGACAGACCCCACTATAAATACAGGCAGCCTGCTGGCCACAGGTTGCCTGTTAATTCTAGGTTCCTGGCTATTTGTTGGACTACTGAATACTCACCTGATCCTGTTCCCTGACGATCCTTTGCCTGCTCCTCCTGTACTGCGCATCCCTCCTGGTATTGTGACCTCGGCTCCCACCTGACTACTCTTTGCGGACTCCTCTGGTACTTCTCTACTCTCCTGGTATTTGACCCCGGCTTCTCCTGACCATTCTTTGCTTAACCCTTTGTACTGCGTAGTTCTCTTGGTTCTGACCTGGTCCGTTCACGTTCCGTATTTTGTCTTCCCTGCACATATGCTAAGTAAGGGACTGTCGTCCAGTTGTCCCCTGTCATCAGGACTCGTGAGGCAAGTAGGCAGGGCCAGGGGTGAGGGTGGAGCGCAGTGGTCACTATCCTTCCCCCTGTGTGTGTGTGTGGACGTGACCGTTATAACTGTTGAGCGAACTTGTGTTTTCAAGTTCGGCGTACATGGTTTCGGTTCGGGTTATCTAAGAATTCCGTTATGGATTCCGCTACCACGGACCATAAGTTATGGTAGGGGAATCCATAACGGAATTCTTAGATAACCCGAACTTGAAAACACAAGTTCGCTCATCCCTACTCACTGATCCTCCGTCGCTCTCATTCCAATACCCTGTGGTCTCTGGTCCTTGTTCTCATCTTGACGCACAGGAAATGCCTGCTCAGCCAATGTCTGGCAGAGATGGGTCACCACTGCATCCAGCGATTGGCTGAGCAGGCATATCTAGGCATTTCCTGTGTGTCGAAACGGGACCAGGAAGTGGGACCTGATAAACATTGAAATTGCAGCAGTGGATGTGCAGCCACGCCAGACCTGCAGGGTATAGCGATAGTGAGGTCACGGTTATGGGCAATCGAGGGTTACTCACTTTTTGGAGGAGAACCCTGGGCAGGCATGCGACAGTGAAGGAGAGGTAGACACTAGTTCCTCTGGGGCACACTCTGAATGTAGGGACCAGGCCTGATGGTGTGTGAGGTGCCCTGGATGTTGCAGGTATTTTGAGTGCCTTAGGTAAGGTCCCTTTAAGAATCGTGACGCCAGTGCCTGTAACGGTGGCACACCAGTTTTCAGGAGGATTAATGGAGTACACAGTTGGTAAACCAAACGTTGCTTTACTTTAGACAACAGTCCAACTTTATACAATCAGTATAATGCAGTCCTTTACAGTACATATGCACAGCAGGTTTACTTGATAGCACAGCAGGTTTCAATCTTGCAAGATACTTGGAGGGTATACAGTTAATGCTTTGCAGTACAATGCTGCTCTATCCCCACAGCTATTCTAGCTGGCTGGATCCCAAGGCCCGGATGCCTAATTGCTGGCTTGAATCCTTGGTCGATATAATCCTTCCTCCAGTATTGGCACTTGCTTTAGGTTACAGTACCTTTGTTTCCTAGCTGGCTTCTCTGCTGGAGTGGAAAGGTGGCTGCAGGTTTCTCCCAGGAGGTGCACTCCTACTACTGGGGTGTCTCATCTGTATTTGTTGGCTGGATTACTGGTCTCCAGGCAGGCTGTACTCCTTCTAGCCTCCTGGTGCAACTAGGAACCAGGACTATCTAGCTGCATGTCAGGAGGAGGCCCTCAGCATATGTTGGGCTGGTGCCTTCTCACTTCTGTCTCCACAGACTCCTGACTATGACCTAACCCCTCCCTGTCTGGGCCTGGACATTTATACTAGGGGCTCCCTATCTCCCTCTAGTGTCTGGGATGTCTAATTACACCCAACTAGGCCTGCTAAGCATTAACAGGGGAAACATACCAATGTAAAAACACACAGGAAATACATTACAATGCATAGATCAATATAATATCACTGTCCCTTGTGAGCAGAAGTAACACATTACACAATTGACCCTTGTGTAGTGCCCACTCCTACCTAGTGGGACACTACAGATGGATCAGTGAGGTGAGTTTATTTTTATTTTTTTTAACCCACTTTGCACGCTTATCTAAAAGTAACTCCCCGCTGACACTGAGCCACCATGTAGGCATATTGTATTTCTTGCATTTTTGTCACTGCATGGTGGTATTATTTGGCACGGTAGCACCCCATTATTTAGGAAGATTATGGCAGTACACTCATCATTTCAACTTCTCTCTGAAATGGTCTTTGCCCGCAGGTCTCCACCAGTCCAGAGATGGCCCTGCTCTGCTCTGCCAGGCTCCTGGATGGAAAATAAGCTTAGTAGTGTGGATCACAGCCCGCGCATATGTTAATTTTGCTATTCCGGACGGTAAGAAAATTGGGTGACTACACCTATGGGATTTGTAATAGCATCTATATTTATGACATTTCTGGTCACCGGGCTTTCATGGAGACAACAAAGACTCTGGTATCATTATTAGGCTAAATATATTTCGTTCTCTGTTTCTCATGGCTTCCTGTTTCCGATCTGTCCCATTATGTCACTAGTCAGAGTCCTGCCGGCTTCTTGCTCGCTGCTAATGCTGACATCATCTAGAAGGTCAGACTCATCCCAATCTGTTTCCGCCCTCATGTGACGCAGTTCTGTGGACCACAGCATGACATCCCTCCTTCCCATCCGCACTGATGATGCCATGGACTGGGCATACCGCGATCCACCCTATGCATCATGAAGACATCCAGGGAAAGTGGGAACTCTCAGGAAACAGTGGTTTCTGATAGCCACTGTTACACATAATAAACTATTGTTCAGTGCCATGTCAACTTCCGTCTCTGCTACCGTTTTGTGTGTTCCTGTGTAAAATAAAGCGAATTTCCACACGGTTAATAAAACATCTGCTCATAGATATTCCGGTTCTCTTAGTCTGCACAATAGTTCATGTGTAAGAACCGCATTTTGTTCTTCAGAGCTGCTCTTCCTACTGTCAGCTGGGACAGAGAGTTGTAACCATTGTCAGCCATTTTGGATGCTGTGGAGAACTATTATTGTCATCTGGTCACCCACCTGTATAGAAATATACATAGAGGGGGACTTATCAAAACTGGTGGCCCATAGCCACCAATCAGATTCCTCCTTTCATTTCTCACAGCTCCTTTGGAAATGAAAGGTGGAATGTGATTGGTTTCTTTGGGCAACTAAGCCAGTTCTACTTTACACCAGTTTAGATACACCTCCCCCTATAGACTGTTCCCTTCTCTTTCTACTCCCCGACACCTACCAATTTTCTATGGGGTCCCATAATGGCACCACTGTGCCTTCATGACTACTTAAAGGGGTTGTCCTATGAAACATATTCTACAGTTTTCAAACCAGCAGCTGAATCTAAAAACTTTTGTAATCTTGTGTAATAAAAAATGTATTAAAGTTACAGTTATTAATTAAAAAATTACAGTATATGTATAGTGCCAGCTGCTGTTTGTTCTTTTTTATAATTTCTGTCCTGCTCACTGGGAGGGAAGCACATGCTCAGTTCCATCCTTCAACTGCCATCTGCTGCAACAGAAAGGACCTGTCCCTTAAGAAAAGAGACCCCCCCCCCAGGCTGAAAAGAAATCTAGCATAGCAATGACTGTGGAGATCTCTGGATCCATGTGAGGTACAGGGCTGGTTCTAGCTTTGTTAGAAAGAGATTGTCATGTACAAACCGGATTCCAAAAAAGTTGGGACACTATACAAATCGTGAATAAAAACTGAATGTAATGATGTGGAGGTGCCAAAAGTTTAAACTGAGAAAATGTACCATTTTAAGGGAAAAATATGTTGAATCAGAATTTCATGGTGTCAACAAATTATCCCCAAAAAGTTGGGACAAGGCCATTTTCACCACTGTGTGGTATCTCCCCTTCTTCTTACAACACTCAACAGACGTCTGGGGACCGAGGAGACCAGTTTCTCAAGTTTAGAAATAGGAATGCTCTCCCATTCTTGTCTAATACAGGCCTCTAACTGTTCAATTGTCTTGGGCCTTCTTTGTTGCACCTTCCTCTTTATGATGCGCCAAATGTTCTCTATAGGTGAAAGATCTGGACTGCAGACTGGCCATTTCAGTACCCGGATCCTTCTCCTACGCAGCCATGATGTTGTGATTGATGCAGAATGTGGTCTGGCATTATCTTGTTGAAAAATGCAGGGTCTTCCCTGAAAGAGATGACGTCTAGATGGGAGCATATGTTGTTCTAGAACCTGAATATATTTTTCTGCACTGATGGTGCCTTTCCAGACATGCAAGCTGCCCATGCCACACGCACTCATGCAACCCCATACCATCAGAGATGCAGGCTTCTGATCTGAGCGTTGATAACAACTTGGGTTGTCCTTGTCCTCTTTGGTCCGGATGACATGGCGTCCCAGATTTCCAAAAAGAACTTTGAATCGTGACTCGTCTGACCACAGAACAGTCTTCCATTTTGCCACACTCCATTTTGAATGATCCCTGGCCCAGTGAAAACGCCTGAGCTTGTGGATCTTGCTTAGAAATGGCTTCTTCTTTGCACTGTAGAGTTTCAGCTGGCAACAGCGGATGGCACGGTGGATTGTGTTCACTGACAATGGTTTCTGGAAGTATTCCTGAGCCCATTCTGTGATTTCCTTTACAGTAGCATTCCTGTTTGTGGTGCAGTGTCGTTTAAGGGCCCGGAGATCACGGGCATCCAGTATGGTTTTACGGCCTTGACCCTTACGCACAGAGATTGTTCCAGATTCTCTGAATCTTCGGATGATGTTATGCACAGTTGATGATGATAGATGCAAAGTCTTTGCAATTTTTCGCTGGGTAACACCTTTCTGATATTGCTCCACTATCTTTCTGCGCAACATTGTGGGAATTGGTGATCCTCTACCCATCTTGGCTTCTGAGAGACACTGCCACTCTGAGAAGCTCTTTTTATACCCAATCATGTTGCTAATTGACCTAATTAGTGTTAGTTGGTCTTCTAGCTCTTCGTTATGCTCAAATTTACTTTTTCCAGCCTCTTATTGCTACTTGTCCCAACTTTTGGGGGATTTGTTGACACCGTGAAAATTTGAATCAACGTATTTTTCCTTTAAAATGATACATTTACTCGGATTAAACGTTTGATCTGTCATCTACGGTTCTATTACAAATAAAATATTGACATTTGCCATCTCCACATCATTGCATTCAGTTTTTATTCACAATTTGTTTAGTGTCCCAACTTTTTTGGAATCCAGTTTGTACTATATATTGTCTGATTTTAATTTTTTTACATTAGTCATGGGATAACCACTTTAATGTGTATGGGGTTCTACCAATTATCTTCCAATGTCAGAAGGAATGGGTCTGTTGGATCTCGACATGTGAGATCCTGCGTTCTTCCAGGAGATAAGCCTCAGTCAGAGGAGCCCCCTGGCAGTAAGTTATTCCCCTTTTACCTATAGAAATGCATGTTTATGGTGAAGTCGGCAGAAACGAGTGTCTTCTGCAAAGTCCTCATGCAGGCAAAGCATCCCCATAGACTTTATGTCAAAGTCCCCAGAAGGGACTGTACAAATGTGCCATCAAGCAATGTGGTCCTCCTTGGTTTCAGACACCCCAGGCATACTTACCAACATTCTGGTTGGCAAACTCGGGGTATTTAAAGGGGTTGTCTCACTTGAGCAAATATCATTTATCATGTAGAGGAAGTTAAGACAAGCCACTTATTAATGCTGGCTGGATTCATTTTTCCATCACATTATACACTGCTCATTTCCATGGTTTACGACTACCCTGCAATCCATCAGTGGTGGTCGTGCTTGCACACTATAGGAAAAAGCACCAGCTTATATATGGGCTCCCATGGTGCCGGCCACCAGAAAGGCTGGCATTTTTTCCAATAATGTGCAAGCACGACCACCGCTGATGGATTGTAGGGTGGTCATAACTATGGAAACCAGCCGTGAAAAATGAACCCATTAGTAAGTACCTTGTATTAACTTTCTTAACATGATAAATGCCACTTGCTGAAGTGATAAAACCCCTTTAAGCCCTGCCTGGGGAATGCCCCAAACCCAACTAGGTATGCCCACTTCTGTAAACCCTGTTCATTTTTGGCCCGGAACTACCCTGCAAGTTCAGGACTGTTGGCAACTATGCCCAGAGTCACACCTCCTCTGGGGTATCTTTGCACCTAGGGTTTTCCAACTACCCAGCCCATGGCTTTAACTCCTTCTAACCATAGAGATCGCTATTTAGGGAGTGAGCAGTGTTAGACGGGTGCCTAGGGCCCATCAGTAAAATTTATTTTGGGGTTCCCACCATACGTATACATACAAATATTACCTGCTCACACAGCAGCAAGATGATTGAATATGGGGGTCCATGCAGCACCTCTGAGAAGGTAGGTCCTGGGGAGAAGAGGACACTGGCAGCTTTCCTCTATACCTAGAAGAAATCTCAGCTCTGATCGTGTCTATAATAATAAACTGGGGAGTTTCTTTAATAATCTATTAAGTTTTTTTTATATGAACATAGGCTGCTGGAGGTGCTGTAACTTGTATATAGTGCATGAAGTCTACTGTGTTATGTGCCATTTGTGCAGGGGCCCACGGGGGATTCACCTGTACCCCTGTGGGCCAGTCCGAGCCAGGGAGTGAGGTAGCGGCATGCAGCTCACGCAGTACGCCATTATTAATAAATTTCCCCCATTGTCTTTCCTAACCCTTTAAGATGTTTCAGGGAAGACCTGAAGCCATGACTAGAGCCGTCTGCAGGTTCCCTGGGGGGGTTTGTAAGACATTTGCAGAAGGAATTATTTTTTCCCTGAAAACACCATGACACCTGCCCTGGGGTCCAGATGCACTCGGTTTCCCGGGCTAAGCTTGCATTGTTTTCTCTAAGCGTGGCTGTTAACTGTTCAGTTGCCATGATAACCGGTTAATCAGTGAGACACGAGGGGCCTGGGGTAGTTAGCAATGAACTATGTCATCGTCTGCTTGCAGGAAGGCGGAGTGCCATGACATTGCTGATAGATGAGCTGATGCCTTCTGTGGTTTCATCTAGCTACGAGGCTGAAAAATACTAAAAGCAACGACGGCACGTCAACTTTACAGCAAAATCACGGACGGGTGGGCAACACCATCTTTTCAATAGCAAGAACTGTGCAGATCACAAGGATTGCGACATACATGTCTGGCTTCAGAACCCCCCCCTTCGCAATCGGCCCCTGGTGAGGCTGCTGCTACCTATATATCTCCCCTGCAGTGGCTTTTTGCAGAACGGACATATAGATGCTGAAAGCACACAGGTGATCCATGTGCTGTCTGCCTCTGTGTGTCTGTTCTGCAAAAAGATAGAATAGGACTCATGCACACGACCGTATGTATTTGGCGGTCCGCTAAAAGTAAAGATGACGTCCGTGTGCATTCCGTGTTTTGCGGAAAGGAACAGCCGGCCCCTAATAGAACAGTCCTATCTTTGTCTGTAATGCGGACAATAATAGGACATGTTCTATTTTTTTTTTAATATTTGTGGAACAGACATTCGGAAACGGAATGCACACGGAGTAAGTTATGTTTTTTTGCGGACCCATTGAAATGAATGGTACCAGTTACGGGCTGCAAAAAAAAACAAAAAAAAAAACGGAACAGACACGTGTGTGCATGAGCCCTAAAATGCAGACCACCGACCCACTGAAGTCAATGGGTCTGCAAAAAACGCGGATGCAACAAGGGCAGTATCTGTATTTTGTGGATCCACAATTTGCAGACTGCGAAATACATATGTTCGTGTGCATGAGACAAAAGGTCTCGGCAGTGAATCGGCAGCATATAATGACCTCACAAGTTCTCTTGGTCCGTTAAATGACACCGTATGCACGAAAAGCTAGAAATAAGTGATCTGCCCTCCCAAATCTGTCCTCTGTTACTCATTTTTTAAGGTCAGTTGGCAAAGGATTAGGACAATGGAAGAGGAAGTGAGTAATGCTAGGTTGGTTCTATATACTGTACTCGTCCCACCCAAAGCATGTCATCACTGAGGTGGATATAGCATGCATGTAACATATATTTGGACTCATCACTACAGACCCCACCTCTACCTTCATTCATGAAACCTAGGAGAACGCGGGAAGGCAACAGGGGGAATTGACTACGACCGGTCTTTCATACGCCTGTCTTCGTCCAAACTATACTAACAAATTTATTAAAGGGGTTATTCCATGATTAATGTAAAAAATAAAAGCAGTACATGATATTAGTACATGACAGTCTTTTTCTAACAAAGCTAGAACCAGCCCTGTACCTCACATGGGTCCAGAGATCTCCCCATTCATTGCTCTGCTATATTTTCTTCAGGGGGCATGTTATTTCTGATACAGCTCTCTCCCTATTACAGCTCAGGGGACATGTCTTTTTGCTGAGGCTCTCTCCCTATTACAGCTCAGGAAGTGTATCTTTTCTGCTGCAGTTTTCTCCCTTGTTGGCTCAAAGAGTGTAATCCTTCTGCAGCAGCTTTCCCCCTTGTAATCCTTCTGCAGCAGCTTTCTCCCTTGTAATCCTTCTGCAGCAGCTTTCCCCCTTGTAATCCTTCTGCAGCAGCTTTCTCCCTTGTAATCCTTCTGCAGCAGCTTTCTCCCTTGTAATCCTTCTGCAGCAGCTTTCTCCCTTGTAATCCTTCTGCAGCAGCTTTCCCTCTTGTAATCCTACTGCAGCAGCTTCCCCCTTGTAATCCTTCTGCAGCAGCTTTCTCCCTTGTAATCCTTCTGCAGCAGCTTTTCCCCTTGTAATCCTTCTGCAGCAGCTTTCCCTCTTGTAATCCTACTGCAGCAGCTTCCCCCTTGTAATCCTTCTGCAGCAGCTTTCTCCCTTGTAATCCTTCTGTAGCAGCTTTCCCCCTTGTAATCCTTCTGCAGTAGCTTCCCCCTTGTAATCCTTCTGCAGCAGCTTTCTCCCTTGTAATCCTTCTGCAGCAGCTTTCCCCCTTGTAATCCTTCTGCAGCAGCTTTCTCCCTTGTAATCCTTCTGCAGCAGCTTTCCCCCTTGTAATCCTTCTGCAGCAGCTTTCCCCCTTGTAATCCTTCTGCAGCAGCTTTCCCCCTTGTAATCCTTCTGCAGTAGCTTCCCCCGTGTAATCCTTCTGCAGCAGCTTTCTCCCTTGTTATCCTTCTGCAGCAGCTTTCCCCCTTGTAATCCTTCTGCAGCAGCTTTCCCCCTTGTAATCCTTCTGCAGTAGCTTCCCCCTTGTAATCCTTCTGCAGCAGCTTTCTCCCTTGTAATCCTTCTGCAGCAGCTTTCTCCCTTGTAATCCTTCTGCAGCAGCTTTCCCCCTGTCACAGTTCAGGGGCATGTCCATTCTGCAGCAGCTCTCTTCCTGTAGCTGTCAAAGCTTCTAACAGTAGATACGGCTGGTGGCAGTTGAAAGATGGAACTGAGCATGTGCGACCACCACAGCGATGTCAGTGAGGTGGACAGAGAAATAAGGAAAAGCAGCAGGTGGTGTTATACAGATACCTTGTATTGAATAATTCAATGGCTGTACAAAACTTTTCATTTCATAATCCCAATAAAGCATGCAGATCCCGGTGCTGGTCTGAAAATTTTTAAATATTTTATGTGGGACAACCCCTTTACGAAGCACCAGCAATTCATATCTATGGATTTGCGCTATAATTTATGCCAGTTTCTGGTGTAATTTATAGTAAATCTTTGGGGCTGCTGACGCCCCGCCCCCTCCTGCTAAGCCCCACCCAAAAAATTACAAAAGGTGCACATTTTCATGCGAAATGCTGCTTAACAAAATTGCATAAAGCGGAAAATGTCTTACAGACGTCTAGAGGATTCACTATACTGTCCAGACATGAAATCATCGGCAGTATTATTACTGTTACCAAGGGGTGTCGAACCCGAAACCCCACATTTTAACAAGATATTAGGAAAATCTTTAAATAACAATTCCCACAAGTAAAATTGAGAGTTTGCCTTGTAGTAAACACATATTGTGCAATTGTTAATGAAGTATTTTTCAGAAGTATTCTTTTTCCAGCCACAAGGATAAGCCAGATTTCCTAAATGAAGTCCTGATTCTCCGATTGAAGGGGTTTGCAATGCAGTTAAAGAGGACTTGTTACCTCTCCGGACATGTCTGCTTTACTAAATACACGTATGCCTCCGAAAATAACAATCCCAGAACATCTTTTCTTAAAACTGTGCTGTTACTCTATTATTCCTCCTGGAAACTAGTAAAACATTTTTAAAAAAAGGACACTTGTTAAGGGTTGGGTTGTGTGTATGGCCAGGAGTAATGATAATGCCCAATTTTGAATTCCTGACTATTCCTGCATATCCAGGAGTAGTTAGGCTGGATTCACACGTCCATTTCTTCTGAGTGCAGGAGCGCACGGTGTCATTGGTTGCTATGACGCCGTGCGCTTCCAGCTGCCGCCGCAGTACAGTGGTACAGCAGCAGGAAGCGCACGGCGTCATAACAACCAATGACGCCGTGCGCCCCTGCACTCAGAAGAAATCCAGCCTGGGATACCACGGACCGTGTTCCACGGACGTGTGAATCCAGCCTAACAGAGGGACAGAACAATGCAAAGTCCAAAGAAAATAAGCTCCAGAAATATGATTTAATCAGAAAATTTACAAAAACAGGCCTGCCAGAAGAGCGGAAAAGTCTACTTTAAAGGGAACCTGTCAGCAACTTTATGCTAAACTCAATAAGGGCAGCATAAAATAGTGACAGAAATGCTGATCTCAGCGGTGTGTCACTCATGAGCTAATAGTAAGTGGTTGCTGAGAACCTGCATCATAATCATTACAGCAAAGGCCTGGAAAAGAGTCAGATCTACCTGAGAAGAGTCCTGGTTATTCATAATCTCCTGCTTTCTTAACCGTCTGCTGATGATTGGCAGTTCTCTCCTAGAGAGAAAGGGAGACAACGAGGTATTAGACTGTCAGACATCAGCAGGTGGGCAGGAGAGCAGGAACTCATGAATAACCAGGACTCTTCTCAGGTGTCCGTGACTCTTTTCCAGGCCCAGTCTGCAATGATTGTGATGTTGGTTCTCGGCAACCACTTACTTTTTACTTATAAATGACAGACCGCTGAAATCAACTCACCTGTCTCTACTTTATACTGCTAGTATGGGCAGCGTAAAGATGATGACAAGTTCCCTTTAAAGGGCATCTGTCAGCAGATTTGTACCTGTTACATGTGCGCTTGGCAGTTGAAGACATCTGTGTTGGTCCCATGTTCATATGTGCCCACATTGCTGAGAAAAATTATGTTTTAATATATGCAAATGAGCCTCTAGGTGTAATGGTAACGCCCCTGTTGCTCCTAGATGCTCATTTGCATATATTAAAACATCATTTTTCTCAGCAATGCGGGCACATATGAACATGGGACCAACACAGATGCCTTCAGCTGCCAAGTGCACATGTAACAGGTACAAATCTGCTGACAGATGCCCTTTAAAGGCTGCGGCTCCTTCACATTTTTTTCTGCAGTCATTAATACCTGTAGTGCAGGTACCATCATGGCATGTCCTGGTGATATACCATAATATTTTAAGTTGGACATACACCTTTACTGTGTTTCTAAGTGCAGAGCTTTACTCTGAGCTGTAATACCAGCTGCAGCCAATAGACAAGAGTGGCGCTGTTTCAGGCCATACATTTTATATAGCTGTTGATCATCAGCTATCCCCTCCCCCCATACACATGCACGCACAGCTGAGCTGAGTACGCATGTGTTTTCAGCAGGGCAATAGGAGTGAGCCGCTGCTAGACATCTCAACTGGTGACCTATCTCCCTGAAAGCAAATATCAGAGAAGAGATGGGAGGCCCCCATATACATCGGATGGTAAACCGGTGGCGTTTGGCTAACCTCAAAGGGGATATGACATGACTGATGTAAAAAAAAAAAAATCTGACATAAGCCCTGTACCTCACATGGATCCAGAGATCTCCCCATTCACTGCTCCAATTGTTCTTCTAGAATATCTTTAGCCTGGAAGCTCAGTGGGTGTGTCCTTTCTCAGTGGGCGTGTCCTTTCTGCTGCTGTTCTCTCCCTGTAACTGCCACAGCTTCTAACAGAACATATGGCTGGTGATAGTTGAAGATTTAAACTGAGCGTGTGCGACCAGCAAAGTGAGATGGACAAAAAATATAAGGAAAAGAACAAACAGCAGGTGGCGCTATACAGATACATTTTATTGAATAATTCAGTGGCTATACTAAATTTTTAATTACATGCAATTACAAAAGTGCTCAGATCCAGGTGCTGGTTTGTAATATGTGGAATATTTTTTGTGACACAAGGGGGATTCTGTTTATACCATGTTATCGCAGGATAGAAGATAACCATTTGATGAAATGGTTTCCGTCCAATAAGACCCCCACTGATCATGAGAACAGGGGCCCTGTACCCTGCAGGGCCACCGAAAGTGAATGGAGCATGCAGTCATCCCATAGAGAATGATTGGTGGGGGTCCTAGCGGTCTGATTATCTCCGATCCTTTGTATAGGGGATAACTTTAAATAAGCAGAATACCCCTTTTTTTAAATTAAGAATCAAACAATATTTTCCATATAGATTCATATCCAAAGCATTATTACTTTTATTCCTTTTTAACCGAACCCGTTAATACCCTCCCACTGCGGTGCGTCTCTCTAGAAAAAGGGGAAGTCAAGACAAAGAAATGTAACATTTCCAATCACCCCATATCCTGATCCATTTTTCCTCTGCATTTCTTTGTTTATAAAGAACCTTTTTTTCGTATCCTTTAATCTTGTTGATTAAGTTAAGCCATATAATCACATTTGGAATATCCCAGGAAAACCAGATCCGTGTAATCAAAAGTCTTGCCAAAAACATTACTTTTA
This sequence comes from Bufo gargarizans, assembly GCF_014858855.1. NCBI lineage: Eukaryota > Metazoa > Chordata > Amphibia > Anura > Bufonidae > Bufo > Bufo gargarizans. The sequence goes on along the minus strand of NC_058081.1, from coordinate 58,791,649 downwards.
TCAAAATAATCTTTTTATATTTATGACAATTTACATTGGAGAGATCAGCCAATATCCAGCATTCCACCATGAAAGGAATCACTGCTTTCAATTTTTGGGTAATAAAGTAAAGTAAAAGGCAATTGGACAATATATTCTCCTAATCATCTACTTGTATAGTTGAGCATTCAGCTCCCCAAGCCCTTTGTCCAGGAGAGCATATATTATTAAACAATCTTAACCTTGTGACCTACATTCCCCATTAATTGATTTAAAGGTGTGGAAGTATCTACAGTATCTACAATTTATTTTTCAGTGTTTTGCGGGCCGTTTTTCCCGGGGCCGTTTTTCCCGGATCCGTTTTTCAGGTTTTTTTTTCAGTAGTGTTTACGGTTCCTTTCTGTTTTTCCATTCCGTTTGGCATATACAGTATGCAGTAATTACATAGAAAAAATTGGGCTGGGCATAACATTTTCAATAGATTCTGCAAAAACAGAACAGATACGAAAGACATACAGAGTACCGTCCGTATGTGTTCTGTTTTTTTTTTTGCAGACCCAATGACTTGAATGGAGCGACGGAACGTGATTTGCGGGCAACAAATAGGACATGTTCTATCCTTCAATGGAACGGAAATACGGAAACGGAATGCATGCAGAGTATATTCAGTTTTTTTTTGCAGAACCATTGAAATGAAATGCGGACCGTATACGTTCGTGTGAACAAGTCCTAACAAAGATTTTTCTTTAACACTGTGCAGTGCCGAAAGTAAATGAAAATACCGAAACCACAATAAGTTAATTATATTCTCTCTTTGTGCTAACTCCAAAAATGAAAGTATTTCCCCATTCCTCACTACCTGTGCCACATAAAAATTATAATTTTTTTGCCAATACTGATCCCCTACCAATTCATCTAGAACCTGTAAATAATAATTGCGCCAAAGGGGCGTACAACCTAAGGATCCCTTTATTCCCAACCAGCCTGTAATAGTACACCAGGACTTACTAAACAATTTCCCAACCTCTCTATAGTCCTGTTGTATATTGGATAGTTGCCCGGATTCCAATAATCATGCTATCATAGGAAGAGCTACTCACCAAGGTCCCACATTCTTTTCTTCCATTCACAGTATAACCATAACTGTGCAGATATGAAATATCAAATAATAATGGGGAAAGAGGACATCCTTCACGGGTGCCTCTATTCAATAGGAAGCTATTTGTCAAACTCCCATTAATATTCAATCTAGCCTTAGGGGACTTATACAAAAGCTTAAAGGGGTTGTCCGGGTTCAGAGCTGAACCCGGACATACCCTTATTTTCACCCAGGCAGCCCCCCTGAGGCTAGCATCGGAGCATCTTATGCTCCAATGCGCTCCCTTGCCCTGCGCTAAATTGCGCAGGGCAAGAGTTCTTTTATTTTCAATAACACACTGCCGGGTGGAAACGTCCGCCCGGCAGTGTGTTCGGTGACGTCACCGGCTCTGATGGGCAGGCTTTAGCGCTGCCCTAGCCGTTTTACTGGCTAGGGCAGTGCTAAATCCCGCCCATCACTGCCGGTGACGTCACCGGGCTTCCTGGCAGCCACATGGAGAGCCCGGTACGTCACCGGATCTCCAAAAAATGCCTTTGCCCTGCACGATTTAGCGCAGGGCACAGGAGAGCATCGGAGCATGAACTGCTCCGATGCTCATGTCAGGGGGGCTGCCGGGGTCAAAATGGAGGAATGTCCGAGTTCAGCTCTGAACCCGGACAACCCCTTTAACCATGTTTATGAACTTGACTCCAAATCTCATTTTTTCCAAAACCCTTCAGAGGAATCTCCACTCCACCCTATCGAAGGCCTTAGAGGCATCAAGCGACCAGATGGAGCGGGAGACCCCCCTCCAGAGGATTGTATATTCGCGAACAGGCGATGCAGATTATAATGAGTGCCCTTATTGGGAATGAAACCATTCTGGTGAGAAAGTGTAATTGATGTTATAACCTTAGCAAGTCTTGTAGCGAGAACCCTTGAAAGAAGCTTTACATCAGTGTTCAATAATGAAATCAGCCTACAGTATATGCCTTTATATCTAAGGGATCCTTACCTTTTTTTAATATTAAGATTATTATTACGGCTTCTGTCACTGATTCCGGAAGGGAACCATCCTCCAAAGATTCAGTGAATACCTTCAATAAACAAGGGAGGATAACCTCATATGGGAATCTATCTGAACCTGGGGAGGCGTTTCCCGAACAAGCCTTTATTGCAGCCTCTAACTCCTGCAAAGAGACTTCATAATCAAGGAATTCTCTCTGAATGTCCGTTAGGACTGGTAGAGAGATGGAATCCAAATATGCATCCATCATTTCCTCTGAAATATTCTTATCTGATTTAGATAAATCCACAAAGTGTTTAAAGGGTTTCTACCACTTCGGTGTCACATATTTAGCTGTCAGACACTAGCGATCCGCTAGTGTCTGCTCTGCCCAACCATCCTAATATAATTGCTTTTGGGGCAGCCGTTTTGCTAAAAAAAGAACTTTTATTAATATGCTAATGAGCCTCTAGGTGCTATGGGGGCGTCATTAGCACCTAGAGGCTCCGTCTACCTTCAAAAACTGCCGCCGCCCAGCGCGTCCCTCCAGCCCGCCCATCTCCTCCTGAATGCGATCCTCCTTGTGAGCGTATGTATTCTGCGCATGCGCAGTGAATGTCTGACCGCTTCCTTGCTCAGATATTCCCTTCCAAATTTAGTTAAGTTCTGTATCATTTCAGCGGAGCCTTTTCCTTCTGTGCCTTCAGGTAAACTTATAATTCTCCCTTTGCATCGCCTGGACCTATCCTCCAAGTCCACCCATTTTTTTTTTAAAGGGTATTAACATCCATACTCGGGGTGGAGATTTCAGTTTTAAATATTTTAGCTCCATTCTCCAGAACCCCCACAGATTTTTCTATGGTTGTAACTCTGTCCCGTATCTTTGAGACATCCTCACTTATCAGCCTCACATCAGTCTGGATTGCCCCAAGCTGCATTGAGATATCTTGGATTAGTTCTCCATTTTTTTAACCGCCACCAAAATATCTTTTAGTGGGGCGGATTCAACAATAGGCTAATCATTTATGACCTCTCTCGCCGCCCCTTCCTTCTGAGAATAATCATCCGGCAATTCTTCTACTCTAAGCAGTGTTCCCTCTAAACCTTGGCAGCTGCTGAGCGGGGTCGGCTCAGAGCTGGGCACAGCGCCATCACAGGTGGGCGATAGGAAAACCTAAGATAATTGTCACATCAAAGTGTAATACAGTGTAACCCCTGCACCATCCCGTACAATACAGTATAATCTCTACACCATTCTGTGTAATATACATTATAATCCCTGCACCATGCTGTACAGAATACATTATAATCCCTGCACCATGCTGTACAGAATACATTATAATCCCTACACCATGCTGTGTAATATACATTATAATCCCTGCACCATGCTGTACAGAATACATTATAATCCCTACACCATGCTGTGTAATATACATTATAATCCCTGCACCATGCTGTACATTACAGGGAGTGCAGAATTATTAGGCAAGTTGTATTTTTGAGGATTAATTTTATTATTGAACAACAACCATGTTCTCAATGAACCCAAAAAAACTCATTAATATCAAAGCTGAATATTTTTGGAAGTAGTTTTTAGTTTGTTTTTAGTTTTAGCTATTTTAGGGGGATATCTGTGTGTGCAGGTGACTATTACTGTGCATAATTATTAGGCAACTTAACAAAAAACAAATATATACCCATTTAAATTATTTATTTTTACCAGTGAAACCAATATAACATCTCAACATTTACAAATATACATTTCTGACATTCAAAAACAAAACAAAAACAAATCAGTGACCAATATAGCCACCTTTCTTTGCAAGGACACTCAAAAGCCTGCCATCCATGGATTCTGTCAGTGTTTTGATCTGTTCACCATCAACATTGCGTGCAGCAGCAACCACAGCCTCCCAGACACTGTTCAGAGAGGTGTACTGTTTTCCCTCCTTGTAAATCTCACATTTGATGATGGACCACAGGTTCTCAATGGGGTTCAGATCAGGTGAACAAGGAGGCCATGTCATTAGATTTTCTTCTTTTATACCCTTGCTTGCCAGCCACGCTGTGGAGTACTTGGACGCATGTGATGGAGCATTGTCCTGCATGAAAATCATGTTTTTCTTGAAGGATGCAGACTTCTTCCTGTACCACTGCTTGAAGAAGGTGTCTTCCAGAAACTGGCAGTAGGACTGGGAGTTGAGCTTGACTCCATCCTCAACCCGAAAAGGCCCCTCAAGCTCATCTTTGATGATACCAGCCCAAACCAGTACTCCACCTCCACCTTGCTGGCGTCTGAGTCGGACTGGAGCTCTCTGCCCTTTACCAATCCAGCCACGGGCCCATCAAGACTCACCCTCATTTCATCAGTCCATAAAACCTTAGAAAAATCAGTCTTGAGATATTTCTTGGCCCAGTCTTGACGTTTCAGCTTGTGTGTCTTGTTCAGTGGTGGTCGTCTTTCAGCCTTTCTTACCTTGGCCATGTCTCTGAGTATTGCACACCTTGTGCTTTTGGGCACTCCAGTGATGTTGCAGCTCTGAAATATGGCCAAACTGGTGGCAAGTGGCATCTTGGCAGCTGCACGCTTGACTTTTCTCAGTTCATGGGCAGTTATTTTGCGCCTTGGTTTTTCCACACGCTTCTTGCGACCCTGTTGACTATTTTGAATGAAACGCTTGATTGTTCGATGATCACGCTTCAGAAGCTTTGCAATTTTAAGAGTGCTGCATCCCTCTGCAAGATATCTCACTATTTTTGACTTTTCTGAGCCTGTCAAGTCCTTCTTTTGACCCATTTTGCCAAAGGAAAGGAAGTTGCCTAATAATTATGCACACCTGATATAGGGTGTTGATGTCATTAGACCACACCCCTTCTCATTACAGAGATGCACATCACCTAATATGCTTAATTGGTAGTAGGCTTTCGAGCCTATACAGCTTGGAGTAAGACAACATGCATAAAGAGGATGATGTGGTCAAAATACTCATTTGCCTAATAATTCTGCACTCCCTGTATAATCCCTACACCATGCTGTGTAATATACATTATAATCCCTACACCATGCTGTGTAATATACATTATAATCCCTGCACCATGCTCTACAGAATACATTATAATCCCTGCACCATCCCGTACAATACAGTATAATCTCTACACCATGCTGTGTAATATACATTATAATCCCTACACCAACACCATGCTGTGTAATATACATTATAATCCATACACCATGCCGTACAATATACAACATAACCTCACGGTGTAGGTGTTATACTGTATATTGAACGGCATGGTGTATGGATTATAATGTAGGGCATGGTGCAGGAATTATAATGCATATTGTACAGCAAATGTATGGAGGTTACACCATGCCGGACCATATAACCCCTGTGGGATAGATAGATATACCTATATATAGTCTATACCTATATACAGGGGCGTAGCTATAGGGGGTGCAGAGGTAGCAGTCGCTACTGGGCCCAGGAGCCTGAGGGGTCCAAAGACCCTTGTGCCACATAAGAAGACATTGGTATTATGGAAAGTGCATGCTGGTCAAGTTACACCTCTGGCTGCAGGGAATGGGTTAGGTCAAGAATTTGACATGAGGGGGTTTGGGGGGGCGGCCGTTTTAATTTTTAAATGTTTGCCTCCCTGGTCACAAAGCACTGAGGGAAGGGGGGCCCAAGCTGAAATCTTGCACCAGGGCCCATGAGCCTTTAGCTACGCCCCTGCCTATATACATTCTATACAGGCTACACCAATACACAGCCTATACCTATATACAGTCTACACCTATGTACAGTCTACACGGTGTAGACTGTACATAGGTGCAGACTGTATATAGGCATAGGCTGTATATAGGTGTAGACTGTATATAGATAGAGGCAGTATATAGGTATAGGCAGTATATAGTTGCAGGCTGTATATAGGCTGTATAGACTGTATATAGGTGTAGACTGTATATAGATATAGGCTGTGTATAGACAGTATATAGTTGTAGGCTGTATATAGGTATAAGCTGTACATAGGTATAGGCTGTATATAGGTGGAGGGCATGCTGCTGCAGAACACAAAGGCCCTTGTCAAGGGGTGAAACCACTGGCAGGAACACACCATCCCAGTGATAGACTGTCACTGGGATGGGATGGTGTGTTCCTGCCAATGGTACGTTCACAGTTTCACCCCTTGTGTTCTGCAGCAGCATGCCCTCCAGGACTGTCCCCCAGCATACTTATGCAGCAGGCAGCTCTCAGACTCAGGAGAAGTCTAGCTTCTAAGATGGCACCAATGCTGCCTCTATGTTACCTCTCCCTGTGCACAGCTGCTCCTCCTCTTCGGTCAGAAAAAGGAGGAGGCAGCAGTAGCTCCGGAATATGTGGTAGGCGGCGCCCCGCTTACCACTCACGCAGAAGGAGGAAGTTTGGAAGAACTCATCACTAGTGTGGGCATTTTGGAAGCAGGGTGAGTGGGCGCTGAGCGGACTTAGTAAACTTGTGCGCGGGGGCACAATAATTGCTGCGCGGCTGCGCCCCCGCACAGCTTAGAGGGAACACGGACTCTAAGTCCAGCATTTTTTTTAACATTAGAATCGGATATACCTTTTTTACCTGCTCCTGCTCTGGTCATTACATTGGGAGATTTCAAAAACTGATCAATTTTGGCTAATTAGGAAGCTTCTGCCCCGTTTTTGAATATTCCGCTGAGCCATTTTTCCCCCTCTCCTTTCCCTCTTTTTTTTTCCTTTTTCTTCCTCCCTTTTTCCCCCTTCATTCCCCTTACCCCCTTCCTTCCTCCTTTCCTTCCCTTCTCCTTCCTTTTCTTCTTTTTTTTTTTCCTTTTTCCTCTTCCTTTCCAACACAAGTCCAGTACCAGTCACAATTTTTCGTACTCATAAAAAGAGTTTCTACTAACTCATTCAACTACATCATGTTCCTCCATAGGCAAAACAACACAGAAAAAAGGAAAAAAATATACAAAAACAAAACAGAGCCACTATAGGCAGATCTCACCACTCTCCTTATGTTGAACAGAAGTACAGCGGCAGTTCATCCAGGGCAGTAGCAGAATAAGAAACACCGCGGCAGGACAAACTGTAGCATCAGATAAGCAACGGGACGATAATTATCAACAGGCGAGCGATGGAGGAGGCAGATACAGCACACAGAGGCATAGTAGATTAAGGCTTCATGCACACGACCGTTGTTGTTTTCCGTTCCGCAAAATGGGGTTCCGTTGTTCTGTGATCCATTTCCGTTTTTTGTTTCCGAGTGTCTTCCTTTATTTTTGGCGGACCACCAGACATAAAGGAAGGTTAAAAAAATGTCTAAGACAGGTTTGCCATACAAATGATAGGAAAAAAACGGACGCGCGGACGCGGATGACAATCTTGTGTGCCTCCGTGTTTTTTAGCGGTCCTATTGACTTGAATGGGTCCGCGAACCGTTTTCCACGGAAATAATAGGATAGGTTATATTTTTTTGACGGACCTGGAACCACGGTATCACGGACGCGGATGGCAAACGGTCCACAAGGAGAAGCCCAGGTCCAGGGCATTTCAAACCTCCTTCTTCAGAAACCAGCATGAAGAGACGTGGGGGAGGGGGGGCGAGGCAGGGAGAGCCAGAGGGAACAGGACGCATCATCCATCCGGAACACCGACCAGGGATCTGTAGTTCAGGTCACTTCATCCCCAGAGGCACCCATCGGGCCGGTGTGCAGCACTTCCAGCGATTAGGAGCCGCTCCAGCCGGCAAGCAGGACCAAGCGTGGCGTGATGAAAGGAGGGGGGCGCGACGCAGCCAAACCTACGTCATCACGTCAACCCCCCTTTAGTCTAATGTGCATGACTAGCATGCTAGCTTTAGAATCCCTATTAAAGGGGGTTAATATAGGCCATTGATATCAGTTCGGTGGTGGTCGGCACCTCCATCGATCAGCTGATTGAACAAGCTTCATACACTGCATAGTGGCCATGTATAGTACTGCAGCTATGCTCAGATCGAGAGTCGAACCCCCACGGATCTGATATAGATGACTTATCTTAAATGGGTTTTCCCATCTCAGACAATGGGGGCATATCGCTAGAATATGCCCGCATTGTCTGATAGGCGTGGGTCTCATCTGGCTGGCTCGGCTATTTCCGTCGGCCCCATAGGAATGAATGGGAGCGGTGACCACGTAAGCGCAGTGCGCTCATGTTAACTACTACGGGGAAAGCTCTTGGTTGTGGCTGGACCCTTGAAAAACCAAAACCGGGATCCTTCGGCCACCACCTTCCCTGCTCAGTTCTCAGTTATCCCAGAGGTAGGGCCTGCACCTATCAGACAAATGGGAGCATATCCTAGCGATATGCCCCCATTATCTCATATGGTAATACCCCTTTTAACCCATTTAAAGCAGTCATTAACCTGCTGTATATCATTGACCCCATGAACGTCATTCTAGTTTATCCCTTCAGTAAGCTCTCACAATAGGTGCAGTGATTCAAGATTCCTCGCAAGCTCACTTGGAGACAGTTTCTGGAAGGTTAAGCAGCTATGACATAATCTAGTCAGGTGCCTCATGGCCGAGCAACTGGCCGTTGCTGGGTGGCACTGCCTGGGATGAGGTGGGAGGAGATGACAGGATAGATTCTCCAAATTCCTGACATTCGCTCATCCCACCAAGAGATATCATCTGCAGCCCTGTCGCTTCCTGCTGCCTCATCAGTCATAGATACAGAACAGGTTAGGTCATCTGTGTGGAGCAGATAAACCATAATGATGACCTAAGTACCATCAATTATCCCTCAACACCATCCTGTGGGAAAATCATGTCCTATCGACTATGCGTCATAGAACGAGGGTTATCAGAGAGGCTGGAGAAGGTGTTAGCATAAGCAGGACATATGCACCTACCCTCGTATTTATACCCAGTGTGGGGATTCGCTCTGGTAGTTAGGATAAGCGGGCGAAGTACAGAGGCAAAATACAAGTTCATAATTCAAACTTCAGTGTTTATTCACACACGATGCCAAAAACAAAATGTCACTTTTGCAGTGTTGGTGTTACTTCACACCCAATGGCAAGTTAACATAACAAAAGTCACCTTAGTGACAGTTCTGCCTCAGAAAGTTCAATAAGCTCATCCACCCGGGGCATGGGATACGCATTGAATTTGGAAATCTGAAGAAAATCACAGAAAAAAGATAATAATGCACTTAGTAAAGTAGATGCAAGCATTATATATGGACAAAGTCCTCACTCTGATATGATAATATCTGAGACACTTAGACAATATATTTAGATCAAAACACATCTGAGCCCGCCTACCAAGTGCCAAGGTGGTCTCAGGTCAGGCAGGTCCTACGCTAAACCTACCTAAGCCATTGGGCTTCTATGTTCAGGAGCGCAGACGCCGCACATATGGTGTGCTGGTCCTAGTCACCTCCATGTGCATCAAGCAACCAATGGGAGGAGGAGCAAGCACACCCATATGTACCACCATATCAGAGTGAGGACTTTGTCCATATATAGTGCTTGCATCTACTTTACTAAGTGCATTATTATCTTATTTCTGTGATTTTCTTCAATAATATGGCCAGGGACATCCACACATTTGTATATCATACCGTGCAGGATGTTTTTATCTTAGTTTTTTTCTGGAATTTGGAAATCTCCTTCAGTTTACGAAAATCGTTACAGAACCGTAATGTCCCGTCTAGCTTGGGTATTAAGATTATAGGACTGGCCCACTCACTTTTAGACTCCTCAATGACATCTAGTTGCAGCATGAGCTGCTCTTCCTCCGAGATGGCTTGTCGCCAAGCCTCGGGTACTCGGTATGGTTTTAACTGGACTTTTGCCTGAGGTTCCGTGACAATGTCATGCTGGATTGTGGAAGTGCGTCCAGGGAGGGCCGATAACACATCCGTGTTCCAACTCCCTGACCTCCTGAGCCTGTTACGAGGAGAGGCTGTCAGCTACTTTTACGGCGGCAACCGCTTCCCTTGCATCACACAAAGGGGCCAGAACCTCTTCCCCTAGAAAACCCGGTCGCGGGCTGTCTTCCGTAGAGGTCTCCCTATCCTTCCACGGCTTAAGTAAATTAACATGGTAGATCTGTTCCGGCTTTCGCCGTCCTGGCTGGTGTACCTTGTAGTTCACCTCTCCAACTTTCTCGAGTACCTCATAGGGCCCCTGCCACCTAGCCAGGAACTTACTGTCCCTGGTCGGTACCAGAACCAGAACCAATATTAAAGATCCGGACCCGGGCCTGCCGATTATAGATCCGACTCTGGGCTCACTGAGCTGCCTCTATATGCTTCGTAACGAGAGGCAACACTGTCTCTATCCGTTCTTGCATCTGGGTAACGTACTCAAGGACACTTTTATATGGAGTGGGCTGTTGTTCCCACGCCTCTTTGGCTACATCCAAGAGACCGCAAGGGTGTCTGCCATATAGAAGTTCAGAGGGCGAGAACCCAGTAGAGGTTACCTCTCGCACTGCGAACATGAGATAGGGCAGAAGAAGGTCCCAGTCCTTCCCATCTTTAGCCACTATCCTTTAACATATTTTTTAATGTTTTGTTAAACCTGTTTGCAGATGGTTAACGGACATCCGTAGCTGTTTTATGTGCAGCAACTTACAGAGTTCCCTCATCACCTTTGACATAAAAGGGGTCCCCTGTTCAGTCAGAACCTCTTTAAGTAGCCCCACTCGGGAGAACATTTCTATTGGCTCCTTAGCTATCAGTTTAGCTGATATATGTCGCAGTGACATCGCCTCCGGGTACCGAGTGGTGTAGTCTAGGACGACCAAGATGTGTTGGTGTCCTCTAGCGGACTTCGGTACTGGGCCTACGAGGTCCATAGCGGTATGCTCAAACGGTACCTCAATGATCGGGAGAGGTACCAAGGGACCACGGAAAAGATGCTGGGGGCTAGTTGCCTGGCAGGTCGAGCAAGACTTAAAGAATTCGTCCACCTCCCTAAACACACTGGGCCAGTAAAACCATTGTGGAATCCGGTCCTGCGTTTTCTGCATTTCCAGATGACCCCTGAGAACATGTTGGTGGGCTAATTAACACGATTTTGCGATAACCCTTGGGCACCACCAACTGTTCAATGGGTTCACCCCGTAGCTGGTTTACCTGATACAACATATCCTGCTGAACCACAAAATGGGGGAAGACCGACTCTATCCCAGCTTCTTGTGGTTCACCATCTACTACTAATACATTTTCCCAGGCTCGGGATAGGGTGGGGTTCCGGTGTTGTGCAGTACCAAAATTATCCCCGGAGACATTGAGGTCTGCCAGCTCAGGCCCCCGGCGGCAAGTCCTCCATGTCTCCCACCATTACACTTAGTGGGGTTGTCTCCCCCTCTTACACCGAAGTGGCGGTCACACCTACCGCTGGCCCTTCGGCCTCGGGTTCCCAGGGTTCTGGCCTACCCCGGAGCAAGGCCACTCTGCTGGGGTTACCCCTGTCTCATGGGTATTAGTCATTTTCGTAGCAGGCCACAGTGCCGGTAAACCAGGGAAGTCTCTCCCTATTATAAGTTCGTAGTGTAAGTTTTTGGCAACTGCCACTTTGTGAGTCCACCTGCCGACCGCCATGGTTAGAGACACCAGGGTGGTGGGATAGTCTTTTAAGTCCCCATGAATGCACATGACCCCGACTTTCCGGCCAGTATACTCAGCGGACCGCACCAGGGGAGCCCTTACTAGGGACACCAGACTCCCTGAGTCCAGCAGGACCTCCGCTGGAGTGTCTCCCACTTCCATCTGGCACAAGCGATTTAGAGTTTCTGGGGTACCTGCTGCACACAGCTTCCTGGCATATAGCGACTGACGGAAGCCATAGTTCGTGTCCATGGGTTCCACCTGATGTGGACAATCAGCTCGTACTTGGCCAGGCTCCTGACACCGCCAGCAGACTATCGGAGCTGGATCCATAGGGGGTACATCCCGGGCGGGTTTCGTTGACAGAAGTCGCCGGGTCTGGGGTGGAGATTTACAGGGTTTTGACTGCCCCCTCCCAAAATAACCCCCATGTAGATTCCGGGTAGCCCTTATAGCATTCCACCAGGTCGACTATCTCAAGGGCATTACCTGGAGAGACCTGGCCGAACATATCAGCCAATAGTCTATCCAGCATAGCCATGGGACTCAGCACCTCAGGCTGTAGCCATTTTTGCAAAAGGTGGCGTAAGTCATAATACACATTCACCCCCAGTCTTGCCAAAATCTCACCCTTCACTTTTTGGTAGTCGGCCGCTTGATCGTCCGGCAAGTCGAAACACACCAGCTGGGAATCGGATGCCAGGAATGGAGCGACAACCTCAGCCCACTGGTCTCAGGGTAGCTTCTCCCTTGTGGCCACTTTCTCGTACATCGCCAGGTAGGTTTTGATGTCGCCTGCGGGTGTCATCTTAGGAATCGCCGCACAAACTGCCTTCCGGGCATCGTGGATGCTCAGGGTTGCTCCTGCTGTCTGCAAAGCCATCACGTGTTGTAGCAGCAACTGGTTGGTCTCTTGCTGCTGCTTGTTAGCCTCCCGTTGTTGCAGGTTTGTCTCTCGCTGCTGCAAATTAGCCTCCATGAGGGCCTTCAAAACAGCCTCTATTTTGTAGTGGGACACGGGTTGTAATACTTCTGGTTTGATGTATGACATACAACCGTGCCTGAAAAATGCAAACTAAAAAATATTTCGCAGTCTCACTGCTCTTGCCTGCATCCTCCACCAATTGTGGGGATTCGCTCTGGTAGTTAGGATAAGCGGGCGCAGTACAGATGCAAAATACAAGTTTGTAATTCAAACTTCAGTGTTTATTCACACATGATGCCAAAAACAAAAGGTCACTTTTGCAGTGTTGGTGTTACTTCACACCCAATGGCAAGTTAATAAAATAAAAGTCACCTTGGTGGCAGTTCTGCCTCAGAAAGTACAAATACAGGCTTTAGGTGGCCTGTTTCCCTGATACACAGGTCTCCGCTCTCCAACCCAGCACAGGCCTCAGATCCCAGCAAACAGACCTCATGAGCTTCACTGTCAGACGGAGGTAATCCTCTTCACCTGGCAGTGCTGGCTGGTTTTTATGCCTGGCAAAACCCGGCCTGGAACGGGGGGAGTAGTCACCCACCCAGCACTTTGATTACTCCCAGTAAGAGCCGTCCCGGATCAGCTATAACACCTATGCAAAGTACTAAGGTGTGAAACAGCAACTGCTGCTGACACATAAAAAAGTCTCTTATTCCACTGAGGCCAGGAACCTCGGTGACACATACCTATCATCCACAATGATTCCTTGTACCTTCTTACACCAGATACCGCCATACTATGATGCTTCCATACAATGCACGCACAATTCTATTCAGTGCCCTTGTGATGCCACCACACAGTGCCTTAAATGAAGTTAGAGGGGTTGTCTCACTTCAGCAAATGGCATTTATCATGTAGATAAAGTTAATACAAGACACTTACTAAGGTATTGTGATTGTCCATATTGCCTCCTTTACTGGCTGGATTCATTTTTCCATCGCATTATACACTTCTCATTTCCATGGTTACAACCACCCTGCAATCCAGCAGTGGTGGTCGTGTTTGCACACTATAGGAAAAAACACGGACTCTCTGGTGACCGGGACAGTGGGAGAGTGCAGAGGCACGCATGCGCAGCAGCTCCTATTCCAGCCACCAGGGGCACACTGGCCAGAGTCCCTACAGAGAAATTTCCTGATGGGCCAGTGCCCTGGGGGCCGACAGAGCTCTCCTCATGGCCGCCAGCCGGATACATAATGACCTGATGTTCTCAGTCTTAATTAATGCTAGAAGCATGAGGTACTTATGCATGTGGCTGGCGACAGCAGGTTCTCTCCTGAATTCAACTGTATCGCCTTCCTCAGGACAGTGATACAGTTGAATACTGAAGTTAGGGAGGTGGTATTTCGTGCTGCACTGTGATATTTGGCTCTGCTAGGGCGGTATTTTGTGCTGTGCTACGGTTATGCTGGCCTTGCCTTCTGTCACATTAGACCAAACATTGACCCATACTTTGGGCCCCGGGAAAGAAGAAATGCACTGCGCATGCTCCAATCCTGGTCTTACATGACCCCATAATCTTCCACATCGTTTTTAGCACATGCGCAGTACTGCTTTCGGTTCCTGCCCAGGACAGAATAAATGTACATGACAATACTTAGGGATAGTGGTGCCCAAGTAGAGGAATATATTGCATTGAATCTCCTCCACCTTATTCAGGAATTATATAAAATCTGGATTCAGTTACCAATATTGATTGCATCTAGGAAAGCACTGGTAAAAATGTTTATTTCTATCTATAGTCCATTGTGGATTCCATGGATATTTTTGAAATATTTAATGTGATTTCTGCACCAGTCTGGAAATGGGGGAGATCCAGAATGAGTCTTTACAATTTCCCAAAGAAATGGAGAAAGAGGGGGGGGGGGGGGGGGGGGGACCACCAAGCCACTACCTTAAGAGTAGGGACAGCTGACCCACAGGAGTCAAGAGACAACGGTACAGAACACAAAGGGGTTGAGCAAAAATCGTAGTCAGGGAAAAGCCAAGGTCAGTGCATGAAGAGTTTGTGCAATCTAAAGCCAGTCCCAGGGTTGGGGCAGGCAGCTTATGGTCAATGTGAGGAACAGGCAGCAAAGGGTCAAATATGAAAACTGGCAGAAGTTGGTACCCAGGCAAACAACATTATGCCACAGACAACTAGAACCTACTGCTCAGGCAGCCTTCCAAAGGGGAAGGTGCCTTAAATACAAAGAGGAGGCCAGCAATAGGCTGGGGAAGATTAAGAGGTGCATGTGCTGGCCCTTTAAAAGCTGGAGGGAGCTAAATTCCCTACGGAGTGGACAGCGTAGCGCTGCTCTGGCAGTCGTGACCAACAAGAGGAAGCAGCAAGACACTGGCAGCCCCGGACCACCAGAGAAGTAGCAGGAGTAAGCAGGTGAGCGATTTGGCGTCCATTCTACCCGAGAGGAGTGAGTAAGACGTTACAGAACGCTGGTATAACAATAGGTTAAGGTGTTGTGTAGAGATGAGTGAATTTCACAAAATTAGGAGATTCAGTCCAAATAAATTCAACCTGAATCGAAGGTGCCCCAACTGCCCTGAAAATTTTTGTTTCACACTCTGAGGTCTTGTAGGACTGTATCCTACTCCTTTTAACTCAAGATAGCATTAGTAATGTCAAGGTGACATACACTCCTCAAAATTGAAATCGCAACACCAAGACAAAAAATCATGTAATTATGGAAATTTAGTCCTGTTGGAAAAAAAGCTCCTGGGACACTTTGTAGAAATGGCCATATCACTGGTTCCACCACCAAATCAATGTAACGCTGAGCTGTTAGTGTACCTTAAATGAAGACTATTATTATTATTATTAATAATAATTATGCCACCCTACAAAATAATCCCAGGAGTAGGACCAGTGTGAAGTTCCCTTGTGAAGGCCTCTTCATGGCATGACCACTCACGTGGTCTCCAGACCGATCTCTGGCTACCAATCATCCAAGACAAAAGCCATACTCACTACTGAAGAGGATAGACCTCCATTACGGCCTCCATTGCTGTCTTGCACCGTGATAGCCTTTGAGAGCGGTGGTGTGAGGTCACTGCAACACCTGTAGCTGGATATCTTGCTTGTAGCCCAATGTTGTGGAGGCGTCTTCTGATGGTTTGTGTAGACGCTGTTTGCCGTCCTAGACTAGGGATGTGACACCCAATTTCACTTTCAGTACAGAATGGATCACTACGCGGCATTCTTCAAATCAGATGACCCGTCAGTGCAGAGGTTTGCCTCTGTGCACATCTTACTGTCATTCTAGGTTGTCATTGTTCTTCCAACTAACCGGACATGCAATGTTGAACAGGGCTGACATCTCAGCCTAGGCATTTAGCCAGAGTGATAAACCAAGGTCTCTCAGATCAAGGATTCTTTCGCTCTCAGTTTGTCACCAGTGGCGATAACTGGTGCGTTGATGAACAGGAGGCATCATGCAATCATACCACATAACTGGATTTTTGAGGTTTCATGCTTTAAGTTCTGGCTCTTATGTGCCTTCATTATGACACAGATTGGAGCTAGGTGCTTGAAAATGTGATCATCTGCAGATCTTCGCGACACCTGTTACTTTCTCGATTTGCATAATCGTACAGCTCGTCCTTCTTGGTGTTACAATTTCAACTTTGAGGAATGGTATATACAGCTATGGGTAAATGGACGGTAGCCGGTAGTAACAAACAGCTGTGCTGTCAGAGTTTTTTTATTTTTTATTAAAAAATAGTCCAAAAATAATCTCTTATCTGGTGGCAGATGTTTTCTTCTCTGTTTTCTGATCTGTCAAATAGCGGCTGCCATTTTGAAAGATTCATCCGAAACGAATCACAAGAGTATCGGATTTGCCAAATTTAGAATATTTTGGGAAATTCATAACGAATCTGATTAATTAGGATTGATTCGCTCATCTCTAGTGTTGTGAGAAAGATGTAGGGTTATATCAACAGAATTTTGGCTAGTATAAGTCATTTCACTTATAATGCCTCTTGGAATATTTCTTACTGGTTTGTGGTACTTTGATTACACTAAAACCCAAAATTTCTGCAAAAGATTTGGACAACAGTGACGTACATGTGCCCAGATGTTCCACCAATTTGGCCAATTTAATGCATTGTCTTTGGAGACGTCCTAAGCGTCATCGGTACTGGAAAGACATCACTGAGACTTGCTATGGGTTTTCAAACCTAGGTTCCCTGATGTTATATTTATTTGGGAAGGTTTCCCCTAAAACATTTCTAAACTGCTCTGTGGAGCTATTACTACTAGGGCAATTTTGATTGCTAAACTCCTAAAGGGTGTCCTGAAATTTTGGATGGTGGTCAAAATCCCCTTCACTGGAAGAGAATCAAATTATAATTTTTTTACTAAATCTAATGATTTCCAAAGAGAATAAAAAAAAAAAAAATGAAAAAAAAAATCAAATTTTTGGAATTTCTGGATAGGGGCCTTCTCCTTCGAAGATTTCCTTGTGTTAAGTGGCTAATAAGAAAATATGATTCCTTTTTTTTTACCTTTTCCTCTCCTTTATGAAGGTTTGCCAGAGTGTGGTGGGAGTCGTGGGGGGGAGGTTGGTATATTTGTTTTTGTTGGATCCTTGATCGAAGTAAAGAAAATGAATACCGACATGAAGTTTTCCTAATTCCTGACGCCACACCTTACTTCCCATTCAACGATAAACACATTAAAACAATTATAGGATGCAGAGCCGCTTATTTGTGTAATCAACATGCATTAGGGGGCTTGAATTCTGGGAAAGCACTAATTCCAAATGACAGGGTTTGGGTGGCAAAAAGAAAAAATCTGGAAAAACCATGACACAGGGTGGTCTACACATAATGCTAAGGATGACTTGTTCAGATATGGGACAGATTAGAAAGGTCATTAACCACGTACAGGGATGAGAAAACCAATCTGTAATATTTCCCTGCATTTATTTTTAACCTGACGAGAAAGTGAGTTTAACGGAAACAAAAAAAAAAATCCAGAGCTTCAACATTCAGATTCAAAGGCTAAAAATAGAGTTGATCGTCCTCAGATTTTTTTTTTTAGCCTTTCAGAGTTAATCAGGGTCCTAGTAGGGGGTACAGAGGAAGAAGTTGCACCCATGTTACCTACCTTGTTACATAATGGGTACTTTGTATGCAATCTGACCAGGAGGGTCCTAATTGACCTAAGGGTTGTATGCCCAGTCTAAACATGGGCACTGCCCTAATGTCCATAGGATCAGTTCAGCCCTGGTAAAGTGTCTGATATTGACAGGGTTTTCTGCTTTCTCTGATTAAACTTTCTAAAATGTCATACACTGGGCTTCCCTAATGATTCATGTTCTCCTAGTTACTCCTTTGGTTTGGGAAGTTGCAACTGCCTTGCATCCGAATATGGATTTGGCTATTGCCTTGCTTTGCCTGGTTGATTAGGGTGGAGTTGCTGATTGTCTAGTCTTTTTATATATTCAGGTCTTATTCCATTCTGGTTGTTTGGTATAATGCTTGCCCAGATGCATTCCCTTTCACATAGTCTTTTTCTTTCTTTCTTTGCTGTTGTATTGTCTTAGCTGATTTAGGCCTGTTTCACGCCTGTGTTAGGCCTCTTTCACACGAGCCTGTCCAGATAAGGTCCGGATGTGTCCCGGTGCATTGCGGCAAACCCGCGTGAGTAGGTACGCAATTGCAGTCAGTTTTGACTGCGATTGCGTTCCGTTGTTCAGTTTTTATCGCGCGTGTGCAATGCGTTTTGCACGCGCGTGATAAAAAACTGACTGTGGTACCCAGACCCGAACCCGGACTTCTTCACAGAAGTTCAGGTTTGGGTTAGGTGTTGTGTAGATTGTATTATTTTCCCTTATAACATGGTTATAAGGGAAAATAATAGCATTCTGAATACAGAATGCATAGTAAAATAGGGCTGGAGGGGTTAAAAAAAATTAAAAATAATTTAACTCACCTTATCCACTTGTTCGCTCAGCCGGCATCTCTTCTGTCTTCATCTGTAAGGAAAAGGACCTTTGATGACGTCACTACGCTCATCACATGGTCCGTCACATGATCCATCACCATGGTGATGGATCATGTGATGAGCGTAGTGATGTCATCAAAGGTCCTTTTCCTTACAGATGAAGACAGAAGAGATGCCGGCTGCGCGAACAAGTGGATTAAGGTGAGTTAAATATATATATTTTTTTTAACCCCTCCAGCCCTATTGTACTATGCATTCTGTATTCAGAATGCTATTATTTTTCCTTATAACCATGTTATAAGGGAAAATAATAATGATCGGGTCCCCATCCCGATCGTCACCTAGCAACCGTGTGTGAAAATCGCACCGCATCCGCACTTGCTTGCGAATTTCACGCAACCCCATTCATTTCTATGGGGCCTGCGTTGCGTGAAAAATGCACAAAATAGAGCATGCTGCGATTTTCCCGCAACACACAAGTGATCCGTGAAAATCACCGCTCATGTGCACAGCCCCATAGAAATGAATGGGTCCGGATTCAGTGCGGGTGCAATGAGTTCAACTCACGCATTGCACCCACGCGGAAAACTCGCCCGTGTGAAGGGGGCCTCAAGCAGATCCGGCAGGCTGTTCCAGCTGGATCCATTACTGCCAGAATGCCGGTATTCAGCACATGTGCACATACAGGCAGCAGTCTCCTGTATCTGCACCTGCACTGAAGAGGTCGTAACAACCATATGAGCAAATCACGTGATCACTGTCATTTTGGACACTATGGATGCAACACTTGGGCAGCAGGGGGCTTCTACGTGCGTGCTGGGGTAAGCAATAACATTTCATATGACATTACACATCCAAGTATGGCAATTCAGACAGACATTTTATAAGAAAGCAACCCCATGTAGGATGACACTTCACAGATTGCATAGCTTTAGGAACCCGGCTAGAAAAGTTGAGCCAGTAAGGCTACTTTCACACTTGCGCTTGATCGGATCCGTTCTGAACGGATCCGATCATATTAATGCAGACGGAGGCTCCGTTCAGTACGGATCCGTCTGCATTAATAACTTTAAAAAAATTCGCAAGTGCGCAAGTGCGCAAGTAGCCTGCGCGGATCCGTTCAGACTTTCAATGTAAAGTCAATGGGGGACGGATCCGCCTGAAGATTGAGCCACATTGTGGCATCTTCAAACGGATCCGTCCCCATTGACTTACATTGTAAGTCTGAACGGATCCGCACGCCTCCGCACGGCCAGGCGGACACCCGAACGCTGCAAGCAGCGTTCAGCTGTCCGCCTGTCCGTGCGGAGGCGAGCGGAGCGGAGGCTGAACGCCGCCAGACTGATGCAGTCTGAGCAGATCCGCATCCATTCAGACTGCATCAGGGCTGGACGGAGGCGTTCGGGTCCGCTCGTGAGCTCCTTCAAACGGAGCTCACGAGCGGACCGACGAACGCTAGTGTGAAAGTAGCCTAAGGAATTCCAGGAGATTTCAGCTCTGAAGCTTTCAGAACTGTGAATGCAGCTCTACAGTATAAGGGCATTATTCACACCTCGGTAAATCGTGGACGTGCACTGTCCATGTTCTCCAGAGACACGTATCCATTGATTTTAGTTTGCTCATTCACACATGGGTTAATGGAAAAACAATGGGAACCAAACATGCTCATAAAAGTCCATGAAATAGCCAGAGGTCCTTGAAACAAAACATGGATGCCATCCTTGTTCTCTTTTACACTGAAAAAAAATGAGTAAAATGTTAAAAAAAACAAAAAGGACCACCGACAGATACAAAAACAAATCCTGATCTCGGCCCTTTGCAGATGCAAAGATCAGATAATAATTACAGGGGTATTCCGGTTTTTATTTCTTTTATTTTTATAATATGAAATTATCAATTTTCAAATATACATGTGTTCAAAATCTTGCTTCCATACCTTTCTTATATAAGGTTGTTGACCCATATTTACACAGCAAAATGGTATAATCAGCCCTGGTTAATGTATCCAAGGCCTAACTGAAACATGGCATCAGTCATATGACACCCCACTGACATGCAGTAAGCAACATACATGTGCTGGGTCAGCACACATGACGCTTCCATGGGATAACTACATAGGAGTAATGGTGAAAAGCCTTGTGGCTATTAAAACAACTACCTCACGGTATGTGTGTTAACATGGCTGCCTGTTTCTAGGTGATTTGTAAAATAGCTGTTTGTCTCTAGGTGATGTTGTCATGTTGCTAATAAAGGTAACTGTAAAAAAAAAAAAAAAAATCTGAATAAACTGCTATTCACCTGTTAGATATCTGGACAGTTAAGTGAATGCCAGAGGTCACATGACAGAATTGAGGGTCACATGAATGACGCCATCTCTAGTCCTAATTACGGTAGATCTCCTATGGGTGCACTTTACAGGACGAAAAAAAATATTTGTATTTTTTTTTTAAAAGAGAGAGAGGCTATCCTGCAGATATAATAAAGGTTAAATAAATGTATATTAGAAAATTATATAACTGCCTATCCTCTAAAAAAAAATGTATGTAATCATTAAAACCGGAATACCTCTTTAAGTAATCCGATGACATCCTGGGAGTTGTAGTTAGCTCACAGCAGCCGTAGTTATACTGATATGCTGTGGTATGGATAATCTACTACTAGAGTCAGCATTGCTCAAACCTGGAGAACCCTGCAAGTGACCAAGTGTGAGAATTGTGTCATCTGGGCAAAGCCCGGTGGTTCTTCATAATCTAATGATTGGTCTCATTGATAGAACAGATCCGCTGTAATGTTTTCCGTCTGTCACGGTGTTTATACAGATGGCCGCGTCCGTGATTTCCTGTGACGTACGACATCTATTTATTACTGTTCGTGATATTCCTATGTCCAGTGTCACTCTCCATGATGTTTAGATCCTTTCTCGATGACCTTTGTGCTTTATAACCATGTGACGTTCTACCCGAGCAGCCAAGTTCATAACTTTCTATCTATGCACAGTATTTGTTCTACCTGGAAACCATAAACAAGCAGGATAGGGGCTGCTGTCGACAGATCTTTCTTTGGATTTATTTTCTACAGCAACTCATTGACCATTTAAGGGGTTTTTTCGTCTCAGACAATGGGGCCATATCGCTAGGATATGCTCCCATTGTC
Source organism: Bufo gargarizans (assembly GCF_014858855.1). NCBI lineage: Eukaryota > Metazoa > Chordata > Amphibia > Anura > Bufonidae > Bufo > Bufo gargarizans. Next base: position 58,769,900 of record NC_058081.1, on the reverse strand, counting down.
TTATAGGTGCGGGTCGGGAATGGACCCCCACAGAGTGGAGGCTGGAGGACTCTGGTCTGGCCACCACCAAGCTCTCTCCCCCATAGAAGTGAATGGGAGTCCACCGCGCATTACCAGCCACCACTCCCATTCCCTTCTATGGGCCCGATGGAAATAGCCGAGCGGCCCCATAGAAAATGAATAGAGGGCGGCTGTACATGTGCAGTGCACCCACCACCACTTTCAGGGCTCTGTTCTCGATATAGGTGCGGGTCCCAGAGGTGGGACCCGCACCTATCAGACAATGGGGGCATAGCCTAGCGATATGCCCCCATTGTCGAAGATTAGAATAACCCTTTAAAATATGGATGTCTAATCCTACAATGAATGTGTTAATGAGATCGGGGGACAGAGGAGGAGTATAAGGGTATATTTATACAACTGAAAGTCTGTTACATACATCTGTAATGAAAAGACCCTAGCCTGCTTGTTGACAGTTTTCACGCAGCCATAGAATTTCTAGAGTGGCATGACTATAGAGGTCCTGGCAGGACCTCTACGCCAGGGAGTCTGAAGGCCCTCCTCACCACTCCAATGCTGTCTGCCTCTGCACTGGTCCTGCCAGCCACTAACCTCTGGCACCAGCATGGGCGGACTGGCTATAGACCCTACAAGGAAAATTCCTGGTTGGTCGATGACCAGGGGGCTGCCTGACTCTTGAGGCTTCCTTTTGAGCCAGGTATATAAAGATCTGATGCCCCCCAGTGTTAAATAAGGTCAGGTACTTTTGTACCAGGCCGGCAGCTGCAGGTGCCCTCCTGAATTTGACTGTATTGCCGTCCTCAGATGTCGTCATGATGGTCTGGGCTGAATGGAGAATAAGAAGAAAGAGACCATCTACATCAGAGGGGCAACTTCTGGGTAGTATTTTGTGCTGCATTGCGGTATTTAGTTCTCGAGCTATATTTTGCACAACGCTATTTTATTGCTGAGCCTACTTGTGTTGGACTCCCCTGTAAGCTAGGCAGGTGGATGGAGACAAACTCACTCTGACAATTGAGGAACGCTGGAACGGCTTTACTGATAATTTTGCAGTATAGAAACAGTCAATTTATATTAAGTAGGGACGCTGTCTCTTTAAGAAACTGAGTTGATAGCAGCAGAGAGGGTGTAACTGCAGTCTCTCAAGAAGTGGTTTATAACGCTATAAAGTCTCCCAGGGGCCGCACTTAGGACTGTATTACACCAACAGATTACCTGACCAATATCTGTCCTATCAGACCAATAGTTGGTGTGTAAACGGCCATCACACCAATGATTGGTAAGAAATCTGTCAGATTACTATTCCTCCCAGTGGGAGAGAGATCCTCCAGGGGCTCGGTCTCTATCTCTCCACGGTGGGCCCTCTCTCTTTGCTGCAGTGGAGGCCGGGCACTTCTGAGGCCTTGCTTACCTGCCACATGTGCTCCACACTCTGCTCCCTTGCACTGGTCCGTGCTGCACTCTTCCCTCAGTGCCACACAATGCTCTGCCTGCCACAGCCTCTCTGTACCTGTCTGGGCAGCCCTGCTATACTAGGGTGACCACATTTCCTAACTGCCATTCAGGGACACTTACTTTCACAAGTGCATTTCGTCAAACTTATACTTGAGACTGGCAAAAACATATCTGCCTGTGCATTTTTCAGTATTTCTGCATAACAGACACACTACATCCATGTACCCTGCCAGCAAAATTATTATTATTATTTTATTATTTATATAGCGCCAGCAAATTCCGTAGCGCTGTACAATGGGTCGACTAACAGACATGCAATTGTAACCAGGCAAATGGACGCACAGGAACAGAGGGCCTTGCTCAATGAGCTTACATGCTACAGGGAGTGGGAAATCGCAGTGATCAATGAATTATCTGACAAATACTAGTGGGGCGGCAGTGTGTCAAATGTCCAATCTGTGGTATTTGACACAGCACCTTTATTTATTTTTTCCTAAAGTCAAAAACAATATTCCAGACTTGCACGCCCTAACATCTACATATCCATTGCTTATATGTTGCCTGAGCCTCTCCATGTGTCTTTTAATTTGCACTTACATTCCATTTCCTTCCTCTAATTCCATGCAGTAACTAACTTACTACACGTTTTACAAGTCACACAACATCCGATCCAACTTTCTAAGAAATAAATATTTGCTGCCCTAACCCCAAAGAAGAGGCAGACATAATTATTCATTGCAAAGTTAAACTTACATTTTGTCCTCTTTAATGCTGATAACGGCCGCACAGTTACAGGCACAGTAGAGATCCCGGCCAGGCCGATATCACGTGAGTCTAAGATCACGCGGTCGCGGTCACGCTACTCGGCCGCGCAGCAAGGCAGGGGAGGAGCCACACACACACAGGACAGTACTATGCGATGCCGATCTGATTCGGCGATCGCATATTATAAAGAAGTGACTGTCACAGCAGCAGTTGGCGGCTCAGGTCATTCCGGGACACTGCATTGTCCCGGAATGACGGTGACCGGGACCCGGGACAGACTCTCCAAATGCGGGACTGTCCCGGGTGATCCGGGACACGTGGTCACCCTAGTGGCCACATCCCCAGCACCCCTGCGCTCTGGTAAGGGACCCTGCTTTGGATCTCCTGCACTGCACTCCTCTCCTCCTCCAGGCACTTCCTGTGTCCTGCAGGCTTTATTTCTAGCTGGGAATGGGCTCCCTCTGCTGGACAGGAATGATGACAGCAAGTCTATGTCCCAGCATCTCCTGACACCACACCCCTACAGCATGAGGCTATTTTAGTTTTTATCCACGGACATTTTACTTTCCCAGTCCACCCCTGGACACCAGACATCCATGACAAGAGCAGACCAAGGCGGAGACCACTGTGGGGCAATGCTGGAGAAATAAACTGCTGCATACCATGAAAACAGCCTACCAATGAGGGGCCAACACAACTGGTCTCCTCCTGCCATCCGCCTCTGCTGCCCATACAACTGCTTCTGACACTAATCACATTGTGCATGCAGCGACAAGATGAGGGCGAATCTACTGCTTGTGGAGACAATCGAAACTGACCGGCAGGGGCGTACCACCAATGAGGCCAGGTGAGGCAGCACCAGCTAGGGGCAAAAGGGGGGCAGCAGAAGGGCCATGGGCAATGAACGCTTTCATTGTGGCAAAGGGGTTAGGTTAAGAAATTGGCATGGGGGGGGGGGGGCGCCATTTCAGTTTTCACCTCAGACAGCAGAAAGGCTAGGTGCACCCCTGCCTGACCAGACTAGATGACCCAATTTATGATGCCCTGATAGCATAGCCTTTACATCAGGAGCTGTAGAGTAAACTTAAAGGTGTTCTCTGGGCTACAGATGTTGACAGTCTATCCTCAGGGTAGGTTATCAGATAGATGAGGGGCTGACACACAGCTGTTTCAGGCTGCCCCCACTCTGGGAACTAACAGTGTATGGATCGGAAGCAGAAGAATTGGTATACTGTGGCACTGTCGTACTGGAGCTGCAGTACCCAGCCACGGCCACTACACAGTGTATGGCGCTGTCTACCTCCAGCTACACAGTTTCCTTTCTGGCACCGTGGACGCCCAAAACAGCTGATCGGTCTTGTGCTGGGTGTCAGACTCCCATCGATGATGATATTGATGACTTATCTGGAAAATAGGTCATCAATATCTAATACCTTTAAAGGGGTTGTCTCATCTCAGACAATGGGGGCAGATCGCTAGGGGATGCCCCCATTGTCTTATAGGTGCAGGTCCCACCGCTGGAACCCGCACCTATATCGGGGACGGAGCCCCACAAAGTGGCGGCTGGAGGGCTGCGGTCTGGCTATCACCAAGCTCTCCCCATAGAAGTGAATGGGAGCGCACCGTACATGACCGGCCACCACTCCCATTCACTTCTATGGGCCCCACGGAAATAGACGAGCCAGTGCTTGCCTATTTTTGGTGGCCACATAGAAAATGAATGGAGGGCAGCTGTGCAGTGTGCCCTCTACCACTTTTGGGGCTAGGTGACTCCCATCTGTAAGACAATGGGGGCATATCCTAGCGACATGCCCCCATTGTCTGAGATGAGACAACCCCTTTAATGTTGAAAGAACTAACCGTCCCACTGAATTAAAGGAGTGTCTTATGACATGCTGTTTCTATTGACAACCAGCAGAATTATGAATGCAGCTCTGAGGATCAGCACAAAATAAGTAATAAAGTGACCCGGCTTTTTATATAGATTCCTTCGTAGGATGGGGGCCTTCAAGGTGGATATAGCAGAAGGATACGGAAAAACGTATTTGTGCTTGGAGAGGTCAAATTAGTGGCAGCATGGAGGACAGAGATATTCATTGCGCATCGTTGCGTCACGCGGGGCTCCGGGAAAATGTGTGAAATAATGACATAAACATGTGGAGTAGTGATATGATCATGGATGACGCACGTCCTAATACGCCCCCCCACCCGGTGATTAGGATGAGAGGATGTGATCATTACTAAGGACCTCCATACACAAACATCCCCAATGTGCGTAAACTCCAATTCTCCAGAAATTTCATGTCTTCAGTTTCCCGTCTGGCAGCGGCCACTTTGGCCTTTTTTTTTTTTTACTGCAGTTCATCATCTAAAACCATCATATTCCAGTTTGGGGCCCCTGTATGTTACTGGGAGACACAGCTGGTTGATTGGATAAGGAGTAATCAGGGGCGCACCACCAATGAGGCCAGGTGAGGCGATCGCCTCAGGCGGCACCAGGTAGGGGCAAGAGGGGAGCAATGGAAGGGCCATGGGCAATGAGCGCTTTCATTGTGGCAAAGGGGTTAGGTTAAGAAATTGGTGTGGGGGGAGGGGTGCTGTTTCAGTTTGTGCCTCAGGCAGCAGAAAGGCCAGGTGCACCCCTGGGCGTAATATTTCGTTGCATACATGGCAGTGGCACGGTACATATTATTGCAGATTTTAGCATACTTTTCATAGGGCAGTATTTTGATACCCCTTATTTAAAGCGTCCTATCCTGGTAAAGGACTGCTGAAAAGGATGGGACAGACCCCTGTGAACCTATCCCCAAGAGTCCTCTTTCATTGCGGCGCTCAATATCTATGGCTCCAGTGCAACAGCGCCACCTGCTGTCTGTGGAAAGAAAACACCCAAATTTCCAAAAGTTTGGATTTACGAAATTCTTATTCTAAATTGTTATTCGTGTCTTTTGGCGGGAAGGTTTACATGATATTATATTTATAAAGGCTTTAATATAATGTGCTGTGTGTAATATGAAGACAGAAGGTGAGGATGGACTTTTTTTTTATGTCATCCTATAAGCAGCTGACAGCGGAGAAATCCTTTAGGTGACAAAAAAGTCATTACAGATGCATGGCGAGTTGGCGACATTTATGCGCAACAAGAAATGCCCGTGACATTTCATGTAGTGTATTTCAATGGTGTCGCAATGCGACATGCTGCTACTGCAATGCAACAGGATTTGCGACTGGATTTTTGCAACTGTCGCATCGCAACACTATTGAAATGCATTACATGAAATGTCACGCTAATGTATTGGGATTGTCCATATTGCCTCCCTGGCTGGCTGGATTCACTTTTCCATCGCATTATACACTGCTCGTTTCCATGGTTACGACCACCCTGCAAGCCATCAGTGGTGGTCGTGCTTGGATAAAAGGAAAACAGGATAAAGCCTTGGCCTCTCTGATGGCTGGGACAGTGGGAGCGTGCAGAGGCACGCATGCACAGCAGCTCCCATCCCGGCCACATTGTATCTGCGCTGCAGCGGTAGTCGCAACCACGGAAACGAGCAGTGTATAATGTGATGGAAAGATGAATCTTGCCAGGAAAGGAGGCAATATGGGCAATCTTCTATATATATAATGAAGGACGTATATATGTATGTATGTTCCGCGATCACTCAAAAACACAACCATCGATTTCAACGAAACTTGGTATACGCATCCCTCGCTACCTGGAAAGAAATCTTGTGGGGGTCATTCGCCCCTACACAGCAGCTGCATGGAGTTTGTATGCTCCAACTTTTTTTGCTACACGTATTTTTCTCTGTAACTCAAGAACTCATCGATCAGTTTCTACTAAACTTGGTCCTTACTATCTGGGAAAGAACACTGTGGAGGTAACATGCCGGTACACAATGGGCTTCTGTCTGTCCGTTCTTTATGCGTGACCAAACGACTTGAGCGATCTTCACCAAATTTGGAACACAGACACATCATAGTAACATAGTAAGGCTACATGCACACAACCGTTGTCAATGAGGCCGCAAAAGATGCAGACAGCGCACCGTGTGCCGTCCGCATCCGCACTTCCATTCCGCGGCCCCGCAAAAAAATTAGAACATATCCTATTCTTGCCGCAACCACGGACAAGAAAAGGCATTTCTATTATAGTGCCGTCCATGATCCAAAACGGATCCACACAAAAATACGGATGATGTCCATGTGCATTCCGTATTTTGCGGAACAGCTGGCCCCTAATAGTCCCATTCTTGTCCGTAATGCAGACAATAATAGGACATGTTCTATTTTTTTGAGGAACGGACATACGGAAACGGAATGCACACAGAGAAACTTCAGTTTTTTTTGCGGACCCATTGAAATCAATAGATTCGTATGCGGTCCGGAAAAATAAAACTGAAGAACGGACACGGAAAGAAAATACATTCATGTGCATGAGGCCTTAGGCGGGATTCACATCACGGTTTCATTTTCCATTCTGTTCCATCTAGAGTTGCACCGGGTATCGAACTTTCGATACCCAAATGATACTTTTGTACCTGGATCGATCCCATACCGGGATATCCTATTTGACTATACTAGGCTGCACTACTGCGCAGCCTAGTATCTGTTAGAGAACATAGAGCGCGCTGCTCTCCGCTCGCGCCATGTTCTCCTCAGCAGCACAGTGCAGAAGGAGAGAGTCCCTCCCTCCCCACTGTGACGCGGCCGCCACTTCCACCAATGAATATAATTAACCCATTAACACAAATGTAGGCAATGGGTACTGGCCGTATCACACAGCTGGCACCTGGCCTCTATGCAGGGCCGGTGCCACCTGTAAGGCGACCTAGGCAGCAGCCTAGGGCGCAATTTAGCAGGGGGCGCCGGAACCGTGCGATAAAAAAAAAAAACGTTGGTTAAGTGGCCAGCAGCGCAGCATGCTCTAGTAAGCAGGGCTGGTGCTTCCATAGAGTCCTTAGGGGCCCCCCCGCAACTAACTATAGGCAGGAGACACGTGTCACCCGGAGATGAGCACTTCCATTGTGGAAGCGTTCATCTCCAGTCATCTGTATCGCCGTCCTCAGGACAGCGATACAGATGACTGTGCAGCAGGGCAGGGGAGGGAGAGGTGTGTCCCGTCCTCTGATAGGCTGCAGGCACTAGGCCAACGCAGGCAGCACGATGACGTCATCACGCCGCCTGAGCCCTGAGCCGTACAGCCAGAAGAGGCCTGCATCGCTGACATGGAGGTAAGTATAAGTGTTTTTTTGTTGTTGTCATCAATAATAATGGTGGCTACTGGGCTGGCACATGATCGGGGGGGCCTATGGCTACTGGGACATGATAGGGGGGCCCTATGGCTACTCGCACATGATAGGGCGGGCCTATGGCTACTGGCACATGTTGATGGGGGGGGGCTCTGGCTACTGGCACACAAAACGTACATAAATAAATAAAAAGTATACATATTAGGTATCGCCGTGTCCGTATCAACCGGCTCTATAAAAATAAAAATATCACATGACCTAACCCCTCAGATGAACACCGTAAAAAAATTAAAATAAAAACTGTGCTAAATAAACAATTTTTTGTCACCTTACATCACAAAAAGTGTAATAGCAAGCGATCAAAAAGTCACACGCACCCCAAAATAGTGCCAATAAAACCGTCATATCATCCCGCAAAAATCATACCCTACCCAAGGTAATCGCCCCCAAAAACTGAAAAAATTATGGCTCTCAGACTATGAAAACACTAAAACATGATTTTTTTTGCTTTTAAAAAAGAAATCATTGCGTAGAACTTACATAAATTAAAAAAATATATACATATTAGGTATCGCCGCATCCGTGATAACCTGGTCTATTAAAATATCACATGATCTAACCTGTCAGATGAATGTTGTAAATAACAACAAAAAATAAAAACAGTGCCAAAACAGCTATTTCTTGTTATCTTGCCTCACAAAAAGTGTAATATAGAGCAACAAAAAATCATATGTACCCTAAACTAGTACCAACAATACTGCCACCATATCCCGTAGTTTCTAAAATGGGGTCACTTTTTTGGAGTTTCTACTCTAGGGGTGCATCAGAGGGGCTTCAAATGGGACATGGTGTCAAAAAAAACAGTCTAGCAAAATCTGCCTTCCAAAAACCTTATGGCATTCCTTTCCTTCTGCGCCCTGCCGTGTGCCCGTACAGCGGTTTACAACCACATATGGGGTGTTTCTGTAAACTACAGAATCAGGGCCATAAATATTGAGTTTTGTTTGGCTGTTAACCCTTGCTTTGTTACTGGGAAAAATAGATTAAAATGGAAAATTTGCCCAAAAATTGAAATTCTGAAATTTCATCTCCATTTGCCAATAACTCTTCTGGAACACCTAAAGAGTTAACGACGTTTGTAAAATCTGTTTTAAATACCTTGAGGGGTGTAGTTTCTTAGATGGGGTCACTTTTATGGAGTTTCTACTCTAGGGGTGCATCAGGGGGGCTTCAAATGGGACATGGTGTCAAAAAAAACAGTCCAGCAAAATCTGCCTTCCAAAAAACGTATGGCATTCCTTTCCTTCTGCGCCCTGCCGTGTGCCTGTAAAATAGTTTACGACCACATATGGGGTGTTTCTGTAAACTACAGAATCAGGGCCATAAATATTGAGTTTGGTTTGGCTGTTAACCCTTGCTTTGTAAAAGTAAAAAAAATATTAAAATGGAAAATCTGCCAAAAAAGTGACATTTTGAAATTGTACCTCTATTTTTCATGAATTCTTGTGGAACACCTAAAAGGGTTAACAAAGTTTGTAAAATCAGTTTTGAATACCTTGAGGGGTGTAGTTTACAGAATGGGGTCATTTTTGGGCTGTTTCTATTATGTAAGCCTCGAAAAGTGACTTCAGACCTGAACTGGTCCCTAAAAATTGGGTTTTTGAAAATTTCAAGATTTGCTTCTAAACTTCTAAGCTTTGTAACATCCCCAAAAATAAAATGTCATTCCCAAAATGATCCAAACATGAAGTAAACATATGGGGAATGTAAAGTAATAACTATTTTTGGAGGTATTACTATGAATTATAGAAGTAGAGAAATTGAAACTTTGAAATTTGCATTTTCACATTTTTTTTGGGTAAATTTGGTTTTTTTTTTATAAATAAAAATATTTTTTTTTTACTTTATTTTACCAGTGTCATGAAGTACAATATGTGACGAAAAAACAATTTCAGAATGGCCTGGATAAGTCAAAGCGTTTTAAAGTTATCACCACTTAAAGTGACACTGGTCAGATTTGAAAAAAATGGCCGGGTCTTTAAGGTGAAATAGGGCTGAGTCCTTAAGTGGTTAATGGCTGTCTGTGCCGTTCTGCAAATTGCGGAACGCACACAGACGCCATCTGTGTTTTGCGGACCGCAAAACACACAACGGTCGTGTGCATGAGGACTTATTCTGCTGCTTCTCCTGCATGATGTGCCTGTTTTAGCAGCAGCAGAGCCCTGTGAGAGAGAGCTCCCCGACACGGTAAGGCTACTTTCACACCAGCGTTTTTACTGGATCCGGCAGGGCTCAGCAAAAACGCTTCCGTTACTGATAATACAACCGTCTGCATCCGTTATGAACGGATCCGGTTGTATTATCTTTAACATAGCCAAGACGGATCCGTCATGAACTCCATTGGCAGATCAGTTTTCTATTGTGCCAGACAAAACGGATCCATCCCCATTGACCTGCATTAGGGGTCATGCTGGATCCGTCTTGCTCCACATCCCAGGACGGAAAGCAAACTGCAACATGTCGCGGTTTGCTCTCCGGTATGGGAACGCAACTAAATGGAACAGAATGCATTTTGGAGCATTTTTTTTCCGGTATTAAGACCCTATAGCCCCTTTCACACGGGCGAGAATTCCGCGTGGATGCGATGCGTGAGGTGAACGCATTGCACCCGCACTGAATACCGACCCATTCATTTCTATGGGGCTGTGCACATAAGCGGTGGTTTTCACGCATCACTTATGCGTTGCCGGAAAATCACAGCATGCTCTATTTTGTGCGTTTTTCACGTAACACAGGACCCATAGAAATGTGTGGATGCGGTGCGATTTTCACGCACGGTTGCTAGGAGACGATCGGGATGGAGACCCGATCATTATTATTTTCCCTTATAACATGGTTATAAGGGGAAATAATAGCATTCTGAATACAGAATGCATAGTACAATAGGTCTGGAGGGGTTAAAAAAATAATAATAATTTAACTCACCTTAGTCCAGTTGATCACACAGCCGGCATCTCTTCTGTCTCCTTTGCTGAACAGGACCTGTGGTGATGTCACTCCGGTCATCACATGTTCCTTCACATGATCTTTTACCATGGTGATGGATCATGTGATAGATCATGTGATGACCTGTCATGGTCTTACCTTCGTTTGACATGTGCTGGCGGCCATCTTGGTTTCTGGGTTTCTTGTAGCCTCCCACCCTGCGGCTTCTCCTTCCCACTGGGAGGAGCTGGATGCCTAGCTCATATATATAGAAGGTCTGTGGCTTCAGTTCCTTGCTTGGTCCTCCTGTGTTCACATGCTTCTAAGACTGCTGCTGCTTCTGGTTCCTGATCCTGGCCTCGTCTGACTACCCCGTTGGTTCCTGATCCTGGCTTCGTCTGACTACCCCGTTGGTTCCTGATCCTGGCTTCGTCTGACTACCCCGTTGGTTCCTGATCCTGGCTTCGTCTGACCACCCTCCTGGTTCCTGACCTCTGTCTACGCAAGACCCTGCTTCGGTTTAGCCATCCGTTTGGACTTTTGCTACGGCTTGATTTCCAATAAAGCCTTCTTATTTCCACTCATCTCTGTTGTACGTCTGGTTCATGGTTCCATGACATGACCGGAGTGACGTCACCACAGGTCCTGTTCCTGCAATGAATGCTCACCACGGGTCCTGTTCAGCAAAGGAGACAGAAGAGATGCCGGCTACGCGATCAAGTGGATTAAGGTGAGTTAAATTATTTTAGATTTTTTTTAACCCCTCCAGCGCTATTTTACTATGCATTCTGTATTCAGAATGCTATTATTTTCCCTTATAACCATGTTATAAGGGAAAATAATACAATCTACAGAACACCGATCCCAAGCCCGAACTTCTGTGAAGAAGTTCGGGTTTGGGTACCAAACATGCGCGACTTTTCTCACGCGAGTGCAAAACACATTACAATGTTTTGCACTCGCGCGGAAAAATCGCGGGTGTTCCCGCAACGCACCCGCACATTTTCCCGCAACGGCCGTGTGAAAGAGGCCTATGACTGATCTCAATACCGGAAAACTCAAGAAACGCTAGTGTGAAAGTAGCCTTAGCAGCACTTTACTGCTCTGACCTCCTGACCACTGTGACCTGCAGAACCCGGCCCGGAAAGGTATCTCCAGTAGTGTTGAGCGAACTTGTGTTTTAAGTTCGGCGTCCGTTCGGGATCGGGTTATCGAAGAATCCCGTTAAGGATTTAGTCACCATGAACCATAATAGCATTCGGAATCCATAACGGGATTCTTCGATAACCCGATCCCGAACTTTGGACGCGGAACTTAAAACACAAGTTTGCTCAGCACTAATCTCCAGCATCCCACAGACAGTCCGCACATGTGCTGCAGGGTGGAAGGGAGGGGGACACAGCGAGCTTACACTGGGTCATTAGTGTGTATGTAGTGTGGGGATTTGCTCTGGTAGACAGGCTAGCTAAACAGTTCGGTGTTAATTCACACAAGGAAAAAACAAATGACCGTTCACAGTCTTGGTGTTTGTTCACACCTTGCAATGTCCATAGAACAAAATCTTCACCTGGTTAGCAGTCTTTCCCCCAGCCGTCCACCGCAGGCTTTAGGGGCCTGTTTTCCAGCATGCGGCTTTCAAGCCTTTAGCACAGCACCAATTCACAGATCCCAAAATAGAGTCTCCACAGCTTCCCTGTCAGATGGAGAATCATCCACACCCTGCTGGCTGGGTTTTATATATGCCAATAAAGACCCGGCCTGGAACTTGAGGAGCAACCACCCACCCAGTACTTTGGCTACTCCCAGAAAGAGCCGGCTCGGATCGGCTTTACAGCCATACTAACAACAAACAGTGTCAATCAGCACTAGCTGCCGCTGACACTTAAAACTACCGGCTCTTACCTCACCGAGGCCAGGAATCTCGGTGACACATACCTTCGATCAATGATGGCCCCTTGCACCTTCCTACATACCTCCCCCCTTTGTTCAACCCTGAGGGGGTGAACATCCGCCAGACAGTGTACCCGGGACAGGGCATCTGCGTTTCCCTGTAACCTGCCTGCCCTATGTTCCACGGAAAATTTAAAGTTCACGACAAGAACCATCTGGTGACCCGAGCATTCCTCTGTTTAGCTTGGCTCATCCACTTGAGAGGGGAGTAGTCGGTCACCAGACGGAACTTTCTCCCCAACAGATAATAGCAGAGAGACTCGAGTGCCCACTTGATGGCCAGGCACTCTCTCTCTCTCCACTTCACTGTACCTAGTCTCGGCTGGGGTGAGTTTGTGACTCAGGAAAACAACGGGATGTTCCTCCCCATTGATTTCCTGAGAGAGTAAAGTCGTGGCCAAAAGTTTTGAGAATTACATAAATATTAGAAATTGGAAAAGTTGCTGCTTAAGTTTTTATAATAGCAATTTGCATATACTCCAGAATGTTATGAAGAGTGATCAGATGAATTGCATAGCCCTTCTTTGCCATGAAAATTAACTTAATCCCAAAAAAAACTTTCCACTGCATTTCATTGCTGTCATTAAAGGACCTGCTGAGATCATTTCAGTAATCGTCTTGTTAACTCAGGTGAGAATGTTGACGAGCACAAGGCTGGAGATCATTATGTCAGGCTGATTGGGTTAAAATGGCAGACTTGACCTGTTAAAAGGAGGGTGATGCTTGAAATCATTGTTCTTCCATTGTTAACCATGGTGACCTGCAAAGAAACGCGTGCAGCCATCATTGCGTTGCATAAAAATGGCTTCACAGGCAAGGATATTGTGGCTACTAAGATTGCACCTCAATCAACAATTTATAGGATCATCAAGAACTTCAAGGAAAGAGGTTCAATTCTTGTTAAGAAGGCTTCAGGGCGTCCAAGAAAGTCCAGCAAGCGCCAGGATCGTCTCCTAAAGAGGATTCAGCTGCGGGATCGGAGTGCCACCAGTGCAGAGCTTGCTCAGGAATGGCAGCAGGCAGGTGTGAGCGCATCTGCACGCACAGTGAGGCGAAGACTTTTGGAAGATGGCCTGGTGTCAAGAAGGGCAGCAAAGAAGCCACTTCTCTCCAAAAAAAACATCAGGGACAGATTGATCTTCTGCAGAAAATATGGTGAATGGACTGCTGAGGACTGGGGCAAAGTCATATTCTCCGATGAAGCCTCTTTCCGATTGTTTGGGGCATCAGGAAAAAGGCTTGTCCGGAGAAGAAAAGGTGAGCGCTACCATCAGTCCTGTGTCATGCCAACAGTAAAGCATCCTGAGACCATTCATGTGTGGGGTTGCTTCTCATCCAAGGGAGTGGGCTCACTCACAATTTTGCCCAAAAACACAGCCATGAATAAAGAATGGTACCAAAACACCCTCCAACAGCAACTTCTTCCAACAATCCAACAACAGTTTGGTGAAGAACAATGCATTTTCCAGCACGATGGAGCACCGTGCCATAAGGCAAAAGTGATAACTAAGTGGCTCGGGGACCAAAACGTTGACATTTTGGGTCCATGGCCTGGAAACTCCCCAGATCTTAATCCCATTGAGAACTTGTGGTCAATCCTCAAGAGGCGGGTGGACAAACAAAAACCCACTAATTCTGACAAACTCCAAGAAGTGATTATGAAAGAATGGGTTGCTATCAGTCAGGAATTGGCCCAGAAGTTGATTGAGAGCATGCCCAGTCGAATTGCAGAGGTCCTGAAAAAGAAGGGCCAACACTGCAAATACTGACTCTGCATAAATGTCATGTAATTGTCGATAAAAGCCTTTGAAACGTATGAAGTGCGTGTAATTATATTTCACTACATCACAGAAACAACTGAAACAAAGATCTAAAAGCAGTTTAGCAGCAAACTTTGTGAAAACTAATATTTGTGTCATTCTCAAAACTTTTGGCCACGACTGTACAGCTCTGAGGCCTACTTCAGAGGCATCGGTCTGCACCACAAACTCCCTCTTGAAGTCGAGTGTCACCAAACCGGGGACCCACACAGGGCCGACTTCAAAGCGGAGAAAGCTTTTTCCGCCCGATCATTCCATTGAACCGTCACTGACTTGCATCCCTTCAAAAGGCCTGTCAATGGTGCAGCAACTGTAGCAAAATTAGGGACAAACCTCATATAGTACCCCACCATTCCTAGGAACGATTTTACTTGCCGAGTAGTGACAGGTCGGGGCCAATTTCTAATTGCCTCAATTTTGTTCACCTGAGGTTTGATAGTTTGGTCTCTTCTAACCCCATCACGCACTTTTTGGGGTTAGCGGTTAAGCCAGCCTTCCTAAGGGAGTCCACTACAGCCTGTATTTTAGGTAGGTGACTTTCCCAGTCGGTAACAATGGGGTAACAATATCGTCCAGGTACACCGAAGCGTACCGACGATGTGGACGGAGTACAATGTCCATTAGCCTTTGAAACGTGGTGGGAGCGCCATGTAGACCAAAGCGTAATCCCTTGTACTGATACAGCCCCTCTGGTGTGATGAAAGCCGTTTTTTCCTTGGCAGCCTCCGTCAAGGGTACCTGCCAGTACCTTTTGGTGAGGTCCAACACAGAAAAATACCGGGCTTGGTCTAACCTCTCAATAAGCTCATCCCCTCGGGGCATGAGATATGCGTCAAACTTGGACACCTCATTCAGTTTGCGGAAATCGTTACAGAACTGCAATGTCCCGTCCGGCTTGGGTATTAAGACTATCTGTCATGGTCTTACCTTCGTTTGACATGTGCTGGCGGCCATCTTGGTTTCTGGGTTTCTTGTAGCCTCCCACCCTGCGGCTTCTCCTTCCCACTGGGAGGAGCTGGATGCCTAGCTCATATATATAGAAGGTCTGTGGCTTCAGTTCCTTGCTTGGTCCTCCTGTGTTCACATGCTTCTAAGACTGCTGCTGCTTCTGGTTCCTGATCCTGGCCTCGTCTGACTACCCTGTTGGTTCCTGATCCTGGCTTCGTCTGACTACCCCGTTGGTTCCCGATCCTGGCTTCGTCTGACTACCCCGTTGGTTCCTGATCCTGGCTTCGTCTGACCACCCTCCTGGTTCCTGACCTCTGTCTGCGCAAGACCCTGCTTCGGTTTAGCCATCCGTTTGGACTTTTGCTACGGCTTGATTTCCAATAAAGCCTTCTTATTTCCACTCATCTCTGTTGTACGTCTGGTTCATGGTTCCATGACATTAGGACCAAGCCATCAATTCTGACGGTACAGGGCCATCCTCGCTACCTACGCTGGTTGCCAGACTTGATCAGCAGGATCACCTGTTGGGTCGGTTCGCTGTGGCGTTGCAAACCCTGCTTGAACGCACGGCTCATTTCGCTTCCGTTGCCGATGGGTCGGTTGTCACTCCTGGGCCCGCTCCTACTGCTGCCCCGGTTGTTGCGCCATGAGTCTACCCCGACACCTGTTGCTGCGCCTGCGGTGTCTCGGGGTATGACCGGTTCTGCCCCCCTTCCACAGCGCTTTGGGGGAGAGCCAACTCAGTGCCGAGGTTTCCTTAACCAGGTGGGCATTTATTTCGAGTTGCTGCCACATGCCTTTCCTACTGAGAGATCAAAGGTGGGCTTCTTGATCTCGCTGCTCTCGGACAAGGCCTTGGCCTGGGCCAGCCCTTTATGGGAGAACAACAATCCGGTGGTTGCCGAGTTTTCCGGTTTTGTTGCTTCTCTTCGGAAGGTATTCGATGTGCCGGCTCGTGCTGCCTCTGCTGCGAAGCTCCTTATGTCCATCAGACAGGGTTCACGATCCGTAGCTGAATACGCCATTGAGTTTCGTACCCTGGCAGCAGAGGTGGGCTGGAATAATGAGGCTCTGGTCGCTGCTTTCTCTCATGGTCTCTCGGATGCCTTGAAGGATGAGGTTGCAGCTAAGGACCTACCAGTGGAGCTCGAGTCTCTTATTTCTTTCCTGATTTTGATTGACACCAGACTCAGGGAGAGACCTTCCTTTAAGGAGAGCCTGCGGAGGTCTCCTAACAGATTGGCGCCTACGTTTGCTGTCCCACCCGTGCCTCCCTCTCCTCCCACGCCTCCTGGGGATGACTTGTCTGGGGGTGAACCCATGCAGCGGGGGTTTGCTCGCCTGTCCGAGGGGGAGAGGGCACTCCGGAGACGCGAGGGCCGATGCATGTACTGTGGTCTCGGTGGGCATTTTCGGTTGGCATGTCCGAACCGTCCGGGAGAACGCTCGCACCTGAGGTCCTGTCGGGGGCAGATCTTGGGTGGAGTCTCCTCGTCCCCGGTTTCCCGTGTTGACAAACCACTGATCACGGTTGTCCTCTCCTGGGTCGGGGGCTCGGTGACGACCCAGGCGTTGGTGGACTCTGGTGCTGGTGGTTTGTTCATTGATAGAGTGTTCGTTGCCGCCAATTCCATTCCTCTGCAGCCTCGAGGTTCCCCACTGGCTCTTGAGGCGATAGACGGCAGACCCCTTCTGCCGCCACACGTGACTCATGAGACCCTTCCAGTGGGGATAGCCATTGGTGCCGTTCACAGAGAGTCGGTCTGTCTCCAGGTTATTTCGTCTCCACACTACTCGGTGG
Source organism: Bufo gargarizans (assembly GCF_014858855.1). Classification (NCBI taxonomy): domain Eukaryota; kingdom Metazoa; phylum Chordata; class Amphibia; order Anura; family Bufonidae; genus Bufo; species Bufo gargarizans. Next base: position 58,752,903 of record NC_058081.1, on the reverse strand, counting down.
TCTTGGGGTACCCCTGGCTCCAGAAGCATAACCCGACTTTCGATTGGAGATCGGTCGAGATCCTCTCGTGGTCACCGCAGTGTGGGGTTAGTTGCATCCATGGGCCTGTCAAGTTGCTGTGTACTTCCTCGGACTCTGTTGCCTCCTGAATACGAAGAGTACCGGGATGTATTCGATAAGGTGCGCGCGGTTGCCCTACCTCCGCACCGCCCATACGATTGTGCCATAGAGTTACAATCCGGTGCCGTTCCTCCTCGTGGCAAAGTCTATCCACTGTCGGTAGCGGAGAATGAGGCCATGGAGGAGTACGTGAGGGAGGCGCTTTCACGCGGACACATTCGCAAATCCTCGTCCCCGGCAGGGGCTGGATTTTTCTTTGTGAAAAAGAAGGGCGGTGAGTTGAGGCCTTGCATCGATTACAGGGGTCTCAATCGCATCACGATCAAGAACGCTTACCCGATACCCTTGATTTCCGAGCTGTTCGATCGCCTCAAAGGGGCCACGGTCTTTACCAAACTCGACCTGAGGGCGGCATATAACCTGGCAAGGCGGGCGATGAGTGGAAGACCGCGTTTAACACCAGGACCGGTCATTATGAATCCTTGGTTATGCCCTTTGGGTTGTGCAATGCGCCCGCAGTCTTCCAGGAATTCATCAACGATGTTTTCCGTGACCTGTTGCAGCAGTGTGTGGTGGTCTATTTGGATGACATCTTGGTATATTCTGAATCCATGGAGGCCCACATTATGGATGTCAGACGAGTGTTGCAACGGTTACGAGAGAACAGGCTGTTCGGTAAGCTTGAGAAATGCGAATTTCACCGATCCCAGGTAACCTTCTTAGGTTACATCATTTCCGCTGAGGGGTTCTCCATGGATCCTGAGAAGGTTTCGGCTGTCTTACAGTGGCCCCAGCCCAGTGGTCTCCGTGCCCTGCAGCGCTTTTTGGGCTTCGCCAATTATTATCGGAAGTTCATCAGGGACTTTTCCATGCTAGCCAAGCCTCTCACGGATCTGACCAGGAAGGGCAGTAATTTCTAGGTCTGGCCGCTCGAGGCCATCCGAGCTTTTGAGGCTCTAAAGTCCGCCTTTGTGTCGGCTCCGATTCTGTCGCATCCCAACCCTGGGTTGCCCTTTGTCCTCGAGGTGGACGCGTCTGAGACGGGAGTAGGCGCCCTTCTGTCTCAGCGTAGAACACCAGAGGGTCCTCTGCTTCCCTGTGGGTTTTACTCCCGGAAACTGTCTTCCGCGGAGTGCAACTATCAGATTGGTGACAGGGAGTTATTGGCCATCGTGCAGGCCCTTAAAGAATGGAGGCACTTGCTCGAGGGCTCGGTGGTTCCGGTTCTCATCCTGACGGACCACAAGAATCTGACCTACCTTTCTGAGGCCAAGAGATTGACACCACGTCAGGCCAGATGGGCTCTGTTCTTGTCACGTTTTAATTACGTGGTCTCCTACCTACCCGGTTCCAAGAACATCAGAGCGGATGCCTTATCACGGCAGTACTCCGAGCTGTCCGGGGAGGAGTCGATTCCGACTTCGGTCATACCTCCGAATCAGATCCTGGCCGCCATTCGCACCAGCCTGACCTCTCCCCTGGGTGAGCAGATTTTGGCGGCTCAATCTGGTGCTCCCTCTGGGAGACCCAATGGCAGGTGTTTTGTGCCTGAGGAGTTGCGCACTCGGTTGTTGCGAACCTACCATAACTCCAAGGCCGCGGGGCATCCTGGAAAGAACCAGCTGTCCTGGGCTGTTTCACGTCTGTTCTGGTGGCCTTCTCTACGTTCCGACATCGCCGCATATGTAGCGGCATGCTCCGTTTGTGCCCAGAGTAAGTCCCCTCGGCACCTTCCGTTGGGCCTTTTGCAACCCATAGCCACCGGGGAGCGCCCATGGTCACACCTGGGGATAGATTTCATTGTGGACCTCCCTGCATCCCGAGGCCATACGGTCATTCTCATGATTGTGGACCGGTTTTCCAAAATGTGCCACTGTGTTCCTCTCAAGAAGTTACCCTCTGCACAAGAGTTGGCCACGATTTTCGCCAGGGAGGTCTTCCGGTTGCACGGTTTGCCCAAGGAGATTGTGTCGGATCGGGGGAGTCAGTTTGTGTCCAGGTTCTGGCGCGCCTTTTGCTCCCAGTTGGGGATTCATCTCTCTTTCTCCTCGGCCTACCACCCTCAGTCCAATGGGGCCGCAGAACGATCTAATCAGGCCTTGGAGCAATTCCTTTGTTGCTATGTCTCCGATCACCAAGACAATTGGGTTGACCTCCTGCCTTGGGCTGAGTTTGCCAGGAACACGGCGGTGAACTCTTCCTCTGGGACATCTCCCTTCATGGCCAATTATGGGTTCCAACCTGCCGTGTTACCGGAGGTATTCTCTCCCCAGGATACTCCGGCTGTGGAGGATCACCTTTCCGTCCTACGTGCTTCTTGGGTACAGATCCAGAGGTCCCTTGAGGTCTCTGCGCAGCGCCAGAGACTCCAGGCTGATCGCAGACGAGCGCCCGCTCCTTCCTACCAGGTCGGAGACCGTGTATGGTTGTCCACCCGCAACCTCAACCTTCGAGTGCCCACTCCCAAGCTGGCGCCTCGCTTTGTTGGTCCCTTCCGAGTGCTTCGCAGGGTAAACCCGGTAGCCTATGCCCTTGCGCTTCCTCCTGGCATGCGGATCTCCAACGTGTTTCATGTCTCCCTGTTGAAGCCGTTGGTGTGTAATCGTTTCACTTCCTCGGTTCCTCGGCCCCGTCCGGTCCAAGTGGGCAATCGTGAGGAATATGAGGTGAGCAATATCCTGGACTCACGCCTGGTCCGCGGTCGGTTGCAGTTTTTGGTCCATTGGCGTGGTTATGGTCCAGAGGAGCGTTCCTGGGTTCCCTCCGCAGATGTCCATGCTCCTGCTTTGCTCCGAGCCTTCCACGCACGCTTCCCTCAGAAACCGTTCCTTACTCCGCGGAGGAGGGGCCCTTGAGGGGGAGGTACTGTCATGGTCTTACCTTCGTTTGACATGTGCTGGCGGCCATCTTGGTTTCTAGGTTTCTTGTAGCCTCCCACCCTGCGGCTTCTCCTTCCCACTGGGAGGAGCTGGATGCCTAGCTCATATATATAGAAGGTCTGTGGCTTCAGTTCCTTGCTTGGTCCTCCTGTGTTCACATGCTTCTAAGACTGCTGCTGCTTCTGGTTCCTGATCCTGGCCTCGTCTGACTACCCTGTTGGTTCCTGATCCTGGCTTCGTCTGACTACCCCGTTGGTTCCTGATCCTGGCTTCGTCTGACTACTCCGTTGGTTCCTGATCCTGGCTTCGTCTGACCACCCTCCTGGTTCCTGACCTCTGTCTACGCAAGACCCTGCTTCGGTTTAGCCATCCGTTTGGACTTTTGCTACGGCTTGATTTCCAATAAAGCCTTCTTATTTCCACTCATCTCTGTTGTACGTCTGGTTCATGGTTCCATGACACTATCGGACTGGCCCATTCACTTTTTGACTCCTCAATGACACCTAGCTGAAGCAGTAGTTGCACTTCCTCCGCGATGGCCTGTTGCCGAGCCCCGGGCACCCGGTACGGTTTTAACCGGACTTTTGCCTGACGCTCAGTGACTATGTCATGTCGGACTATGGACGTGCGTCCAGGGAGGTCCGAGAACACATCAGTGTTCCGACTAATGAACTCCCTGGCTTCCTGAGTCTGTTTAGAGGAGAGGCTGTCAGCAATTTTCAATGTGGCAGCCGCCTCCCTTGCTTCAGACAGAGGGGCCGAAACCACTTCCCCTAGGAACCCTGGCCATGGGCTGTATCCCGTACAGGTTTCACGATCTATCTATGGTTTGAGCAGATTCACATGGTACACCTGCTCCGGCTTTCACCTCCCTGGCTGGTGTACCTTGTAACCTACCTCTCCTGTTTTTTCAAGTACCTCGTAGGGCCCCTGCCACCTAGCTAGGAACTTACTGTCTACGGTTGGTACCAGAACCAATACCCGATTACCCGGGTTAAAGTTACGGACCCGAGCCTGCCGATTATAGATCCTACTCTGAGCTCACTGTGCTGCCTCCATATGCTTCCTAACCAGAGGTAACACTGTTTCCATCCGTCCCTGCATCTGGGTAACGTACTCAACAACACTTCTGTACGGTGTGGGTTGGTGTTCCCACGCCTCTTTGGCGACATCCAACAGACGGCGAGGATGTCTGCCGTATAGCAGTTCGAAGGGCGAGAACCCAGTAGAGGCCTGGGTCACCTCTCGCACTGTGAACATGAGATAGGGCAGAAGAAGGTCCCAGTCCATCCCATCCTTAGACACTACTCTTTTTAACATTTTTTAAAATGTTTGATTAAACCTGTCTACCAGGCCATCTGTTTGCGGATGATACACGGACGTCCGTAGCTGTTTTATGTGGAACAACTTACAGAGTTCTCTCAGGACCTTGGACATAAATGGGGCCCCTTGGTCAGTCAGAACCTCCTTAGGCAGACCCACACGAGAAAACATCTCCATTAACTCCTTAGCTATGAGTTTGACTGATATATGCCGCAGAGGCACCGCCTCCGGGTACCGAGTGGTGTAGTCGAGGACGACCAAGATGTGTTGGTGTCCTCTAGCGGACTTCGGTACCGGGCCTACGAGATCCATAGCGATTCGCTCGAACGGGACCTCGAAAATCGGGAGGGGTGCCTGGGGACTACGGTAATGTCGCTGGTGGCTGGTTATCTGGCAGGTTGGGCAAGACTTACAATATTCTTCTACCTCTCTGAACACACTGGGCCAGTAAAACCGTTGTAGAATCCGATCCTGCATTTTTTGCATTCCCAGATGACCCCCGAGGACATGCTGGTGGGCTAACTCTAACACGAGTTTGCAATAAGCCTGGGGCACCACCAACTGTTCAATGGATTTACCTCGCAGCTGATTTACACAATACAACATCTCTTGATGAACCACAAAACGGGGAAACACCGACTCTGCCCCCGGTTGTTGTGGTTCCCCATCTATTAATAATACATTTTCCCAGGCTCGGGATAGGCTTGGGTCCCGGTGTTGTGCAGAACCAAAATTATCCCTGGAGACATTCAGTTCGGCTAGCTCCACACCTGGCGGCAAGTCCTTCATGTCTCCCACCATCACACTTAGTGGGGTTGTCTCCCCCTCTTCCACCGAAGTGGTGGTCACCCCTACCGCTGGCCCTTCTGACTCAGGTTCTCAGGGTTCTGGTCTCCCCCCTGAGCCGGGCCACTCTGCTAGGGTCACATCTGTCTCACAGGTATCGGTAACTTTCGTATCCGGCCATAGTGCCAGGAAACCGGGGAAGTCTCTCCCAATTATTAGTTCATACTGTAATTTTCTGGTGACGGCCACCTCATGAGTCCACCTGCCGGCCACCATTGGTAGAGAGACCAGGGTGGTGGGATGGTCTTTTAAGTCCCCATAAATGCACACAACGCCGACCTTTTGCCCAGTATACTCGACGGACCAAGGCAGCTCTTACCAGGGACACCAGGCTCCCTGAATCCAGCAGTGCTACTGCCAGAGTGTCCCCCACTTGCACCTGTTATTTTCCACAACACACCTGACACAGGTGGCTAATGTCTATAGTCTCGGAGGTACCTGTGGCACACAGCTTCCTGGCACACAATGAGTGACGGTAGCAATAGTTGGTATCCATGGGTTCACCCCAATGGGGACAGTCGGCTCTTATGTGGCCAGGCTCGTTACACCGCCAGCAAACCACCGGGGCTGGGGCTGCAGGGGATACGTCCCAGGTGGGTTTGGCTGGCATCGCCCGCTGGGTCTGGTGTGGAGATTTCGGGGGTTTGACTGGCCCGCTCCCAAAAGAACCCCCCTGGAGATTTTTGGTGGCCTCGTAGCGCTCCACCAGGTCGACCATCTCTAAGGCATTACCAGGAGACACCTGGCTGGAGAGGTTACGACAAAGCCCTCCAAAACACATCCGCCAACAGACAGGACAGCATAGCAGTGGGAGTCTATATGTCAGGCTGCAGCCGGTGTAGCAGATTATAATATTGTGGTCTAGTGGGTTCAGCCGGGTTAAATTCCCACTGATGCACCCACTGAGCCCGGACCAATACATTCACCCCCAGTCTCGTCAGGATCTCACCTTTTACGGTCGGGTAGTCGGCCGCTTGATAATCGGGGGATCAAAAAACACTTGCTGGGGCCCAGACGCCAAGCCCACTGGTCTCAGGGTAACTTCTCCCTCACGACCTCCTTTTCGAACATCGCCAGATAGGTCTCGACGTCATCCGAGGGGGACATCTTAGTGATCGCCGCACGGACAGCTTTCTGGGCATCGTGGACGTTCTGAGACGCTCCTGCCGCATGCAACGCCATCACATGTTGTAATAACAGCTGGTTGGTTTCCTGCTGCTGCTTGTTAGCCTCCACGACGGCTTTCACAACCGCCTCCATTTTGTCAGGGGACACGGGTCGTAACCTTGCCGGCTTAATATAGGACATGCACTTGTGCCCGTGAAAAACAAAAAAACTTTTCGGCCTTCAGGCCGACCTCACTGCGTTTGCCCGCATCCGACACCAATTGTGGGGTTTTGCTCTGGTAGACAGGCGAGCGGACACAGTATAGAGGCAATCACAAAGTCTTTAACTTAAACAGTTTGTTGTTTATTCACACATAAGTAAAAACCAAATGACCGTTCAAAGTCTTGGTGTTTGTTCACACCATGCAATGTCCATAGAACTAAATCTTCACCTGGTAAGCAGTCTTTGCCCCAGCCGTCCACCGCAGGCTTTAGGGGCCTGTTTTCCAGCATGCGGCAGCACGGCACAAATTCTCAGGTTCCAAAACAGAGTCTCCACAGCTTCCCTGTCAGATGGAGGATCATCCACACCCAGCTGAGACTGCTGGCTGGGTTTTATATAGGCCAATAAAGACCCGGCCTGGAGCGCGGGGAGCAGTCACCCACCCAGCACTTTGAATACTCCCAGTAAGAGCCGGCCCAGATCAGCTATACTAAATAGCTAGGTGTCAAACAGCAACTGCTGCTGACACATGAAAACTGGCTCTTACTCTACCGAGGCCAGGAACCTCGGTGACACATACCTTCCGTCAATGACTGCCCCTTGTGCCTTCCTACAGTATATATATACACACATACACACACACAACACTATTCACTGCTTACCACACAGCAGCCCCCCATAGACATAGGCTTCAAATTCTGAAGGGGAGGGGCCAATTCTGAATTTTGCTATGAGGCCCCGTGATTTCTATGTACGCCCCTGGTGTGAACAAATCCAGGGCCGGTTCTAGGTGAAATGGGGCCCTGGGGCGAAAAACAATAAGCCCCCCCCATGACACTCGATGACTTTTACAGAAGAAACTGTATATTTTGGGGCACAGTGTAGCGGTATACTGTATATTGTGGGGCACAGTGTAGCGGTATACTGTATATTGTGGGGCACAGTGTAGAGGTATACTGTATATTGTGTGGCACAGTGTAGAGGTATACTGTATATTGTGGGGCACAGTGTAGAGGTATACTGTATATTGTGTGGCACAGTGTAGAGGTATACTGTATATTTTGGGGCACAGTGTAGAGGTATACTGTATATTTTGGGGCACAGTGTAGCGGTATACTGTACATTGTGCGGCACAGTGTAGCGGTATACTGTACATTGTGGGGCACAGTGTAGCGGTATACTGTACATTGTGGGGCACAGTGTAGCGGTATACTGTACATTGTGGGGCACAGTGTAGAGGTATACTGTATATTGTGGGGCACAGTGTAGAGGTATACTGTATATTGTGGGGCACAGTGTAGAGGTATACTGTATATTGTGGGGCACAGTGTAGAGGTATACTGTATATTGTGGGGCACAGTGTAGAGGTATACTGTATATTGTGGGGCACAGTGTAGAGGTATACTGTATATTGTGGGGCACAGTGTAGAGGTATACTGTATAGTGTGGGGCACAGTGTAGGATACTGATAGTGTGGGGCACAGTGTAGAGGTATACTGTATATTGTGGGGCACAGTGTAGAGGTATACTGTATATTGTGGGGCACAGTGTAGAGGTATACTGTATATTGTGGGGCACAGTGTAGAGGTATACTGTATATTGTGGGGCACAGTGTAGAGGTATACTGTATATTGTGTGGCACAGTGTAGAGGTATACTGTATATTTTGGGGCACAGTGTAGAGGTATACTGTACATTGTGTGGCACAGTGTAGCGGTATACTGTATATTGTGTGGCACAGTGTAGAGGTATACTGTATATTGTGTGGCACAGTGTAGAGGTATACTGTATATTGTGTGGCACAGTGTAGAGGTATACTGTATATTGTGTGGCACAGTGTAGAGGTATACTGTACATTGTGGGGCACAGTGTAGAGGTATACTGTATTGTGTGGCACAGTGTAGAGGTATACTGTATATTGTGTGGCACAGTGTAGAGGTATACTGTATATTGTGTGGCACAGTGTAGTGGTATACTGTATATTGTGTGGCACAGTGTAGTGGTATACTGTATATTGTGTGGCACAGTGTAGCGGTATACTGTACATTGTGGGGCACAGTGTAGAGGTATACTGTATATTGTGGGGCACAGTGTAGAGGTATACTGTATATTGTGGGGCACAGTGTAGAGGTATACTGTATATTGTGGGGCACAGTGTAGCGGTATACTTTACATTGTGCGGCACAGTGTAGAGGTATACTGTATATTGTGGGGCACAGTGTAGAGGTATACTGTATATTGTGGGGCACAGTGTAGAGGTATACTGTATATTGTGGGGCACAGTGTAGAGGTATACTGTATATTGTGGGGCACAGTATAGAGGTATACTGTATATTGTGCGGCACAGTGTAGAGGTATACTGTATATTGTGGGGCACAGTGTAGAGGTATACTGTATATTGTGCGGCACAGTGTAGAGGTATACTGTATATTGTGCGGCACAGTGTAGCGGTATACTGTATATTGTGCGGCACAGTGTAGCGGTATACTGTATATTGTGGGGCACAGTGTAGCGGTATACTGTATATTGTGTGGCACAGTGTAGAGGTATACTGTACATTGTGTGGCACAGTGTAGAGGTATACTGTACATTGTGTGGCACAGTGTAGAGGTATACTGTACATTGTGTGGCACAGTGTAGAGGTATACTGTACATTGTGTGGCACAGTGTAGAGGTACTTACATTGTGTGGCACAGTGTAGAGGTATACTGTATATTGTGTGGCACAGTGTAGAGGTATACTGTATATTGTGTGGCACAGTGTAGAGGTATACTGTATATTGTGTGGCACAGTGTAGAGGTATACTGTATATTGTGTGGCACAGTGTAGAGGTATACTGTACATTGTGTGGCACAGTGTAGAGGTATACTGTACATTGTGTGGCACAGTGTAGAGGTATACTGTACATTGTGTGGCACAGTGTAGAGGTATACTGTACATTGTGGGGCACAGTGTAGAGGTATACTGTACATTGTGGGGCACAGTGTAGCGGTATACTGTACATTGTGGGGCACAGTGTAGAGGTATACTGTATATTGTGTGGCACTAAAAAATGGCGATTGCTCACCGCATAGGAGATATTTTTAAATAATTTAATAGTTTGGACTTTTCGGACGCAGCGCTATGTAATATGTTTATTTATTGTATATATTTTTATATGTAAAATTGGGAAAGGGGGGATTTAAACGTAATATTTTAGAGTACTTTCACACTAGCGTTTTTCTTTTTCGGCATAGAGTTCCGTCACAGGGGCTCTACACCGGAAAAGAACTGATCCGTCATATCCCCATGCATTCAGGATGCATCAGGATGTCTTCAGTTCAGTCATTTTGACTGATCAGGCAAAAGATAAAACCGCAGCATGCTACGGTTTTATCTCCGGCGAAAAAAACTGAAGACTTGCCTGAAGGACGGATCCGACATTTTTCCCCATAGGAACGTATTAGTGCCAGATCCGGCATTCAAAATACCGGAATGCAGGATCCGTCCTTCCGGTCTGCGCATGCCGGTAAAAATGTGTAAAACGATACAAGACGGATCCGTCTGTCCGCATGACAAGCAGAGAGATGGATTCATTCTTGCAATGCATTTGTGGGATGGATCCGCATCCGGATGCATCTCATAAATGCTTTCAGTCACATCCAGATCGGTGGCTCCAACGGGCAGTTACGACGACGGAACTGCTTGCCCGATCACACTACCGCAAGTGTGAAAGTAGCCTTAGTGTTTGTGTTTTATTTTTACTTACTATTAGCCCCCTTAGGGGCTGGAACCCTTGTCCTATTCACCCTTAGGCCCCTTTCACATGGGTGAGATTTCTGCGCGGGTGCAATGCGTGAGGTGAATGCATTGCACCCGCACTGAATCCGGACCCATTTACTTCTATGGGGCTGTGCAGATGAGCGGTGATTTTCACACATCACTTGTGCGTTGCGTGAAAATCGCAACATGCTCTATATTGTGCGTTTTCATGCAAATCGCATTGTATCCGCAAGCAAGTTCGGATGCGGTGCGATTTTCACGCTTGGTTGCTAAGATGAAAGTCTATTCACTGTGTAATTTTCCCTTATAACACGGTTATAAGGGAAAATAATAGCATTCTTTAATACAGAATGCATAGTAGAAGGTCAATATAATAAACATTATATACACCCCACTATAATAAACATTGAGCGCGCCCCCCCCAGTATAATAAACATTGAGAGCGCCCCCCCAGTATAATAAACATTGAGAGCGCCCCCCCAGTATAATAAACATTGAGAGCACCCCCCCAGGATAACATTGAGTGCGCCCCCCAGTATAATAAACATTGAGAGCGCCCCCCAGTATAATAAACATTGAGAGCGCCCCCCAGTATAATAAACATTGAGAGCGCCCCCCCAGTATAATAAACATTGAGAGCGCCCCCCCAGTATAATAACATTGAGAGCGCCCCCCAGTATAATAAACATTGAGAGCGCCCCCCCCCACAGTATAATAAACATTGAGAGCGCCCCCCCAGTATAATAAACATTGAGAGCGCCCCCCAGTATATCAAACATTGAGAGCCCCCCCCAGTATAATAAACATTGAGAGCCCCCCCAGTATAATAAACATTGAGAGCGCCCCCCCAGTATAATAAACATTGAGAGCGCCCCCCCAGTATAATAAACATTGAGAGCGCCCCCCAGTATAATAAACATTGAGAGCGCCCCCCCAGTATAAAAACATTGAGAGCGCCCCCAGTATAATAAACATTGAGAGCGCCCCCCCAGTATAATAAACATTGAGAGCGCCCCCCAGTATAATAAACATTGAGAGCGCCCCCCAGTATAAACATTGAGCGCCCCCCAGTATAATAAACATTGAGAGCGCCCCCCCAGTATAATAAACATTGAGAGCGCCCCCCCAGTATAATAAACATTGAGAGCGCCCCCCCAGTATAATAAACATTGAGAGCCCCCCCCAGTATATAAACATTGAGAGCCCCCCCAGTATAATAAACATTGAGAGCGCCCCCCCCAGTATAATAAACATTGAGAGCGCCCCCCCAGTATAATAAACATTGAGAGCGCCCCCCCAGTATAATAAACATTGAGAGCCCCCCCCCAGTATAATAAACATTGAGTAGCGCCCCCCAGTATATAAACATTGAGAGCGCCCCCCCAGTATAATAAACATTGAGAGCGCCCCCCCCAGTATAATAAACATTGAGAGCGCCCCCCCCAGTATAATAAACATTGAGAGCGCCCCCCCAGTATAATAAACATTGAGTAGCGCCCCCCAGTATAATAAACATTGAGAGCGCCCCCCCAGTATAATAAACATTGAGATGCGCCCCCCAGTATAAAACATTGAGAGCGCCCCCCCAGTATATAAACATTGAGAGCGCCCCCCCAGTATAATAAACATTGAGAGCGCCCCCCAGTATAATAAACATTGAGAGCGCCCCCCAGTATAATAAACATTGAGAGCGCCCCCCCAGTATAATAAACATTGAGAGCGCCCCCCCCAGTATAATAAAAATTGAGAGCCCCCCCCCAGTATATAAACATTGAGAGCGCCCCCCCAGTATAATAAACATTGAGAGCGCCCCCCCAGTATAATAAACATTGAGTAGGCGCCCCCCAAGTATAATCAAACATTGAGATGCGCCCCCCCCCAAGTATATCAAACATTGATGACGCCCCCCCCAGTATAATCACACATTTGAGAAGGCCCCCCCCAGTATAATAACATTGCGAGCGCCCCCCCCCCAGTATAATAACATTGACTTCGAGCGCCCCCCCACCCCCAGTTTATAATAAACCTTGAGAGCGCCCCCCCCCAGTATAATAAACATTGAGAGCGCCCCCCAGTATAATAAGACCTTGAGAGCGCCCCCAGTATTAATAACAAGTGAGAGCGCCCCCCAGTATAATAACATTGAGAGGCCCCCAGTATAATAAACATTGAGCGCGCCACCCCCAGGTATAATAAACATTGAGAGCTCCCCCCCCCAGTATAATAAACATTGAGAGCGCCCCCCCAGTATAATAAACATGAGAGCGCCCCCCCAGTATAATAAACATTGAGAGCCGCCCAGTCCCCCCACCCCCCCGAAATTGAGAGCGCCACAGATAATAAACATGAGTGCGCCCCCCCAGTATATAAAACATTGAGAGCGCCCCCCAGTATAATAAACATTGAAGCGCCCCCAAAACCCCCCAGTATAATAACATTGAAGTGCGCCCCCCAGTATATAAACAATTGAGTGCCCCCCCGTATATCAAACCTTGAGAGCGCCCCCCAGTATAATAAACATTGAAAGCGCCCCCCCCAGTATAATAAACATTGAGTGCGCCCCCCCCCCAGTATAATAAACATTGAGAGCGCCCCCCAGTATAATAAACATTGAGAGCGCCCCCCAGTATAATAAACATTGAGTGCCCCCCCAGTATAATAAACATTGAGAGCGCCCCCCCCAGTATAATAAACATTGAAAGCGCCCCTCCAGTATAATAAACATTGAGAGCGCCCCCCCCAGTATAATAAACATTGAGTGCGCCCCCCCAATATATCAAACATTGAGAGCGCCCCCCCCGTATAATAAACATTGAGTGCGCCCCCCCAATATATCAAACATTGAGAGCGCCCCCCCCCAGTATAATAAACATTGAAAGCGCCCCCCCAGTATAATAAACATTGGAGTGCGCCCCCCCAATATATCAAACATTGAGAGCGCCCCCCCAGTATAATGAACATTGAAGCGCCCCCCCAGTATATCAAACATTGAGAGCGCCCCCCCAGTATAATAAAACATTGAGAGCACCCCCCCAGTATAATAAAACATTGAAAGCGCCCACCCCAGTATAATAAAACATTGAGTGCGCCCCCCCCAGTATATCAAACATTGAGAGCGCCCCCAGTATAATAACATTGAAAGCGCCCCCCCAGTATAATAAACATTGAGTGCGCCCCCCCCAGTATATCAAACATTGAGAGCGCCCCCAGTATAATAAACATTGAAAGCGGCCCCCCCAGTATAATAAACATTGAGTGCGCCCCCCAGTATAATAAACATTGAGTGCCCCCCCAGTATAATAAACATTGAAAGCGCCCCCCCAGTATAATAAACATTGAAAGCGCCCCCCCAGTATAATAAACATTGAGTGCGCCCCCCAGTATAATAAACTGAGTGCCCCCCCCAGTATAATAAACATTGAAAGCGCCCCCCCAGTATAATAAACATTGAAAGCGCCCCCCCCAGTAATAAACATTGAGTGCGCCCCCCAGTATAATAAACATTGAGTGCCCCCCCAGTATAATAAACATTGAGAGCGCCCCCCCAGTATAATAACATTGAAAGCGCCCCCCAGTATAATAAACATTGAGTGCGCCCCCCAGTATAATAAACATTGAGTGCCCCCCCAGTATAATAAACATTGAGAGCGCCCTCCAGTATAATAAACATTGAGAGCGCCCCCCCCCCAGTATAATAAACATTGAGAGCGCCCCCCCAGTATAATGAACATTGAAAGCGCCCCCCCAGTATAATAAACATTGAAAGCGCCCCCCCCAGTATAATAAACATTGAGTGCGCCCCCCCAGTATATCAAACATTGAGAGCGCCCCCCCAGTATAATAAACATTGAGTGCGCCCCCCCAGTATATCAAACATTGAGAGCGCCCCCCCCCCAGTATAATAAACATTGAGAGCGCCCCCCCAGTATAATGAACATTGAAAGCGCCCCCCCCAGTATAATAAACATTGAAAGCGCCCCCCCAGTATAATAAACATTGAGTGCGCCCCCCCAGTATATCAAACATTGAGTGCGCCCCCCCAGTATAATAAACATTGAAAGCGCCCCCCCAGTATAATAAACATTGAGTGCGCCCCCCCAGTATATCAAACATTGAGAGCGCCCCCCCAGTATAATGAACATTGAAAGCGCCCCCCCAGTATATCAAACATTGAGAGCGCCCCCCCAGTATAATAAACATTGAGTGCGCCCCCCCCAGTATATCAAACGTTGAGAGCGCCCCCCCAGTATAATAAACATTGAGAGCGCCCCCCAGTATAATAAACATTGAGAGCGCCCCCCCCCAGTATAATAAACATTGAGAGCGCCCCCGCCCCCCCCCCCCCCAGTATAATAAACATTATCCATAAAATCGGATATTGTCCGCCTTGTGTGGATGAGATCTGAGATTTCTGGTAGCTGCTTATCTCTAATGTATGCATGCTCGGCCCAGCGGAGATTGCATGCTTCTATTGGGTGGACCAGGTAGATGTCGGCCGATCTGTAGTCGGAGGTCTGTGGCTTGTTCTAAAAGGTCTGAAGTGTTTTGCTTCTGACTTGTGACTGTCTCTTTAAGTGTGACCACGCCTCCTCAATGACGTCACACCGGGAACCGAGTGAGGAAGTGTACAGACTACAGAGCGCAGGGCGCCGCGCTCCCCTCAGTCCTGTCCGCGATCCCCGAGCCCAGCGCCGCGTACACCCGGCTCCTCACCGCCCCGGCCCATGACACATCAGGTAGGAGGGGGCCCCGGGGGATTCCTGCTGTGGACTGACCGTATACTCTGTACTGTGCACACTGTGTACATATACTCTGCACTGCCTGTATACACTGTACTGCCTGTATACTCTGTACTGCCTGTATACACTGTACTGCCTGTATACTCTGTACTGCCTGTATACACTGTACTGCCTGTATACACTGTACTGCCTGTATACACTGTACTGCCTGTATACTCTGTACTGTGTACACTGTACTGCCTGTATACTCTGTACTGTGTACATATACACTGTACTGCCTGTATACTCTGTACTGCCTGTATACTCTGTACTGCCTGTATACTCTGTACTGCCTGTATACACTGTACTGCCTGTATACTCTGTACTGCCTGTATACACTGTACTGCCTGTATACACTGTACTGCCTGTATACACTGTACTGCCTGTATACTCTGTACTGTCTGTATACACTGTACTGCCTGTATACACTGTACTGCCTGTATACACTGTACTGCCTGTATACTCTGTACTGTGTACACTGTACTGCCTGTATACTCTGTACTGTGTACATATACACTGTACTGCCTGTATACTCTGTACTGCCTGTATACTCTGTACTGCCTGTATACTCTGTACTGCCTGTATACACTGTACTGCCTGTATACTCTGTACTGCCTGTATACACTGTACTGCCTGTATACACTGTACTGCCTGTATACACTGTACTGCCTGTATACTCTGTACTGCCTGTATACACTGTACTGCCTGTATACACTGTACTGCCTGTATACACTGTACTGCCTGTATACTCTGTACTGTGTACACTGTACTGCCTGTATACTCTGTACTGTGTACATATACTCTGTACTGCCTGTATACTCTGTACTGCCTGTATACTCTACTGCCTGTATACTCTGTACTGCCTGTATACTCTACTGCCTGTATACTCTGTACTGTGCACACTGTGTACATATACTCTGCACTGCCTGTATACACTGTACTGCCTGTATACTCTGTACTGCCTGTATACACTGTACTGCCTGTATACTCTGTACTGCCTGTATACACTGTACTGCCTGTATACACTGTACTGCCTGTATACTCTGTACTGTGTACACTGTACTGCCTGTATACTCTGTACTGTGTACATATACACTGTACTGCCTGTATACTCTGTACTGCCTGTATACTCTGTACTGCCTGTATACACTGTACTGCCTGTATACACTGTACTGCCTGTATACTCTGTACTGTGCACACTGTGTACATATACACTGTACTGCCTGTATACTCTGTACTGACTGTATACTCTGTACTGCCTGTATACACTGTACTGCCTGTATACTCTGTACTGCCTGTATACACTGTACTGCCCTTATACACTGTACTGCCCTTATACACTGTACTGCCCTTATACACTGTACTGCCCTTATACTCTGTACTGCCCGTATACTCTGTACTGCCTGTATACTCTGTACTGCCTGTATACCCCGTACTGTCTGTATACCCCGTACTGTGCACACTGTGTACATATACACTGTACTGCCCGTATACACTGTACTGCCCGTATACACTGTACTGCCCGTATACACTGTACTGCCCGTATACACTGCACTGCCTGTATACACTGCACTGACCGTATACACTGTACTGCCTGTATACACTGTACTGCCTGTATACACTGTACTGCCTGTATACTCTGTACTGCCTGTATACTCTGTACTGCCTGTATACTCTGTACTGTGCACACTGCACTGCCTGTATACTCTGTACTGCCTGTATACTCTGTACTGCCTGTATACACTGAACTACCTGTATACTCTGTACTGTGCACACTGCACTGCCTGTATACTCTGCACTGCCTGTATACTCTGTACTGCCTGTATACTCTGTACTGACTGTATACCCCGTACTGTGCACACTGTGTACATATACTCTGTACTGCCTGTATACTCTGTACTGACCGTATACTCTGTACTGACCGTATACACTGTACTGCCTGTATGCTCTGTACTGCCTGTATACTCTGTACTGACCGTATACCCCGTACTGTGCACACTGTGTACATATACTCTGTACTGACCGTATACTCTGTACTGCCTGTATGCTCTGTACTGCCTGTATGCTCTGTACTGCCTGTATGCTCTGTACTGCCTGTATGCTCTGTACTGCCTGTATACTCTGTACTGACCGTATACCCCGTACTGTGCACACTGTGTACATATACTCTGTACTGCCTGTATACTCTGTACTGACCATATACCCCGTACTGTGCACACTGTGTACATATACTCTGTACTGCCTGTATACTCTGTACTGCCTGTATACTCTGTACTGACCGTATACCCCGTACTGTGCACACTGTGTACATATACTCTGTACTGCCTGTATACTCTGTACTGACCGTATACCCCGTACTGTGCACACTGTGTACATATACTCTGTACTGCCTGTATACTCTGTACTGACCGTATACCCCGTACTGTGCACACTGTGTACATATACTCTGTACTGCCTGTATACTCTACTGACCGTATACACCGTACTGCCTGTATACTCTGTACTGACCGTATACTCTGTACTGCCTGTATGCTCTGTACTGCCTGTATACTCTGTACTGACCATATACCCCGTACTGTGCACACTGTGTACATATACTCTGTACTGCCTGTATACTCTGTACTGCCTGTATACTCTGTACTGACCGTATACCCCGTACTGTGCACACTGTGTACATATACTCTGTACTGCCTGTATACTCTGTACTGACCGTATACCCCGTACTGTGCACACTGTGTACATATACTCTGTACTTCCTGTATACTCTGTACTGACCGTATACTCTGTACTGACCGTATACCCCGTACTGTGCACACTGTGTACATATACTCTGTACTGCCTGTGTACACTGTACTGCCTGTGTACACTGTACTGCCTGTATACTCTGTACTGCCTGTATACTCTGTACTGACCGTATACCCCTTACTGTGCACACTGTGTACGTATACTCTGTACTGCCTGTATACTCTGTACTGACCGTATACTCTGTACTGACCGTATACACTGTACTGCCTGTATACACTGTACTGCCTGTATACTCTGTACTGCCTGTATACTCTGTACTGACCGTATACCCCGTACTGTGCACTGTGTACATATACTCTGTACTGCCCGTATACTCTGTACTGCCCGTATACTCTGTACTGCCTGTATACATGGGATTGACCCTATACACGGTACTGTGCTGACTGTATACACTGGACTGTACTGACTGTATACAGGGGATTGACCATATACACTGCTGACTGTATATATTGTACTGTTATATTCATATATACCGGACTGTCCACATTCATTGTACTGTATATATTGTATTTACTTGACTGTCCATATACACTGCACTGCCTGTATGCCCTGTTCTGTACATAGTGTGTATACTGGACTGACTGTATACACTGCGCTGTCCTTACAATTCATTTAGAAAGTCCTCAGACCCTTCTACCTTTTCACATTTTGTTATGTTGCTCCTTGTGCTATAATAAATGTACGTTTCCCCCTCATTCTCCCCTCAGTCCCCATAATAAGGCCTCATGCACACGACAGTATTTTTTTTTGCGGTCCGCAAAATGGGGTTCCGTTGTTCCGTGATCCGTGTCCGTTTTTGTTTCCGTGTGTCTTCCTTTATTTTTGGAGGATCACCAGAAATGAAGGAAAGTAAAAAAAATCTCAGTCAAGTTTGCCATGCAAATGATAGGAAAAAAACAGACACGGACGCGGATGACAATCTTGTGTGCCTCCGCGTTTTTTCACGGACCCATTGACTTGAATAGGACAGGTCATATTTTTTTCACGGACTGGAAACACGGATCATGGACGCGGATGACAAACGGTGCATTAGCCGAGTTTTCCACGGACCCATTAAAAGTCAATGGGTCCGCAGAAAATCACGGAAAACGGAACAACGGACACGGGACACAACAACGGTCGTGTGCATGAGGCCTTAGAAAGTGAGAACAGAACTTTAGATGTTTTTGCTAATTTATTAAACAAGCAAAACTAAAATCTCACCTGTACATAAGTATCCAGACCCTTTGCTGTGGCACTTGACATTTAGCTCCGGGGCCTCCCATTTCTCTCGATCATCTTTGAGATGTTTCTACACCTTGATTGGAGTCACCTCTGGTAAATGCAGTTCATTGGAGATAATTTGGGAAGACACTGCCCTGTCTGTGAGGTCTCACAGCTGACAATGTACAGTATATCAGAGCGAAAACCAAGCCATGAGGAGGAAAGAACTGCCTGTAGAGCTCAGAGACAGGATTGTGTGGAGGTGCAGATCTGGAGAAGGTACAACAAATATTTCTGCTGCACTGAAAGTTCCCAAGAGCACAGTGGTCTCCATAGTTCTTAAATGGAAGAAGTCTGGAACAACCAAGACTCCTTCTAGAGCTTGGCCGTCCCACCAAAGTAATGGAGAGAGAAGGGCCTTGGTAAGAGAGGTGACCAAGAACCCAATGGTCACTTCCAGAAGGTTAACCATCACTGCAGCATTCTTGCTATCTGGGCTTTCTGGCAGAGTGAAAAGATAGAAGCCCCTTCTCAGTAAAGACACATGAAAGCCTCTTGGAGTTTGCAAACAAGGCACCTCTTAGACTTTGAAACAAGATCCTCAGGTCTGATGAAACCAAGATTGAACTTTTTGATCTCAATACTAAGCACTATATTTGGAGGAAACCAGGCACTGCTCATCACCTGCCTAATACCATCCCTACAGTGGTGGCAGCATCATGCTGTGGAGGTCTTTTTCACCGGCTGGGTCAAGGAGACTGGTCAGGGTTGAGGAAAAGCAAAATGGAGCAAATTATTTGATATTTGCAAAGAAAACCTGATCCAAAGTGCTCTGGACCTCAGACAAACAAGACAATGACCCTGAGCACACAGCCAGGGCAACACAGGAGTGACTTAGGGACATCTCTGTGATTGTCTTTGAGTGACCCAGCCAGAGCCCTGACTTGAACCCAATCGAACATCTCCGAAGAGACCTGAAAAAGGATGTCCACCGACAGTCCCCATCCAACCTAACAGAGCTTGAGAGGATCTGCAGAAAAGAATGGCAGAAAATCCTCAAATCCAGGTGTGCAAACCTTGTGGCCTCATCTCCAAGAAGACTGGAGGCTTTAATCGCTGCCATAGGGGCTTCACCTGTCCTGACTTAAGGGTCCAAAATTCCAAATGGTATATACTAATCGCACTGACCCATTGAAGTAACTGCGTCACGCACTGCAAAACCTGAAATGCACAAAACAAATGTGGTAAAGGAAAAAATAAAAATAAAAATTCTTAGAAGGCGGGTATAAAAATATGGAAAACAAAAATGGTGCTTCCTGGAGGGTAAAATAGGCTGGTCCTACAGTATGGGATGTCTCTTTCTGTACATTGGTTGTCCCTTAGTTGTGTGCCAATACATTATGTGCCACCCCTCGAATACCAATTATTCTTTATGCCCATAGGATGTCCCCGCGTGCCGGACCAGCTGGCCTCCGCCGACGCACACGCAGAGCTGTGGACCCTGGGAGATGAAGGAGCGGCTGGGCACCGGAGGCTTCGGATACGTCATTCGCTGGCTCAATAGTGTAAGGAGCTGCCTCCCTGTGTACGGTGTACCGTATTACTGAGACCTGTCGACCGTCGCAGGCCAGGGCGGGATGATCTCTGTCTCTTATGTCTCCGTAGGACACAGGGGAGGAAGTGGCCATTAAGCAATGTCGGCAGGAGCTGAGCCCCAAGAATCGAGAGAGATGGTGCCTGGAAATTCAGATCATGAAGAAGTAAGAACTTGCGCCTAAATCCGAGAGGCGTTTTGTGTCCGCGTGTTTACACCACCTTGATATTTGTGTCACAGATTAAATCACAAGAACGTGGTGTCAGCCCGGGAGGTGCCAGAGGGGCTGCAGAAGCTGGCACCTAATGATCTTCCTCTGCTGGCTATGGAGTTCTGCCTGGGAGGTGACCTACGGAAGGTACGTGATACACACCAGGACCAGATCCTAGTATATAACACGCACGTCCATGGCTTTTGAGGTTCTCACCCATGATGGAGTGTACTCAGAAGTACTTTGTTGCTATGGGTCAGGCTTCTCCATGAGCGTTGTGAAACTTTCCCATAATGACTCTTGCTCTAACATACGCCCTCTTGTGGGTGGGATTTTTTTTAAAAATTTTTTTTTATGTGAAATCTGATTTTATTGCATTTTAAAAAAGGAAACCTTCACATAGTTGTCTAAGTGCAGACCATGACCTGCATGAGGCTGACTGTCCTGTGTAGTCCTATGGCTGACAAGGCACCTCGTACTTAAAGGGGTTGTCCAGAGGGTAGGTCATCAATATCTGATCAATGGGAGGCCGCCACCCCAACTCATTATTATTGGCAGAGCCCACTGTTTACTTTGGGACTAGCTGATAATCTAATGTGTATAGGAAGCTCATGACTCTCCTCGGACAGATGACTTCAGGAGAGAGAAGGATCGGGCGGACTGAAATTCACCGCCCAACCCGATCCTTTTGTTCTCTGGCGAGATAAGACATTTCTTCTGCCCTGGGAGATAAGTCTCTTCCCATGGACAACACAGACACTTGTAAGGCTACCTTCACACTAGCGCTTTCCCTTTCCGCTATTTTGATCCGTCATAGGATCCCAACAGCGGAGGAAAACGCTTCCGTTTTGTCCCCATTCATTGTCAATAGGGACAAAACTGAACTGAACGAAACGGAGTCACCAGAATGCCTTCCGTTCCGTTTGGTTGCGCTCCCATCGCGGACAGAATAACGCTGCAAACATGTGGTGCGGAGAAAGACATGATCCGTCCTGACACACAATGTAAGTCAATCGGGTTGGATCCGTTTTCTCAGACACAATAGAAAACGGATCCGTCCACCATTAACTTTCAATGGAGTTCATGACGGATCCGTCTTGGCTATTTTAGAGATAATACAACCGGATCCGTTCATAACGGATGCAGACGGTTGTATTATCAGTAACGGAAGCGTTTTTGCTGATCCATGACGGATCAAGCAAAAACGCTGGTGTGAAAGTAGCCTGATCGCCGATGGAAGTGACGCAAACTCATCATAACAGATGCAAACTGATGCTGAGCATAACGGAAAGCTAAGCGGTGATGTCAACCCAGCCTTATTGAAGGAAAAAAAGTAAGGGGTGGATTGTAGGTCCTTGAGGTATAGGCCATCAGTATCTGACCGGTTGGGGTCCTACACCCGGGACACCCGCCGATCTGCTGTTCTGAGAAGGCATCGGTGCTCCTGTGAATACCAAGCACAGCGCCGTACATTGTCTAGTGGCTGTGCTTGGTATTGCACTCAGCCCCATTCACTTCTATGGGGCTGAGATGCTCCTAGGTCACGTGATCAATGAAAGTCTGGCCTAGGAAAAGCAGAAAGAAGGCTGCGGCGCTGGAACCTTCTCAAACAGCTGACCGGTGGGGGTCATGGGTATCGGACCCCCACCTATCAGATACTCATGACCTTATCCTGAGGATTCGTCTTTAGTAAAAAAAAAAAAAAAACTGAATTTTAGAAAACCCCTTTTAATCGGTGTGGACAACCCCTTTAGCACCCATGGTTTTGGGACGGGATGCCCAGCATGCTCATATGGGGGGGGGGGCGGGGGTCCGCATACCTTTGGCAGATGCTGTATATTCCTCGTGTAACTGTTTGCCGTCTTCTCCGTGCAGCACTTAAATCACTATGAAAATTGCTGTGGACTGAAGGAAGGGCCCATCCTGAGCCTGCTGTCTGACATCTGTGAGTGCTCCTTACCTGTGCTGGATGTCTGCGCGTGCGTCACTCAGCTGAATTAACCCCCGCACCCCTGACACCTTATTCCATCTTGCCTTCAGCTTCCGCTCTTCGTTATCTCCATGAAAATCGGATCATCCACCGGGACTTAAAACCGGAGAACATCGTCTTACAGCAGGAGGAGCACAGGGTAAGCTGAGAGCAGGACCTGCCTGCCCCGACAACAACGAGGGGTCGGAGCCCAGCAGCGGTACCACCACGGGCTCATCGCATATTAAGGGGTGGTCCGAGATAATTAAAAGACATGTCTGTGAGGAAATAGGATAGAAAATAAAGGTGGCTGATGTGTATAGTAAGGGGGGGGGGTCCCGAGTCTCTTCCCAGTAGCGCATGTCAGGGGAAAGAAGGGTCAGGCATGTTGGATTTCAGCATGCTCAATCCTTTTGATCTTAAGGGAGATAAGCTGCTGCTTTGTCCTTTGCTATCCAATTGTATAACCATTTCTTGGAATGAAGGGGACGCGGTGCTCTTTTGGTGCTGCGACCCTAGGAGCACCACTGCTAGGAGCACCACTGCTAGGAGCACCACTGCCAGGTGCACCACTGCTAGGAGCACCACTGCCAGGAGCACCACTGCCAGGAGCACCACTGCCAGGAGCACCACTGCCAGGAGCACCACTGCCAGGAGCACCACTGCCAGGAGCACCACTGCCAGGAGCACCACTGCTAGGAGCACCACTGCTAGGAGCACCACTGCCAGGTGCACCACTGCTAGGAGCACCACTGCCAGGTGCACCACTGCTAGGAGCACCACTGCTAGGCGCACCACTGCTAGGCGCACCACTGCTAGGCGCACCACTGCTAGGAGCACCACTGCTAAGTAAAACTTAGTACGGGATGTAGTGTGAGAGCAGCGGCAGGATTGGCCAGGGTCCCAGAGAGCAGACCCCACCGATCACCAGGTGAGGGCATATCCTAACTATATGCCTACAGTTTAGAAGAGGAGTACCCCTTAAAGTTACTCTTTATCACTGCTTCCCTTCAAAACTATCACCTTTCACTGTAATATGAATGAACCAGGAAGATCAGTATGAATTCCTCTGTACCAGCTTGTAGCTGCAATATTTGGGAACTTTTGTGGCTGTGGGGGCCATATTAACTGCATAAGTATTTCTTTTTTTGGTCAGTTCATCCATAAGATCATTGATCTGGGATATGCCAAGGAGCTGGATCAGGGCAGTCTCTGCACCTCCTTTGTTGGCACCTTGCAGTACCTGGTGAGTAGTCGCTTCTTCATGGTTCAGAGATAGTTACATAGTCGACAGGATTGAAATATTGCATAAATTCATGTAATTAAAGGATCACTCCAGACTATATAATGCCTGGAGGGGGAAATGCATGACATAGAGATTCAAAGAATGCCAAAGACCGAATCGGCATGTCATGCATCGCCTCCTCGCCCCTGCACTAGACATAACAAGGTATGTCGTGTCTGCCCAGAGCGTTCCATTAAACTGGATGTTGACCCTTGAACACCATGGGTGTGCTGATTTAAAGGGGTTGTCCAGGTTTTTACTGTTGATGACCTATCCCCAGTATAGGTCATCAATATCAGATTGGCAGGGGGTCTCTCTTCCTGTTCGCCGCTGCTGTCTATGGCAAGGACCATAGACCGCAGCAGCGGACAGGTAGAGAGACAGCACGTGCACACTGCGCGCGCCGTCTCCTCATACAGCTGATCAGCGGGGGTGTCGGACCACCTCCGATCTGATATTGATGACCTATCCTGAATGATAGAATTCTAGCTGCCTGCAGCTACCACTAGAGGGAGCTTAGGAGCTCACTGATTACAGTTTGCACTCAGTAACAAATGCTTTCCCTCTAGTGGTGGCTGCAGGAGGTGATAATTCAATTATTTTACTCTCTCTCTCTCTCTCTCTCGCTCGCGCTCTCGCTTTGTTGGGGATATAGAAGAAAATGTGTAACAAAGCTGATTTTGATGCACCCCATGGCTTTGTTGCCTCTATGGTTGATTTGACTATCCTCTAGCGCAGGGGTGGGGAACATTTTTGCTGCTGAGGGCCATTTGGATATTTGTATCATCGCCATACAAAATTCTCAACTTAAAAATTTGACGGCTATATTGTGACAAACAGATCAGTGACTTAGGGGTAAGTTACAGAAATTGTGCTTCAATGAAAAAAATCTAGAGCGCTGTATTTTTGCAGCACAAAATGGCGCCTGCACTTATATATTACAAATAGTTCAGGCGCCATTTTGACCACATATAGCAGTCTAATATAGAAGTTCAGAATGTTATTTATTTAGTTCTTTATTTGGCATTAATGGCAGCAAAGCTAAACCCAGCAGGGTCCGGAGAGGGGTTCACCCAGCTTCCACTCTCCCTGCCGCTGTCCCTGCCTCTTTCTTCGCAACTGTCCCTGCCTTTGTCCCTTTCTCAGCCTCAAATCAGCCTCCTATCAGACCCCCCCAGCCTACATCAGCCTCAGATCAGCCCCCATCAGACCTCCCAGCCTCAGATCGCATCCCGTCAGACCCCCCCAGCCTCAGATCGCATCCCGTCAGACCCCCCCAGCCTCAGATCGCATCCCGTCAGACCCCCCCAGCCTCAGATCGCATCCCGTCAGACCCCCCCAGCCTCAGATCGCATCCCGTCAGACCCCCCCAGCCTCAGATCGCATCCCGTCAGACCCCCCCAGCCTCAGATCGCATCCCGTCAGACCCCCCCAGCCTCAGATCGCATCCCGTCAGACCCCCCCAGCCTCAGATCGCATCCCGTCAGACCCCCCCAGCCTCAGATCGCATCCCGTCAGACCCCCCCAGCCTCAGATCGCATCCCGTCAGACCCCCCCAGCCTCAGATCGCATCCCGTCAGACCCCCCCAGCCTCAGATCGCATCCCGTCAGACCCCCCCAGCCTCAGATCGCATCCCGTCAGACCCCCCCAGCCTCAGATCGCATCCCGTCAGACCCCCCCAGCCTCAGATCGCATCCCGTCAGACCCCCCCAGCCTCAGATCGCATCCCGTCAGACCCCCCCAGCCTCAGATCGCATCCCGTCAGACCCCGTCAGACCCCCCCAGCCTCAGATCGCATCCCGTCAGACCCCGTCAGACCCCCCCAGCCTCAGATCGCATCTCGTCAGCCCCCGTCAGACCCCCCCAGCCTCAGATCGCATCTCGTCAGCCCCCGTCAGACCCCCCCCAGCCTCAGATCAGCCCCCCCCCCCCCCCCCAGCCTCAGATCAGCCCTAATCAGACCTCAGATCAGACATTTAAAATAAATAAATAAAAATGAACTTACCTCTCCAGCTCCGGACGGCGCTGCTACTTGGCAGATTCACTCACCCTCCCTGGTCGTCTTCCTGCCGCGCTGTACTGTGACCTGACAGCGCACAGCGTCAGGTCATAGTGCACGTCTACTTGCACTACATCCTGACACTGTACGTGTGAGGACACAGCGTGGGGCCGGAAGAAGATCAGGGAAGGTGAGTACAGCCAGTGCAACGCTGTTCTCATCTTCCTGTGGGGCTTCCATAATGGAAGCGGTCATTAGCATTTTCACGATATGTTCTGGCAGGGGGCGGGGGCCACATGAAACGCGACCTGCGGGCCAGAGGTTCCCCATCCCTGCTCTAGTGCCTCCATATATTTTAGGTTTTCTGTTTAATGTCTCCCTATCTTGCCTAATATCCTCTTGTGTGTCTCAGGCCCCGGAATTACTGGAGCAGCAGAAGTACACAGTGACTGTAGACTACTGGAGTTTTGGCACGTTGGCCTTCGAGTGTATAACAGGATTTCGGCCTTTTCTTCCTAACTGGCAGCCTGTGCAGTGGTGAGGCACCGTCCTATCCCTTTACTATGTGCTGTTCTCTTCTAACCTGATAAGCTGTGACCTCTCACCAATGACACGTGTGGTTTTGGGCTGCAGGCACAATAAGGTCCGTGAGAAGAGCAACGAGCACATCGTGGTGTATGAAGACCTCTCGGGAGCCGTGAGGTTCGCCAGTGTTTTGCCAATGCCTAATCACCTCAGTGGGTAAGAACGTCCTTCCTCATCGCCCCTCGTGGTCAAGACTTCGGGCTTCACGTACAGTAGGAGATACAAACAAATATAGTATTTGCCAGAAGCAGATTTCGTTATCCATGGTGGGGGATATTTTTCATGTCCCGAGTCCTTTGCAAGCCCCACTATGTTCACATTTATAGTAACGGTCCTGATTGTCGAAACCATCTGGCCACTGATTACCAGTAGGCATTGATATTATTCCATTTCTTGCCAAACTGGAAGTACTTGTATGGCACTTACACTCGGGTACGTTCAAAAGGGTTGTACAGGAATAGAAAAATACTTATTCAATGAGTTCGAGAACTAGAGATAAGGGCTACAGATGTCCCAGCAGCTCTATGACGGATTTCATCGAGGAGAAAGGGCAGTCTGCAGATGCAGTGAAACTGAAGGCTGTAGGCAACAAACTGTTGAAGATTTTTGGTGAATACTGCAGATGAAAATAGAAAAAAAGTTATGGTGATGCAAATAAATTTTTTATATTGTCAAAGGTTTTCATATTTTTTAAATGCAGTAAAACTTACTAAATTTACCTAGTTTTTATTATCATCATAATCGTACTGATTATCGGCAGTGATAATTATTGGTCTGGTCCTTAAGTGGTTAAAAATGGAGACTCACTTTAAGAGTAGGTTCACACAAGTTTTTAAAGGGGGATTTGAGTCAGATTTTCCTGTAGGTTTTTCAGTCACAACCAGAAATGGACTCAAAAGTAATTGGAAATACAGTGCTTTGAAAAAGTATTCATACCCCTTTTCCACATTTTTTCACATTACTACCACAAAGAAAAATGTATTTTATTGGGATTTTATGTGACAGACCAACACAAAGTACCGGTATGTGTGATGTGAGAAGAAAATGATACACGGTTCTCAAAATTTCAATAAAAATCTGGAAAGTGTGGCGTGCATTTGTATTCAGCCCCCTGAGTCAGTACTATGCAGGACCACCTTTCACTGCAATTACAGCTGCTCGTCTTTTGGGGGACGTCTTCACCAGCTTTGCAAATCTAGAGGCTAAAATTTTTGCCCATTCTTATTTGCAAAATAGCTCGCGCTCAGTCAGATTGGATGGAGAGCGTCTGTGAACAGCAATTTTCAAGTCTTGCCAAAGATTCTCAATGGGATTTAGGTCTGGACTGTGACTGGGCCATTCTAACACATGAATATGCTTTGACCTAAACCATTACATTGTAGCTCCGGCTGTATGTTTAGGGTCGTTGTCCTGCTGGAAGGTGAACCTCCGCCCCAGTATCAAGTCTTTTTTCAGCCTCTACCAGGTTTTCCTCCATGATTGTCCTGTATTTATCTCCATCTTCCCATCAACTCTGACCAGCTTCCCTGTCCCTGCTGAAGAAAAGCATCCCCGCAGCATGATGTTGTCACCATCATGTTTCACAGTGGAGATGGTGTGTTCGGGTGATGTGCAGTGTTAGTTTTCTGCCACACATAGCATTTTGCATTTAGGTCAAAAAGTTCAACTTTGGTCTCACCTGACAGAGCACCTTCTTCTACATGTTTGCTGTGTCCACTACATGGCCTGAGGCAAACTACAAATAGGACTTCTTATGGCTTGCTATCAGAAATAGCTTTCTTCTTGCTAATCTTCCATAAAGGCCAGATTCGTGGACTACACGACTAATAGTAGTCCTGTGGACAGATTCTCCCACCTGAGCTGTGGATCTCTGCAGCTACTCCAGTGACCATGGACCTCTTGGCTGCTTCTCTAATTACTGCTCTCCTTGTCTGGGCTGTCAGTTTAGGTGAATGGCTGTGTCTTGGTAGGATTGCAGTTGTGCCATACTCCTTCCATTTTCGGATGATGAATTGAACAGTGCTCCGTGAGATGTTCAGAGATTGGGATATATATTTTTTTTATAACCTAACCCTGCTTTACACTTCTCCACAATTTTATCCCTGACCTGTCTGGTGTGTTCCTTGGTTTTCATGATGCTGTTTGATCACTAATGAACCTCACAGTACAGCCGGTAGTTATACTGAGAATAAACTACACACAGGTGGACTCTATTTACTAATTAAGCGACTTCTGGATTTAATTTAGGGGTATCAGAATGCAGGGGGCTGAATACAAATGCATGCCCTGCTTTTCAGATTTTTATTTATTAAAAATTGTGAAAACCATGTATCATTTTCTTCTCACTTCACACATGCTTGCTACTCTGTGTTGGTCTATCACATAAAATCCCAATAAAATACATTTAGGTTTATAGGTGTAAGGTGAAAAAATGTGGAATAGTTCAAGGGGTATGAATACTTTTTTCAAGGCACTTTACAAAGCAAGGATTTCGACTTCTCCTTCCTGCTGGATCCACTTCTGGTTTTGGCTGAAAAACCTGAAGGGAAATCTGTCTCAAATCCTTCTCCCAAAAACGGTGTGTAAACGCTTTCTTCCTGTGTGAAGAAAGCCCCAGAGAAGAATTGCATGATGAGTAAGTATAATTTGCTATAATATTCTGCATATAATAAGTAGGATGGACTCTATATCTAGACCTCATGCAAGGGTCACTTGGCATTTATTTCTGGGAACATTCCTAAAGCAGGTACTAAAATACCAAGTGGTAGCCTGTGACATTGACTAGAGCAGGCATGTCCAACCTGCGGCCCTCCAGCTGTTGCAAAACGACAACTCCCAGCATGCCTGCATAGCCTACAGCTATTAGGGCATGCTGGGAGTTGTAGTTTTGCAACATCTGCAGGGCCGCAGATTGAGCATCCCTGGACTAGAGGATCCTCCTGTGCTCCACCATGTCGATTTCATATATAAAAGATTGCTATTTCGTACTGTAGATAATATCTCTTCGGGCTTTTAACAGTAGCATTGGTTTCTTTACGTTAGGATCTTGTCTAGTAAATTAGAGCGCTGGCTACGGTGCATGCTGATGTGGCACCCGCGACAAAGGGGTACAGATCCCCAAAATCCAGAAATTGGCTGCTTTCAGGCACTGGACTCCATTCTTAGCCTCAAGGTAAGTGAACATAGCCACAGCGAGAGAGCTCTTTATCTGCATCAGATGCCATGCATTGTGTGGTCCCTTTTTAAAGAGTTTTTCCACCATGCTTTTTATGGTCTAGACCAGGGATGCTCAACCTGCGGCCCTCCAGATGTTGCAAAACTACAACTCCCAGCATGCTCTAATGGCTGTAGGCCAGGCATCCTCAAACTGCAGCCCTCCAGCTGTTGTAAAACTACAACTCCCACAATGCCCTGCTGTAGGCTGATACCTGTAGGCTGTTCAGGCATGCTGGGAGTTGTAGTTTTGCAACAGCTGGAGGGCCGCAGTTTGAGAATGCCTGCTGTAGGCTGTCCAAGCATGCTGGGAGTTGTAGTTTTGCAACAGCTAGAGGGCTGCAGATTGGGCATCCCTGGTCTAGACCATCATATGGGCCCCACGGGTCCTGTTTCCAGTTCTGTCATTTTCCGTCTATTTCTTGGCAGCTGTTGTCCGTGCTGAATATGG
Organism: Bufo gargarizans; assembly: GCF_014858855.1. Classification (NCBI taxonomy): domain Eukaryota; kingdom Metazoa; phylum Chordata; class Amphibia; order Anura; family Bufonidae; genus Bufo; species Bufo gargarizans. The sequence continues at coordinate 58,722,551 of NC_058081.1, read as the reverse complement.
TGTCCGGCCATGTGCACACGTACCCTGTGACAGAAGGGGAGAACCTGCAGTCTCTGAAGAGTCGCCTGCAGCAGGATACCGGGATACCGGAGGAGGAACAGGAGTTACTACAAGCTTCAGGCCTGTCCTTAAATCCCCTCCAGCCTCTCATACAATACGTGTCGGACAACATGGTGAGACAGCGCACTCTGCTAATCTGCTCCATATATGTGACCAGGATACAGTGATATCTCATCCAAGGCTATTGTATACTGTTGCTGTGGACAGTTCACTGAGATCCAAAGACATCCTGATAGGGAACTTAGATTGTGAGTCCCTTTGAGGACAGCCGGATGCTAATGTGTGTAAAGCGCTGCAGAATATAGTAGTGCTATATAAGTGCGTATAATAATAATCTAGTGTATTTTTTAAAAAATTTTGTCTTAGGGGGCTATGTTCAAATCTTGGCTAATTCACTTTAACAAATACAGTACCCTTTACGGCTATGTACAAAATTCTCACCCATTTAAAATAAAAAAAGAAGCGCCTTAGTTAAAAAAAAAAATCTATGTATTTCCATGGTAACAGACAACAAATAAATCCAGTGTAGTCAGATTCTGCAGTCACATCCTGCCCCTTTTGTCCTCTACTCGCTCGCTCCTCTACCAAATGTATGTTTGGAAAATGTAGGGGACAGATCCAAAGGAGCGTTGTAACAGCGGCTGCTGTGCGCTGCTGTTCCCCTGCTTGCCGCTGCGTTCAGCGGTGATCTGCGGCCGGTGCTTCCCATTTGACGCTGCAGTCCTGGGTTCTGTCTGTGTGGGTGCTGTTGTTCTGGGATCCGCTCCACAGTTTGCTCGCAGCCCTGGCGATAGCATGCTTGCTGCTTGTTTCCTGCAGCACTTCTTTAAAGGGTAACTGTCATATTTTTTTATTTATTTGCTAGTTTATTAGAGCTAGGCATGTATACCTGAGTTAGTCTGTCAATGATTGTCAAAAGATCTGTCATTACCTTATAACAACAGCTTTCATTAATGTCCCCTGTCCCTTTCCACTGCTCCCTTAAAAGACAGTTGCTAGGGCTCATCTGTCTCCCAACTTAATGTAAACAGAAGACAGAGGGGCGGTCCTTCACACTGCATGCCTGCATTAGGCTTCAGAGTGAGGAGGCGTGTCTTTCAGTAATCCAATCTGATTGGCTAGCAGGAAGCTGCTGGCTACAGCAAGTGTGTATGGGAAGTTAAGGGAAGGCAGTTTTGGCCTCAGAGAACTGGCAAAGGAGCCATCTAAGGGGAAATCTCAAGGAAAACTGTGGTATGTGAGGAAACTAAAGATTGCTTTATGCATAATGCTGCTGCAGCAGTAACATATGCTAAAAGTTTTTTTTTTTAATGAAAACATGAGTTATCTAAGGGCAGGCGCGCGTCACTTTCTGGGCTTTATGAGTTAGGTCATGTGACCTCGCTGACCTATCCTAGCCCTCCTGCGCATATATAAGTGGCTCAGCCCCCTTTGCATATGCCTCAGTGTCAAGGTCCTTGTGCCCTGCTAAGGTTCCTGTTTTCAGCTTGTGTTCTTGTGTTCCTGACTCATATCTGTATTCTTGGACTCTTCTACCTGTTATATCCCTACCTGTTTGCCTCGACTCTCCTGTTGCCGACCTGGATTGCCTGACCTGCACCTGTGCTACCTGCCCTGACCTTTTGCCTGTCTGACTACTCCTCTGGCTCATCCTTTGGTCCTGCACCTCTGGTATCTTTCTCAGGTACCTCCTGGTCCGGCTGGACCAGCTGCCTCGTGTGCCTATCCTCCTCAAGAGGTAGCGACCTGGTGTTTTCCTCTGGAAAGTCTATCCCCTCCATCAGGGGTACTGTGAACATCCAGGGGTTCACTTAGACATCGGTAGGACACGTGGCACAGTGGGTTCACACCCGCTGGTTCGTGACAAGCGTGAATACAGGATCAGACTACACAGGGTTTATTTGTTGTCTGTTACCATGGCGATGCTTCAGATTGTACTGTGTATGAAGAGCAAACTTGTGTTTTATTATGGCCAGTTATAATTTCCCTTTTTTTTTTTTTTTTTTTTTTTTTTTTTTATCTCAGATAAACGATAACCGCCAAGTAGAAAGTGACCTTCTGTTTCTCTTTGATAATCGGAAAACGGTATATGAACCCCAGATTTCCGTTCGTCCCCACCCTGAAGGTGTTGAATATGTGTGTAAGTATTCTTTTGCAGTCATATCCTTCATTGGAAGTAATGGCACCAACATAAATAGTCATTATGGTACGGTGTTGTGGAAAGCCAGTTGGGCACCCATAGGAACGCATGGGGCCTTGTGTCCAATTTGATATGGCGGTCACGCATACAACCAGAGGTATGGCGGCACAGACAGCCTCCTGTTTTTGGTTCTGCTGTATGTATCAGGTCTTAGGCCGCACACAACATAGCAGTAGCTTCTGCAGCTGGCGCCCAGCCATGCCCTGTTTCTATTTTCAATAGGCTATGTAATCCTCAATTGCAGCAGTGCAAGCAAAAAAGGGTATTAAAAGGGTTGGCCACTTTCTAAAATAACCTCTAAAAGGCCATAAACTTGTGGCCCCTAGCACAGGAAACCCCAAGACCCCTCTCATTTCTTACCAGAGCGTCCCCCCGCTGCCGATGGATTTTGTTCTGTAAACAGTGGACCCTGGCAGGCCGCCACGTCCATAGCAGTCAAGATGGTAACAGTCACATGATTTACCCATCTGACTCTTGCCCTGGATGCATTCCCTTCTGCATTTGCGCTCAAAAAATGCAGCGCATGCGCAGATACGTAGAGCAGGATCTCCTGTGTTTGCACATGTACTGAATAGTTGCAGTATAAGCGCAGATGATAGCTGCTGCCATCCTGATTGCCATGGGTGTGGTGGCTGCCGGCGTCCACTGTTTACAGGTGGAATCCATGATATTCTAGCTTATTGTTTGCTAAGTAAAGGTGGCGACTTCTTTTGTGGGTTGGGACTGCTGCACAATACTTTGGCCACTAGGGGCAGTGCATGATTGCTGTGTTTTATTTATTAGATCATTGGAAGGGATTGTCCTAGACAGACAGACAGACGCTTTCCCCTAAAAGAGAGATACCCTGGGGATCAGCCGATTGTGATTCCGGCTGTAGGTGGCCCAGTGGTCAGCAGATATTCCTGGGGAAGGCCAGACATTACAGTTTAGGTAGAATTCCCGGCAGGTCTTTTATTTGCCACATAAGTGGTTAACTGCGTCTTCTTCTCTCTTTCCAGTGCAGGACCCCAAGCATCCATTGCCGTATCCTCATCTCCGTAGGGTGTGGGGACAGATATGGCAGACAATACGCACGTTGAGGGAAGACTGTGCCCGGCTGCAGATGGGACAGCGTGCTACTATGTGAGTGATGCCCGGCAGTCAGACATAGGACTGCAGACCTCCTGGATCTCGTATAAAGCCTATGATTTGTCTTCCTGTATTTTAGGGTGAACCTGTTGCGGTACAACACTGAACTGTCCAAAAAGAAGAACCTGATGACCTCTGAGTGTGAGCAGCTAAAGGCCAAGCTGGATTTCTTCCGAAGTAGCATCCAGATCGACCTGGAAAAATACAGCGAGCAGATGGAGTTTGGAATCAGTAAGTTCTCTCCTCGAAGGGACTGATCCCTGTAGGAGTCGTATAATTTCATTGGGCACCTAAATGTTTGACTATCAGACATACGCTCATTGACAAAAACATCCTGCACCGAGGGCTTTCTATGTGTGAATGTAATGGTGATAAATGTAATTACAAGATTAGAGGAGACGTTTATTGGGAAAACTATACAACCGATGGAGGCTCTAGGACCCTATTAGCTGCCTCTAGCCTGGATACAAGATGAGATACGGCCTCTCGCCTGGATACAAGAGGAGATACGGCCTCTCGCCTGGATACAAGAGGAGATACGGCCTCTCGCCTGGATACAAGAGGAGATACGGCCTCTCGCCTGGATACAAGAGGAGATACGGCCTCTCGCCTGGATACAAGAGGAGATACGGCCTCTCGCCTGGATACAAGAGGAGATACGGCCTCTCGCCTGGATACAAGAGGAGATACGGCCTCTCGCCTGGATACAAGAGGAGATACGGCCTCTCGCCTGGATACAAGAGGAGATACGGCCTCTCGCCTGGATACAAGAGGCGATACGGCCTCTCGCCTGGATACAAGAGGAGATACGGCCTCTCGCCTGGATACAAGAGGAGATACGGCCTCTCGCCTGGATACAAGAGGCGATACGGCCTCTCGCCTGGATACAAGAGGCGATACGGCCTCTCGCCTGGATACAAGAGGAGATACGGCCTCTCGCCTGGATACAAGAGGAGATACGGCCTCTCGCCTGGATACAAGAGGAGATACGGCCTCTCGCCTGGATACAAGAGGAGATACGGCCTCTCGCCTGGATACAAGAGGAGATACGGCCTCTCGCCTGGATACAAGAGGCGATACGGCCTCTCGCCTGGATACAAGAGGCGATACGGCCTCTCGCCTGGATACAAGAGGCGATACGGCCTCTCGCCTGGATACAAGAGGCGATACGGCCTCTCGCCTGGATACAAGAGGCGATACGGCCTCTCGCCTGGATACAAGAGGCGATACGGCCTCTCGCCTGGATACAAGAGGCGATACGGCCTCTCGCCTGGATACAAGAGGCGATACGGCCTCTCGCCTGGATACAAGAGGCGATACTGCCTGGGGCAGTGTCACCCACAGCAATGGCAGGACTGAAGCGCTCACCATGAGGTCTCTATATTCAAACCTGACCGTCATAGATCCCAAACACAACCTGGATTCATCACTAAAGACAATACAGTTCCAGTCCATAGCAGTCCAGGTTTCTCATCCATGACAGTCAGTGGGTGACATGATACAACATTCCCTGTGTGTATGTCTACTGTAGGTGCCACCTGTGCCGGGATGTTGGACAACAAAATCTGCTTGTGCTGGTTGGCGGATTAAAAGATCCTATCTACTGGTGCTCTGTTTGGGCCGTCCAGAGCCCGTTCGCCATGTCTGCGTGCCCTCACATAACCACTGCTACTAATACCTCTCAACAGTTAGATCAGAACGGCCTAGAAGGCGGGTAATTCGTCGAAACTAACATTCTGCTTCCCTCAGTCCAATGATGCGCCCCACTCTGTGACCTGGGCTAAATGTCTTTGAGTGCATTGTAGAGGCATGACTAGCAGTCAGTGATCTCTCGCCAAGAGGTACACTACCCAAAAGTAGCCTCTGAGAGTCTTTTTATAGGGAGGCGGAGGAAGCACTTTTACGCCTTGTGGCATGACGTGGTATCTAATCTGACCACACCTGTATCACATATCTGCATGCCGAGTTTTGCAGAAATTTGACATTTTCTATCTGGGCGCGTTATTTATAACTTTTTTGGTCAGTTGTATTAGGGCTGGGGGCGGTGTTGCATTTAGTGTCTATGAAGGGCATCTGGGACCTACAGTGGTGAAAAGTGGTACTGCAGGTGACAACTGAATATTTCAATGAACTTTGAGAAAAATGTCCACCAGTTCAATACGGAATATAGCAATTACATATCCTTCTACCTAGCACAGGGAAATATAATATAATAGTGCAGAAGATTGTCTGCCGGCTGGCCAGATATTGGCAGGACAGGCCAACACGTATCTAATGACTATGGCTGGCCTAGGACTCGCATCACATGAGAGCTTTCCATTCAGAGTGCTCTTTTCTATACAGTAATAATGCATACTGATGCATCCCACCTTAATCAAGGCCATAAGCGCAATCATTTATCCTCTGTCAGGTGAATGGAGGCCTGTGTGTGGCGGGAGCTTTTACTGCACATGTGCCTTGGAAGGTATGTTTTACTGCCAACACATGCTTACACTGGAGATGGCCACAAACCCCACCGCAGTTATGGGGAAGCTGTGACATGAGCTGCTGAGTGAGAGGTTTTCTGCTTGTCTGAAGTGTAATCAGTTGTGCTGACATCTAGTGGCCAAAGTGAAAACTGCAGCATATCCTGACATCTAGTGGTCAAAGTGAAAATTGCAAATGATTAACAGAAATACAAACTCATTTATCATTTTTCATTTATTAGCCTCTGAAAAGCTGCTGTCAACATGGAGAGAGATGGAGCAGGCAGTGAAAGAGTGCGGAAGGGTGAGAGAAATCTTCCTTTATTCGAGAAAATGTGTGGTTTGGATTGGCGTCTACTACCTTTATTACTGTACTGTGTGGTACTCCTCTACCTTTATTACTGTACTGTGTGGTACTCCTCTACCTTTATTACTGTACTGTGTGGTACTCCTCTACCTTTATTACTGTACTGTGTGGTACTCCTCTACCTTTATTACTGTACTGTGTGGTACTCCTCTATCTTTATTACTATACTGTGTGGTACTCTCATACCTTTATTACTGTACAGAGGAGTTCTCCCCTACCTTTATTACTATACAGTGTGGTACTCCCATACCTTTATTACTCTACAGTGTGGTACTCCCATACCTTTATTACTATACAGTGTGGTACTCCCATACCTTTATTACTATACAGTGTGGTACTCCCATACCTTTATTACTATACAGTGTGGTACTCCCATACCTTTATTACTATACAGTGTGGTACTCCCATACCTTTATTACTACACTGTGTGGTTCTCCCCTACCTTTATTACTACACTGTGTGGTTCTCCCCTACCTTTATTACTATACTGTGTGGTACTCCCATACCTTTAATACTGTACAGAGTGGTTCTCCCCTACTGTTATTATTACACTGTGTTGTACTCCCATACCTTTAATACTGTACAAAGTGGTACTCCTCTACCTTTATTACTACACTGTGTGGTATTCCCATACTTTTATTACTGTGCAGAGTGGTTCTCCTGTACCTTTATTACTGTGCAGTGCTGTATTCCTATGTGCAGCATAGTCTTTCCATCCCTTTGTTACTGTGCAGTGCTGTGTGTGACCCAACCAACGAGAGACAGTAATCGTAGTATTTCCATAATGTCTGCATGCGCTCATCCTCTGTGTGCTGTACAGGAGCAGGAGGTGCAGCACTTGGTGGAGAAGATGATGGCCCTGCAGACAGACAGTGTGGATTTACAGAGGAACCCCCTGGGCAGGAGAAGTCGGGGGACTCTTGATGATATGTAAGTGACCCCCGTGACGTGTAGCCGGCCCTACGGCTGGAGTGCTGATGGTCAGTGTCTGGTGTCTGCATTATATGGGACCTTTTTTGTCTTTTATTGAACAGAGAGGAGCAGGCTAAGGATCTGTACCGGAGGCTGCGGGAGAGGCCGAGAGGTAACTAGAGCGCTCCACGTGCCGTTCTCTGTACTGAAGCTCCGCCGTCTAACAATGGATTTTTCTGTAATGTTGCAGATCAGAGGACAGGAGGCGACAGCCAGGAGATGGTGCGACTGCTTCTACAGGCCATTCAGGACTTCGAGAAGAGAGTGGCATTAATATATGACCAGCTGAGGTATGTGCTGCGTACTTACCTTTCTGTACCGTGCAGTGTGGTGTTCCCCTCCATTCATTGTGCTCTCTTCACGTCATATTTCAGCCCTCAGGGAAGTTCCTGGCATAGAAACATAGAATGTGTCGGCAGATGAGAACCATTTGGCCCATCTAGTCTGCCCAATATACTGAATACTATGGATAGCCCCTGGCCCTATCTTATATGAAGGATGGCCTTATGCCTATCCCATGCATGCTTAAACTCCTCCACTGTATTTGCAGCTACTACTTCTGCAGGAAGGCTATTCCATGCATCCACTACTCTCTCAGTGAAGTAATACTTCCTGATATTACTTTTAAACCTTTGCCCCTCTAATTTAAAACTATGTCCTCTTGTAGCAGTTTTTATTCTATTAAATATTCTCTCCTCTTTTACCTTGTTGATTCCCTTTATGTATTTAGCAGTGTCTATCATATTCCCTCTGTCTCGTCTTTCTTCCAAGCTATACATGTTAAGCTCCTTAATCTTTCCTGGTAAGTTTTATCCTGCAATCCATGGACCAGTTTAGTAGCTCTTCTCTGAACTCTCTCCAAAGTATCATCAGACACACGCATAGGCTTCATTGTGCTGAATAGAGCATTGTAGTAACCACGCTAGAGGCATCCTGCCGTATACTGTCACAGCGGTATACATCGCTCAGAGGCCGCTGTGTGACAAGCCCTATACTGCACATATACACCTCCTGTGCCATGTGGTTTCCTCCCACTTCCTTTCCTCGCCCCTGCACAGCGGCCCCCCTCCTTCTTCCTCTCCTCGCCCCTGCACAGCGGCCCCCTCCCCCTTCCTCTCCTCTGCACAGCGGCCCCCCTTCCTCTCCTCGCCCCTGCACAGCTGCCCCCTTCCTTTCCTCGCCCCTGCACAGCGGCCCCCCTCCTTCTTCCTCTCCTCGCTCCTGCACAGCGGCCCCCCTCCCACTTCCTCTCCTCTGCACAGCGGCCCCCCTTCCTCTCCTCTGCACAGCGCCCCCCCTTCCTCTCCTCGCCCCTGCACAGCGGCCCCCCTCCTTCTTCCTCTCCTCGCTCCTGCACAGCGGCCCCCCTCCCACTTCCTCTCCTCTGCACAGCGGCCCCCCTCCCCCTTCCTCTCCTCGCCCCTGCACAGCTCCCCCCCTCCCCCTTCCTTTCCTCGCCCCTGCACAGCTCCCCCCCTCCCCCTTCCTTTCCTCGCCCCTGCACAGCGGCCCCCCTCCCCCTTCCTCTCCTCGCTCCTGCACAGCGGCCCCCTCCCCCTTCCTCTCCTCGCTCCTGCACAGCGGCCCCCTTCCCTCTTCCTCTCCTCGCTCCTGCACAGCGGCCCCTCTCCCCCTTCCTCTCCTCGCCCCTGCACAGCGGCCCCCCTCCCTCTTCCTCTCCTCGCCCCTGCACAGCGGCCCCCCTCCCTCTTCCTCTCCTCGCCCCTGCACAGCGGCCCCCCCTCCCCCTATATCCTTATCATATGGTTTTGGCTTTTTACAGCAAGACGGTCGTGTGCAAAAGGAAAGCCTTGGAGCTTGCTCCGCGTTTAAAGGAAGTCATGACCCTAATGAGAGAAGATGAGAAGATGGTGGGGAAGAAACAGGAGAAGAGACAGCAGGAGCTGTGGGACCTCCTGAGAATTGCCTGCGTGAGTGACACTCATACATACTATACTATTCATACTGCTACATGCTATACTATTCATACTACTATACACTGTGCTATTCATACTGCCACATACTTACTATACATACTGCTACACAGTATACTATTCATACTGCCGCATACTTGTACTATACATACTGCTACACAGTATACTATTCATACTGCCGCATACTTGTACTATACATACTGCTACACAGTATACTGCTACATAGTATACTATACATACTGCTACACAGTATACTATTCATACTGCCGCATACTTGTACTATACATACTGCTACACAGTATACTGTTCATACTGCCGCATACTTGTACTATACATACTGCTACACACTGTACTGTTCATACTGCCGCACACTGTACCATTGATACTGCCACATACTGTACTATTCGTACTGCTACATACAGTTCAAACTCTTGGAGACTATACTACTCATACATACTATATTTATTTATTCATACAGCCACATACTACAATACATAATAATATTAATATTTCTACATATTGCTAATAATACTCTTACATGCTAATCTATAATTCTACATACTATATTATTTATACTTACATACTATACTGTTTATACTCCTACATACTAAACTATTCATACTCCTATATGATATACTAATTATACACCTATATACTACTACACATACTACTGTTCATATTTCTGCATGCTAATACACACTCCTAAATACTATACTATTCATACTTCTATATACTACTGTTTATACTCCTAAATACTAAACTATTCATAATCCTAAATGCTATACTATTCTTACTGCTACACATTGAACTAATCATATTCCTACTCACTATTCTATTCATACTTTCTAAAGTTTCTACTATTCATACTCCTAAATAAGGATGAGCGAATCATAAAACTACGTTCCAATACTGTACAGAGCAGTAGCTCTGTACAGTATTAGAATGTATTGGCTCCGATGAGCGGAAGTTATTACTTCTACTGTAAAAAGCCATTTTCCGAACTTGGGTTCGGTTCCAAGGTACCAGTCGTACGGAGCACGAGCATTGGAACGTAGTTTTATGCGAATCGACTTAGGTTATTTCATCCAAAGTCTATTCGCTCATCCCTACTCGTAAACTATCCATTCTCCTTCATACTATCTTATTCATACTATTATTCATACTCCTACATGCTATTGATATTCTTACATACATACAATACTACTCATACTCTGATACTTTTTTACCTAGTCATACGCCTACAAACTCTACTGCTCACACATACTATGCTTTTTGAACTCTTAGATCTTACACCTACATACTATGCTATCCATACTTATAAATACTACTATTCATACTCCTACCTGCTAAACTGTTCTTAGAAGTGACTCAGCGCTGTTTCCTTGATCATGTTACTTTACATGAAAACGCTTGATATCGGTTGAGTAGAGATTTCCCAATGTGGCGTTTTGCCCTGCTCCAGATAAATCGTGGCAAGAACGTGACAGCCTGCGATGTGTGAACAGCTCCTTATGTTGCATTCATTGGTGATGTTTCTCTCTACTCTTATTCTCTGCTCAGAGCAAAGTACGAGGACCTGTGAGTGCCCCACTACTGCCGCAGCCTGCGCCCGTGCCCCCGAGTCTGCCCCAGGATAACCCAAAGAAGAGGTACGTGGTCATTGTAGTAATTCAGTATGTCTGATGGAGCACTACTCCCAACCTCCACAACTTGCTGTACAGCTTATTGAAAGAAGTGCTGATAATCACACATGAAGGCGTTCATGGAAGGTCCTGAGTACTGAACATATTCGGCTACTTTCACACCAACATTTCTGCTGGATCCGTCATGGATCAGCAAAAACTCTTCCGTCATAATAATACAACCGTCTGCATCCGTTCTGAACGGTTCCGGTTGTATTAACTCTAAAATAGCCAAGACGGATCCGTCTCTAAAACCATTGTAAGTCTATAGGGGACAATGAAGCGGCGCCCCCCCCCCCCCCGCTATTGAGATCCTAGCAGATCCAGTTTCTCTAAGGCCCCCTTTCACGCAAGCGAGTTCCGTGCATTGGACTAGCAGCATGTGTCAGCGCAGCTCCCGGCCTGACCTCCCAGAACTGCCAGGGTCGCATAGCATTATATTGATTTATGATGCTATGTAACCCTTACAGTTCTGGAATGTATTGTATAACACTGACATAATGCTGATCATGCTGATTTAAAACAATACCTTTATTTATAAACCCCACTGACACCAGTAACTCTGTCTATATTAATGCTGGACCACCAATGAATATTTGTCAGTCACAGCTTGGGCACAAGAAGATGGGGCCCTCAATCAGTGGTGCTCAAAGCTCTGCAGCCCGCCCCTTGGTGCTCCAACTACCCGATTTGCCTAAAGATAAAAATCCTCATATGTCAGGAACACTGCAACCTACAAAGATAAAGAAGGTGTCATTTTAATCAGCATGATCAACCCTACTCTACCATTCCTCGTTTAATAGGGTTGATTATGCTGACAGCATTTTTAAAGGGGTATTCTGGTTGTACAAAGTTATCTCCTATCTAGAGAATTATTAGATTGGTGGGGTCCTACTGCTGGAAGCCCCACTGATCATGAGAACAGGGACACTTGAACCCCCTGAAATGCCAGGAGTGGGCGGTCGGGAATGCGCGCAGCTGTTCCATTTATTTCTATGGAAGTTCCGGAGGTCGCCGAGCAGAATACCCCTTTAAAGAACCAGTACAGAACTCAACATAAACCTCACTGGGTGCATGATTACTGATCTTTTTATTGTACCCACCAAATAGAAGTATAGTATAAGTATAGTGCATACTCCATGGTATAAATAAAAGTACGTATAAAATGTCAAACGGGCGTCTTGTGGGACAGTTCTAGTAGAAGCTTCCATTCATTTCTACGAATACTGGAAGTGATGCAGTAAGTGTGACCCTCGCTTATGTCCTCCTAGTGAAGACCTTCTGTCTGAGCAGCAGAGTCTGTGTGGACAGCTGGAGACGTCCATGAAGAGTTTAATGACTGAGCAAGACACCAGTCTAATGGTAAGTACCGTGGGACCACCTACAGGTGCTGACACCTCCTGTCTCCTCCAGTTCTTCCTATAATTCCTGGTTCTGGTTCTTGCAGGCACCAGTCCATTTGCTAAACTAGTAGTAGACAAGTCAGTTCAGGGCCCCGAAGTGCAGCTCATGTGTAGGGCTCATCGTTCTACTTTCTTTACTTGCGTGCATTATATGCAATGTTAAATGGTGACATTAGAAAGTACAGGGTTATACAGCTATGTGAATGGAAAAATAAAAAAGTTATGGCTCCGGGATGGCAGGAAGCAAAAACAGAAAATCGCAAGGTCCTGAAGTGTTTGATTGTAGCTCAGAGGGTGCGGGTTGGAGCCGTAACTACACAGTGCCGTCAGTTGTGTAGTGGTCGGAACTGGTTACTGCAGCTCCACTCCTAGTGAAGGGACTGCTCCAGTAAGGCTGCTTTCACATCTCCGTTTTGGAGACCCGGCATGTAATGATTTTTGTCTGGCTGGAAATTGAACAGATCACCGCTGGACCTCATTGCAGTCACTGGGGAACCGGCAGTGAAGTAGAGGATCCGACAGGCTGCTCTGTGCCGGAACAGCCTGCCCGGTCTCCGAACTGAGATGTGAACATAGCCTAACCTGCTCCGTCCACTGCGCCATGGGTAGAGCTGTGTAGTCCTTCCGCCACCAGAGCTACTCAGAAGCATCTTATCAGTGGGGGTGCGGGATGTCAGACCCCTGCCGATCTGATATTGATGGCCTATCCTGAGGATCACTATAAAAATCCTGGACAGCCCCTTTAAGGGTAAACGGCCCTCTACTACACTATTCCATAGCTGTTTTAATACCAGCTAGAAAGAGGCCAACGGGACACTCTTTTAGTCTCTTTGTGGCGTACGTTGGGAGCCTTCCCGGCACTCATCACAAACATAATGTGAACATAGTCTTAATCTAGTGCGCCTATAGCGTGCAATATACCACATCACTCATAGTCTACAGAGCCAGCATCTGTGGTGGCATCAGGGACAAGTCCTGTGACCACATTGTGGAAAGATAGCGATGCTTATATAGTATACAGCAGCCACCTCCCCGGAGCCGAACCATCAGCTAATACAGGCTATGCCACTCTCCTGCTCGGTTCTGGTCCTCTCACCACAAATGCTGCACCCTGCGATAGGTAAGTGGCCCGGCCAAAGGGCATATCACAGCTAATAAACGGAGGACAAGTGCCAACCCTGATGGCTGAGGGAGTGTAGACCGCCCGCTATAGTGTTATTAGTGCAGTAGACCGCCCGCTATAGTGTTATCAGTGCAGGAGACCGCCCGCTATAGTGTTATTAGTGCAGTAGACTGCACGCTATACTGTTATCAGTGCAGGAGACCGCCCGCTATAGTGTTATTAGTGCAGTGGACCGCACGCTATACTGTTATCAGTGCAGGAGACCGCACGCTACACTGTTATTAGTGCAGTGGACCGCACGCTGTAGTGTTCTTAGTGCAGTGGACCTCACGCTGTAGTGTTCTTAGTGCAGTGGACCTCACGCTGTAGTGTTCTTAGTGCAGTGGACCTCACGCTGTAGTGTTCTTAGTGCAGTGGACCTCATGCTGTAGTGTTCTTAGTGCAGTGGACCTCATGCTGTAGTGTTCTTAGTGCAGTGGACCTCACGCTGTAGTGTTCTTAGTGCAGTGGACCTCACGCTGTAGTGTTCTTAGTGCAGTGGACCTCACGCTGTAGTGTTCTTAGTGCAGTGGACCTCACGCTGTAGTGTTCTTAGTGCAGTGGACCGCACGCTGTAGTGTTCTTAGTGCAGTGGACCGCACGCTGTAGTGTTCTTAGTGCAGTGGACCGCACGCTGTAGTGTTCTTAGTGCAGTGGACCGCGCGCTGTAGTGTTCTTAGTGCAGTGGACCGCGCGCTGTAGTGTTCTTAGTGCAGTGGACCGCGCGCTGTAGTGTTCTTAGTGCAGTGGACCGCGCGCTGTAGTGTTCTTAGTGCAGTGGACCGCGCGCTGTAGTGTTCTTAGTGCAGTGGACCGCGCGCTGTAGTGTTCTTAGTGCAGTGGACCGCGCGCTGTAGTGTTCTTAGTGCAGTGGACCGCGCGCTGTAGTGTTCTTAGTGCAGTGGACCGCGCGCTGTAGTGTTATTAGTGCAGTGGACCGCGCGCTGTAGTGTTATTAGTGCAGTGGACCGCGCGCTGTAGTGTTGTTAGTGCAGTGGACCGCGCGCTGTAGTGTTGTTAGTGCAGTGGACCGCACGCTGTAGTGTTGTTAGTGCAGTGGACCGCACGCTGTAGTGTTGTTAGTGCAGTGGACCGCACGCTGTAGTGTTGTTAGTGCAGTGGACCGCACGCTGTAGTGTTGTTGGTAGTGTTGTTAGTGCAGTGGACCGCACGCTGTAGTGTTGTTAGTGCAGTGGACCGCACGCTGTAGTGTTGTTAGTGCAGTGGACCGCACGCTGTAGTGTTGTTAGTGCAGTGGACCGCACGCTGTAGTGTTGTTAGTGCAGTGGACCGCACGCTGTAGTGTTGTTAGTGCAGTGGACCGCACGCTGTAGTGTTGTTAGTGCAGTGGACCGCACGCTGTAGTGTTGTTAGTGCAGTGGACCGCACGCTGTAGTGTTGTTAGTGCAGTGGACCGCACGCTGTAGTGTTGTTAGTGCAGTGGACCGCACGCTGTAGTGTTGTTAGTGCAGTGGACCGCACGCTGTAGTGTTGTTAGTGCAGTGGACCGCACGCTGTAGTGTTGTTAGTGCAGTGGACCGCACGCTGTAGTGTTGTTAGTGCAGTGGACCGCACGCTGTAGTGTTGTTAGTGCAGTGGACCGGTGTAGGTTTAGTTTAGGCATTTGCATTGCTTTTCTGGTGGTGGGCCTTATACAGTAGCGGCCATTATAGCTGTATGCCCCCATAAAATCCATTCATTTATGTCGGCGGTCTCACAATCGCTGTTTCTCTATTCTGCAGGCTCTAGACTGGTCTTGGCTGACATCACAAGAAGAGGAGACGCAGGCCTGTCCGATAACAGCATGAGCCTAACCTGAGGCAGTGGAGGATTAGAACGGGAAAACGGTGCCCTTAAGTGCATAGGGTTTCATATTCTGCTGCATGTGGCCAAAAATAAATAAAGCTGTGCTTATTTCTGTTGAAAGAAAATGGCTGCCATATCGAGAAATTGTACAGTAACGGTTGGTGTCCTGATGGCAGGACCGCTATTGTTTTTACCTATGGAGCAATTGGAAACGGGTATAGTGACACCTACAGGCTGCTAGCAGGTACTGCAAACAATCCAATTATACCTTAAAATTTGACTTTATGCCATAGGCCTAAGAAAGAAGCCATTTTTAAGCACGTTTGCTCTTTTATGAGTTTTTTTTTTTTTAAGAGTATTTTTTTTACTGGTTCAACAATTCAGATTATAAATAATATTTTTTTTGCTTGTTATGTTAAAAAGACAAAATGATCTGTCATGAAATAAATGTATTTTATTATATCGTAATTCTGTCTTTATTCATTATTACTGGTTGGAAACATTATCTGCTAGTCTTGTAAGTAATGGCAGAAGACTTCGCCTCTGTTCACACCACGTACCCTTGGTGCAAAAGGCTGAAAGTGTCGTTAGACCAGACGGATGCCAACAGAGTGTCTGCCGGGCAGGTTTAGAGACTTTTCATCGATAACTAATGGCCGCCCGTGGATGTCACCGTAGGACTTTTACGGGGACAAGTCCCTATTATCTTCTGTCTGCTGGAGCGGGCACATATGGGGGTATACAACGTGCTGCCGACTTCAGTAGTCTTTTTTTTTTTTTTTTTTTCCAAAAACAGTGACGCTCCTGTCCATTTAACCTTTTTCACCTGAATCGGGATGACCTGTAAAACCAGACACCGCCCATGGACAGGAGTGCCGCTGTTTGAAAGACAGACCCTTTAAACTGGTCATACATATACTATTAAGACTAGGCACCGTGCAACCAATCGAGCGCAAAACTTTTTGTGCAAGTGCAATTACTCAGCTGATATCGCCATTTTTCTGAAAAGGGGGCGTGGGTGGCGGCCCCGCAACATTTATCATCTTCTATGCCGGTTTTCTGACGTAGAAAAACACTGAAATGTACGCCAGCCAGGGGCTAGCGTAGATTTTCGTTCAGGCGCAAGGATTGCCGGATACTGTGCCTAAATTATGACCAGGCGTACGCCTCATCATAAATCAGGCGCAGCATTCAATAGCGCGCCTGGTTATCGTAGCCCGATGTACAACGCCAAGCTATGATCAATCAAGGCCAATATGTCAGTGCGTAAATTTCATCCTTTGGGGTAACGACCAGGGCTGTGGAGTCGGTAGATAAATGGTCCGACTCCGACTCCTCAGTTTTTGGTACTTCCGACTCCCCGACTCCGACTCCTTTGTATTTAATATGCGAATGTCATTACCACAGAACTACTGTCTAGGAAGCCGCTGCCTTCTCCTGTGTGCGCTGATCTTCTGCTGAAGATTGGGCAGTGGGGGCCTCCAGGAAGGGGCAGGGGAAGGGGCATTTATTGTAAAGCCTGATTTCCCTAGAAGAATCCCATAGTCATGTTTGAAGTTTAAGCTAACAATCTGAGTTTACAAGTTTTTATAGCCTTAGCTGAATGACAGCAGTTTTTCAAATGGTTTACAGCTTCAGTCTTGAACTATTGACCATCCATTCCCGTCACTTACACAAGTGTCTAGTCCTGGAAAAAACATATTTACTTGATCAGTTATCAGTGAGAGGCTAGGGTTAACCATTGGCATTGTGTTCCCTGTAATAGCGGAACACAACACAATAGAAAGTATAAGTATTGCCGCTCCTTAACTGTGTGTTGCGTGCCATATAGTGAAGCATATAAAAAAAAGCTTCTTCATGGTCACTTTACGTGTTCGTTTTGCGGTAACGTGACGCACTGCATTGGCCTTTATTCTTACAGTAGAAAAGTACCGTATTTTTCACAAAAGTAAGGGAAAAATAGCAGTGCGTCTTATGGGGCGAATGCTGCGACCGTCCGGTGAATAGGCTGAGAGGGAGGAGGGGCTGGGGGCCGGCATCTGTTTCTGTAATGGCAGCGAGGCCCGCTGCAGTCACTGTATTCTACTACACCGGGCCCCGCTCACTGTAGTATACAGTAATCATATCTAACTTGTGGGTATTGTTAACCCTTTCATGACCAAGGGTCATTGATGCCCCAGTGTCCAGGTCAAAATTTACAAATCTGACATGCGTCACTTTATGTGGTAATAACTTTGGAACACTTTTATTTATCCAAGCTATTCTGAGACTGTTTTCTTGTGACATATTGTACTTCATGATAGTCAGTCATATATTTGAGTCAATATATTTCACCTTTTATTTATGAAAAAATCCCACATTTACCAAAAAATTTTAAAAATTCTCAATTTTCCAAATTTCTATTTCTCTGCTTCTAAAACAGAAAGTCATACCTAATAAAATATTTATTACTTAACATTCCCCATATGTCTACTCTATGTTGGCATCATTTTTGAAATGTAATTTTATTTTTTTAGGTCGTTGGAAGGCTTAGAAGTTTAGAAGCAATTCTTACAAGTTTTAAGAAAATTTCCAAAACCCACTTTTTAAGGACCAGTTCAGGTCTGAAGTCCCTTTGTGGGGCTTACAAAGTGGATACCCCCATAAATGACCCCATTGTAGAAACTACACCTCTCAAGTTACTCAAAACTGATCTTACGAACTTTGTTAACCCTTTAGGCGTTCCACAAGAATTAAAGGAAAATGGAGATGAAATTTCAAAATTTCACTTTTTTGGCAGATTTTCCATTTTATAATTTTTTTTTCTTTAACACATTGAGGGTTAACAGCCAAACAAAGCTCAATATTTATTACCCCGATTCTGCGGTTTACAGAAACACCCCACATGTGGTCGTAAACTGCTGTACGGGCACACGGCAGGGCGCAGAAGGAAAGGAATGCCATACGTTTTTTGGAAGGCAGATTTTGCTGGATTGGTTTTCTGAACGCCATATGTTTTTTATTTTTCTGCCGATCGTCTTGTGCAGGGGCTCGTTTTTTGCAGAAAGTGTTGAGTTTTTTATTGGTACCATTTTTGTGTACATAGGATTTTTTGATCATTCATTATTACACTTTATGAGGCAAGGTGACCCAAAAATTGGCTGTTTTGGAACAGTTTTCATTTATTAATTTTTACAGCGTTCATCTGAGGAGTTACATCATGTGATAGTTTTATAGAGCAGATCGTTACGGACGTGGCAATACCTAATATGTATACTTTTTCTTATTTATTTAAGTTTTACACAATAATAGCTTTTCTGAAACCCCAAAAAATGATGTTTTAGTGTCTCTATAGTCTGAGAGCCATAGCTTTTTTATTTTTTGGTCAATTGTCTCAAATAGGGTATTATTATTTGCGGGATGAGGTGACGGTTTGATTGGTACTATTTTGGGGGTCATAAGCCTTTTTGATTGCTTGCTGTTGCACTTTTTGTGATGTAAGGTGACAAAAATAGCTTTTTTGGCACTGTTTTTTTTATTTTATTTTTATGGTGTTTGTCGGACGGGGTCTATCATGTGATATATTTATAGAGAAGGTCGTTACAGACGCGGTGACACCTAATATGTGTATTTAATTTTTTTATAGGAAAAGCCAATTTCTTGTAATTTACATTTTTATAAAAAAACATTCACATTCTTTTTTTATCAAGTCCCTCTTGGATCATGAAGATCCAGTGGGGCTGATGGCTGTACTATACTTTGCAATGCTCTTGCATTTCAAAGTATAATTCTATTAGATGCCCTGTAATGCCTTGTAGGTGGCAACAGCGGATGCTTTTGCAAAGCGTCCAGTTGCCATGGCAACCATTGGGTGCTGCAATCACAGCGCTGCAGCCCCGATGGTTGAGAGAGGGAGCTCCCTCCCTCTATTAACCCCATGGATGCCGCAACCGTGGCATCTATGGGGTTACAGGAGAGTGACAGCATAGAGCTAACACTCTCTGCTGATGGCGGCGGCTCAGGAATGGAGCCGCCGCCATCACACACAGCAGGGGGATCAGGGGCAGCGCTGGAAAGGGGGGAGGGGGGGATCGGAGGGTACGGCCGCCAACATTGAGGGAGGCTGGAGCAGGAGGGGCGAGTGAGAATGAATGAATGCATGGGGCGGACCGCATCAGGGCAGCTGCCTCTAGGAGATGAGCTGCAGGCGGACACAAGGGGGGCTTGGAGGGGCACAGATGGGGGGCACAGCCACAGATCTGGGAAGGGGGTAGTACGAGGACACTACCTGATTTCAGGCTCTGATCTGCAGAGCGCAGATCAGAGCATGAAACCGGCATTTTTTTCACTGACGCAATCCGATTGGTTAGTCTGCACAGACTAACCAATCGGATCTATTGTCGGCAAGGGGCCACTCTGATTGGTCCCTTACTGGCATTACTAGACTGTATGCTGTCCGTGACAGCAGCAGGGCTTGGGCAGAAACTTTAATCCAAGCGCTTTGCAGCGCTTGGATTAAAGAGCTTGTTTGACGTTTATAGACGTTATAGCTGCACGGGGCATGTGCAGCTATCACGTATATATACAGATTGCGGTCGGGAAGGGGTTAAAGTATTCCAATCATCTTAAAAACTTCTTGGCAGTCAGGAGGCCGGGCGGGCGCTCGCAGCGTAGCTCACTACGTCACGCGCCTGCTCCGCCCACTTTATGAATGAAGCAGGCATCGGGCCCCGCTGCCATTACAGAAACAGATGCCGGACCCCATTCACTGCACAGGGACACTGTTATTAGGGGGAAGGGGGGATCTGTGGATGACACATAAGATAAGATGCTATATATGTGTCATCCACAGATGCCCCCATAACAGTGTCATCCACAGACCACCATTAGTTCAAAATCACACCTTTTGGTTCAAAATATTTTTTTTCTTATATTCCTCCTCAAAAACCTAGGCGCATCTAATAGGGCAAAAAATACGGTAATTAATTATAACTGTTTGTGAATTGGGACATTTAAGCTTTTTTTTATTTTTATTCCAATTTAAATCTAGGAGGAGTCGGAGTCGGTTCATTTTTTTCCGACTCCAGGTACCCAAAATTGACTCCACAGCCCTGGTAACGACAACCCAGGCTGAGAATCCACCAGGCTTCACGATTCAGAACCTCCTCACTCTTTCTATCCCAACAACTTGGAGAGTGTTCACACTACCACTACGATGCTTAAAGGATAACTGTCATATTTTCACTCAAAATAAAATTTTCATATATGTTGTTGCTGCTGTGGTGATAATCCATAATCACTAATTACTGTGTTCACATACCACTTGTTTAACTGCTACCCGACCGCCTAACGCAGGATTGCGTCCTGCGGGCGGCCGGGTTATTCCTCGTTGACGCGCCGGCGCGTCCTCTCGCGAGACGTGATATTTCCTGTGAACGTGCGTTCACAGGATCGGAAGGTAAATTTGCTGATCTACAGCCTGCCAGCGGCGATCATTCGCTGGCAGGCTGTAGATGCGATTTTTTTTTTTTTAACCCTTGAAAGGTATATCAGACGCTGTTTTGTTAACAGCGTCTAATGTACCTGCTACCTGGTCCTCTGGTGGTCCCTTTTGTTTGGATCGACCACCAGAGGACACAGGCAGCTCTGTAATAAGTAGCACCAATCGCCACACTACACTACACCCCCCCCCCGTCACTTATTAACCCCTGATCACCCTCCTGTCATTGATCACCCCCCTGTAAGGCTCCATTCAGACGTCCGTATGTGTTTTGCAGATCCGCAAAACACGGACACCGGCAATGTGCTTTCCGCATTCTGCGAGAACTATATAGAAAATGCCTTTTCTTGTCCGCAATTGCGGACAAGAATAGGACATGTTCTATAGGCTCTACAAAAAACGCAGTGTTCGCCCGATCAGGCCTGATCTTGTGCGCACACTTGCGTTCGGTCCGCCCCACCGCAGTTTTTATTTTCTGATCACTGCAAAAACACCGTAAAATCGCTGCAGCGCTATAAAAAGATCACTTTTGAGGGGGATGGCGAGTTCATAGAAGATTTATTTTTTTGGGCACAGGTTAGCGGAAATAGTTTCTCAAAAGTCTCATATTCAACTAACTTGTGACAAAAAATAAAATCTCACATGAACTCACCATACCCCTCACGGAATCCAAATGCGTAAAAATTTCTAGACATTTATATTCCAGACTTCAAACGCATTAGGGCCCCTAAAATGCCAGGGCAGTATAAATGCCCCACATGTGACCCCATTTTGGAAAGAAGACACCCCAAGGTATTCCGTGAGGGGCATGGCGAGTTCCTAGAATATTAATTTATTTTTGGGCGCAAGTTAGCGGAAAATGTTTTTTGTTTTTCTCTTACAAAATCATTTTCCGCTAACTGGTGCCAAAAAAAATATATTCTAGGAACTCGCCATGCCCCTGACGGAATACCTTGGGGTGTCTTCTTTCCAAAATGGGGTCACTTATTTATACTGCCCTGGTATTTTAGGGGCCCTAAAGCGTGAGAAGAAGTCTGGAATCCAAACGCCTAAAAATGCCCTCCTAAAAGATACTCATTGGAATTTGGGCCCCTTTGCGCACCTAGGCTGCAAAAAAGTGTCACACATGTGGTATCGCCGTACTCAGGAGAAGTAGGGCAATGTGTTTTGGGGTGTATTTTTACATATACCCATGCTGGGTGAGAGAAATATCTCTGTAAAATGACAACTTTGTATAAAAAAAATTGAAAAGTTGTCTTTTACAGAGATATTTCTCTCACCCAGCATGGGTATATGTAAAAATACACCCCAAAACACATTGCCCTACTTCTCCTGAGTATGGCGATACCAGATGTATGACACTTTTTTGCAGCCTAGGTGGGCAAAGGGGCACACATTCCAAAGAGCACCTTTTCGGATTTCACAGGCCATTTTTTACGCATTTGGATTCCAGACTTCATCTCACGCTTTATGGCCCCTAAAATGCCAGGGCAGTATAAATACCCCACAAGTGACCCCATTTTGGAAAGGAGACACCCCAAAGTATTCCGTGAGGGGTATGGTGAGTTCATGTAAAATTTTATTTTTTGTCACAAGTTAGTGGAATATGAGACTTTGTAAGGAAAAAAAATATAATTAAATCATTTTCTGCTAACTTGTGACAAAAAATAAAAACTTCCATGAACTCACTGTGCCCATCAGTGAATACCTTAGGGTGTCTACTTTCCGAAATGGGGTCATTTGTGGGGTTTTTCTACTGTCTGGGCATTGTAGAACCTCAGGAAACATGACAGGTGCTCAGAAAGTCAGAGCTGCTTCAAAAAGCGGAAATTCACATTTTTGTACCATAGTTTGTAAATGCTATAACTTTTACCCAAACCAATAAATATACACTCATTGCATTTTTTTTTTATCAAAGACATGTAGAACAATACATTTTGAGAAAAATTTATATAGAAATGTAGTTTTAATTGGAAAAATTTACAACAGAAAGTGAAAAATGTCATTTTTTTTTTTGCAAACATTTCGGTCAATTTTGATAAAAAATGTCAGCAGCAATGAAATACCACCAAATGAAAGCTCTATTAGTGAGAAGAAAAGGAGGTAAAATTCATTTGGGTGGTAAGTTGTATGACCGAGCAATAAACGGTGAGAGTAGTGTAGTGCCGAAGTGTAAAAAGTGGTCTGGTCATTAAGGGGGTTTAAGCTAGGGGAGCTGAGGTGGTTAATAAGATTCCGTCCATAGCAACCGCTCCTCACAAGACTTCTTTCTGACTATCTTCTCAGGATGGTCGCTGATGCCCTTACCCTGAGGCTAAGACCTCCCTCCCTAACTACCCAGAATTCATTTGGCTCATCTCAGGAACGCGCAGCCTCGCCCCAACCAATCGGCTTTCTCCAGGCCTCTTCCTCCAGAGTAGTTGATCGTGAATATTCTAATTGCAAATTTTTATCGCAAATATCGGCACAATCCCGGTCCGACGGGAGCACACACGCAGCGTTTGGGACTGCCCACTACTACGTCCTCTGTCTTCTGTATATAGAAGATAGGAGACAGAGGACACCTAGCAACGCTGTTTTAGCCGCACCACTGAAATGCCTGGGGGAGGAATGAACATGCTGCAATTACTAGGTAATTCAATACCTATACAAAAGTATTAAAGGAGTTCTCCGGGCTTTTAATATTGATGACCTATCCTCAGGATAGGTCCGACACCCGGCACCCCCGCCGATCAGCTGTTTGAAGAGGAGGCGCGTACTGTGCCAGCTCTGCCTTCTCTTCACCGTTTACCTTCTCGCCGTCGCCTTTGCAGCGGTGAGCAGGTGTAATTACACCCAAGCCGTCCCATTCATTTCAATGGGACTGATCGCTCCTATACAAGTACCATTGAAAAATACCTGGACTCATTAATACTTTACGCAATTGTCTTGTAGTGCACCCTACATACTGCAACCTGCATGATGTACAATTGATGCAGTACACCATGTGTTAAAGGGGTTATCCCATGATTAATGTAAAAAATGGAAATCATACATAATCTAGTACATGACAATCTCTTTCTAGCAAAGCTAGGACCAGCCCTGTACCTCACATGGATCCAGAGATCTCCCCAATTATTGCTCAGCTAGGATTTATATCAAGCTGACAGCTGAAGGAAGCAGTTGAAGGATGAAACTGAGCATGTGCGGCCATCTCAGTGGGCAGGGCAAAGAAATAAGAAAAAGAACAAACAGCAGGTGGCGCTATACCGGTACATTTTATTGAATAACTCAGTGGCTATGCAAAATTTTTAATTACATGCAATTACAAAAGTATTCAGATCTGTGTGCTGGTTTGAAAACTGTTATTTTTTTGTGAGACAATACCACTAAACAAGATGCCACTACATGATGGGGTGTTTTTTTTATTATTAAGGAGACTAGGTGATAATTGGTTCCCCAATGTAGGCGCTTTCTTTGCCACAAGGTGGCCCCTGGAGCCATGATTTGTCTCAGCACTTAATCCTTATTCATTATAGGAATACAATACTAATAACACGATAAAAAAAAAACAAAGCCTCCTGTTCTTTATTAGGCTCCCTCCTTCTCAGCTCCACATTGTGTTATTGGGCCTCAGATCCACCCTTTTCCGCGCCTCCCTGATGCTATGTAAAGGGTATCCTGGCGGAAGTAACCGGTTAATGATAATATCACATTCCTGAATATAGTCCAACTCTCTGCTGCAGCTGTGTCTCGCTTTGATAAACCCCTTCACTGGGAGATGCCTTATATAATGTCCTGGATGGCGACTGCCAGCAGGGAGTTGTCTGAGACCGGTTTCCTAAAAAAACGTGCTCTCCACTCTTCCCGTATTGCAATTACTAGTCAGTTCCAAATCCAGGAAGACCATGCTGTCTGTATCCCTATTAGAAGTGAATCTTAGGCCACTTTCACATGAGCGTGTCCGGATGTGTCCCGGTGCATTGCGGCAAACCCGCGCAAGTAGGTACGCAATTGCAGTCAGTTTTGACTGCATTATGTTGTTCAGTTTTTATCGCGCGGGTGCAATGCGTTTTGCATGCGCGTGATAAAAAACTGACTGTGGTACGCAACCCCGAACTTCTTCACAGAAGTTCAGGTTTGGGTTCAAGGTTGTGTAGATTGTATTATTTTCCCTTATAACATGGTTATAAGGGAAAATAATAGCATTCTGAATACAGAATGCTAAGTAAAATAGGGATGGAGGGGTTAAATTTTTTTTTTTTAACTCGCCTTAATCCACTTGTTCGCGCAGTCGGCATCTCTTCTGTCTTCTTTGAGGAATAGGACCTTTGATGACATCACTACGCTCATCACATGGTCAGTCACATGATCCATCACCATGGTGATGAATCATGCGATGGACCATGTGATGAACGTAGTGTCGTCATCAAAGGTCCTATTCCTCAAAGAAGAAGACAGAAGAGATGCCGACTGCGCGAACAAGTGGATTATGGCGAGTTAAAATATTTTTATTTATTTTTTAACCCCTCCATCCCTATTTTACTATGCATTCTGTATTAAGAATGCTATTATTTTCCCTTATAACCATGTTATGAGGGAAAATAATAAAGATCGGGTCCCCATCCCGATCGTCACCTAGCAACAGTGCGTGAAAATTGCACCGCATCCGCACTTGCTTGTGGATGCTTGCGATTTTCAGGCAACCCCATTAATTTCTATGGGGCCTGCGTTACGTGAAAAACGCACAA
The DNA here is from genome assembly GCF_014858855.1 of Bufo gargarizans. NCBI lineage: Eukaryota > Metazoa > Chordata > Amphibia > Anura > Bufonidae > Bufo > Bufo gargarizans. The sequence goes on along the minus strand of NC_058081.1, from coordinate 58,697,163 downwards.
AGAGGAGCATGCTGCGATTTTCACGCAACGCCCAAGTGATGCGTGAAAATCACCGCTCATGTGCACAGCCCCATAGAAATGAATGGGTCCTGATTCAGTGCGGGTGCAATGCACCCGCGCGGAAATCTCGCCCGTGTGAAAGGGGCCTTAGGTTGTCCGCGTTGTTAATAATATACAGTGCCTTGCAAAAGTATTCATCCCCTTGACTTTTTTCATATTTTGGTGCCTCACAACCTGGAATCAACATGGATTGTTTGAGGATTTGCGTCATTTAATGTACAGAACATGTCCACAACTTTGAAGATGTTTTTTTGTTGTATTTTGAAGAAAACAACAAATGAGACAAAATAACAGAAAAAGTCAATGTGCATAACTATTCACCCCCTAAAGTCAATACCTTTTGCGGCAATCACAGCTCCAAGTCGCTTTGGATAAGTCTCTATGAGCTTGCCACTTCTTACCACTGGGATTTTTGCCCATTCCTCCTTGCAAAACTTCTCCAGCTCCTTCAAGTTGGATGGTTTGCGCTTGTGAACAGTAATCTTTAAGTCTGACCACAGATTTTCTATTGGATTGAGGTCTGGGCTTTGACTCGGCCATTCCAACACATGTACATGTTTCCCCTTAAACCAGTCAAGTGTTTCTTTAACTGTGTGTTTGGGGTCATTGTCCTGCTGGAAGGTGAACCTCCATCCTAGCCTCAGATCACGCACAGAGTGGGACAGGTTTTGCTCAAGAATATCCCTGTATTTAGCACCTTCCATCTTTCCCTCAACTCTGACCAGTTTCCCAGTCCCATCCCCCCAGCATGATGCTGCCTCCACCATGTTTCACTGTGGGGATAGGGTTCTTTGGGTGATGAGTTGGGTTTGTGACAGACATAGTGTTTTCTTTGGCCGAAAAGTTAAATTTCAGTGATCAGTCTCATCAGACCAGAGCACCTTCCTCCATACATTTTGTGAGTCTCCCACATGCCTTTTCGCAAACTCACAACGTGCCTTTTTGTTTTTAGCTGAAAGTAATGGCTTTCTTCTGGCCACTCTGCCATAAAGCCCAACTCTATGGAGCGTACGGCTTATTGTCGTCCTATGTACAGATACTCCAGTCTCTGCTGTGGAACTCTGCAGCTCCTCCAGGGTTACCTTAGGTGTCTGTGCTGCCTCTCTGATTAATGCCCTCTTTGTCCGGTCCGTGAGTTTTGGTGGGCGGCCGTCTTTTGGCAGGTTTACTGTTGTGCCATGTTCTTTCCATTTGGTTATGATAGATTTGATGGTGCTCCTGGGGATCATCAAAGATTTTGATATTTTTTTTATAATCTAACCCTGACTTGTACTTCTCAACAACATTGTCCCTTACTTGTTTGGAGAGTTCCTTGGTCTTCATGGCAGTGTTTGGTTAGTGATGCCTCTTGCTTAGGTGTTGCAGCCTCTGGGACCTTTCAAAAAAGGTGTGTATATGTAATGACAGATCATGTGACACTTAGATTGCACACAGGTGGACATAATTTCACTGATTATGTGACTTCTGAAGGTAATCGGTTGCACCAGAGCTTTTTATGGGCTTCCTAGCAAAGGGGGTGAATACATATGCACATGCCAATTTTCTGTTTTCTATTTCTAACCAATAGTTTCATTCATATATTTTTCTCATTTCACTTCACCAACTTTCACTATTGTGTCAGAACCCCCAATATAAGAACTTCAGACTCGCATATCAGACCCCCATATCAGACCTCAGACCAGACCTCCACACCCCCATTAGAACTTCAGACCCCCATTAGACCTCCAGACCCCCATATCAGACCTCAGACCAGACCTGATCCTCCCCTCGACCATACTGCTCTCTGAACGATTCTTGAAAACTCTCAATGGTGGCCTAACCCAAACAGGCTCCACCACTGTTAAACATAACCCCATCAACAGGATAGGGGATAAATGTCTGATCTGTGGGAGTCCAACTGTGGGACCCCCCACCACCACCACTGATGATGATAACAGTGGATCTGTGTCCCACTGTATGAATGTAGTGGTGGTCAAGCATGTGCATTGACACTCCATTTAATCTCTCTGGGGCTACTGTAGATAACCAAGTACAGCACTCAACAATTTCCGCCAGTGCGTTATAGATGAATGTAGCAGCAGCACGACCACCAATCCATTCATACAAAAGGTGGGGAGATGGCACAGGACCTCTAATTTTTTGCGGTCCCACCAGTCAGACGTTTATCCGGGTCTCTTTGGACAACGACTTTAAATGCTCATTTACTTTTCACACAGCTTTGCATAAATCATAAGTAAAAGCGACCACAAGAAACTTTCTAATATATTTTATTACGGAGAAATGTCTAGTTCTCATGCTATCAACTGTTTACCTCCCCCCGGCTCCTTGCTAATTGCTTTTCACTTTGAAAAAATGCTTTCATGCTGGCTGGAGCAGCTCCACAAGAGGATCATATTACAAATGTCAATACAAGTCTATGGCGAGGGGAAGGGGGAGGTGTGAGCAGCATCATGAGTGAGGCAGGACTCAGAGACACTAAAGAGACATAGATTTTTATCTCAGCATAAGAGCTAAATTCATAACCATAACAGGTCAGTACTTCTCTGTACTGTTCTCCATTATCCTGGGGCTGCTTTTGCGTGACTGTGAGATAGGAAGGAGATTCTCCTCTACTTTCTGCGTACATTGGATGGCAGCTAGTCTCCACCCACCATGTCTGAGAGACCTGCAAACTAGATATTCACTATGCACAGAGGGAAACTGCTAAAAATGGCAGATACAAGTGATATAGTGTTATTCCTCATGTACACACACGGATCAATGCAGTTTGTTGAAAAGTTAGTGGCACTTTAAGATGCATGCTAGACCTTGAAACAGTTACTATATTTCTCTCACAAAGTAGTAGTTTAAAAGAAAAAAAAGCATAAAAAGTAAATTATTAACTTCATGTTTTATTGGAAAAGACTGCTTTCTACCACTTTATAGTTACGTAGAGTAAATCAGTTACAATGTGACCAATATTCCCATGGTGTGTCTGCTATATGCAGCACACTGTATGCAGGTATGTACCTGCTGGTGGCTCACGCTTGCTAATAAAGTGCGGACATTTGTGTGGAAAGGGGCATTATTGTTCTGGAGACTTGTAGCAAGACCAAAAAGAGCTAGAAGAGATCAAGAGGAACTGCACCTCATAGAATCCGGCTTTCTTCACCCTTAGGGCTCATGCACACAAACGTATTTTCTATCTATGTCCGGAACGTACCGTATGCGGAACCATCTATTTCAATGGGTCCGCAAAAAAAAAAAATGAAGTTACTCCGTGTGCATTCTGTTTCCGTATGTCCGTTCCGCAAAGAAAATCGAACATGTCCTATTATTGTCCGCATTACGGATAAGGATAGGACTGTTCTATTAGGGGCCGGCTGTTCCATTCCTCAAAACACCGTTCCACAAAAAATACGGATGATGTCTGTGTGCTTTCTGTATTTTTTGTGGAACGGTGTTTTGCGGACTGCAAAATACATACGGTCGTGTGCATGAGACCTTATACATTGCTATTTTTAATTGATTCTATGTATCTAATATATAAATGAAGACATTTTGCAAATTAGTTCATGTCAGACAAACCATAGATGACTCCACAAGGAAGACACCCGACCCATCCACAGGCAGTTCGGGGTTCTTCCCCTCGTCAGTTCACCGCAGGGTAGTGGTCGGCTTTTAGATGCAGCTCTGTACTTAGAAGGGGTAAAAACCCCAAAACAGGTGTCTACACATGGGTCACTCCCTTTTTTGCTAATGCTTCTTACACACTGGCGTTAGGATAGTGTGGCAGGCTGTTCCGGTAGCGGTATACAGCCAGAAGTGCGCTCAGGCCCGATTCACTAGTACGGATCTGGCAGGCTGTTACGGTAGCGGTATACAGCCAGAAGTCCGACCCCGGCCCGATTCACTAGTACGGATCTGACAGGCTGTTACGGTAGCGGTATACAGCCAGAAGTCCGCCCGGCCCGATTCACTAGAACGGATCTGGCAGGCTGTTACGGTAGCGGTATACAGCCAGAAGTCCGCCCGGCCCGATTCACTAGAACGGATCTGGCAGGCTGTTACGGTAGCGGTATACAGCCAGAAGTCCGCCCGGCCCGATTCACTAGAACGGATCTGGCAGGCTGTTCCGGTAGCAGTATACAGCCAGAAGTCCGCTCCGGCCCGATTCACTAGTACGGATGTGGCAGGCTGTTACGGTAGCGGTATACAGCCAAAAGTCCGCTCTGGCCCGATTCACTAGTACGGATCTGGCAGGCTGTTACGGTAGCGGTATACAGCCAGAAGTCCGACCAAGCGCAACCAAACGGAAGGGAAGGCATTCTGGCGCGCTCAGTTCCGTTCAGTTCAGTTTTGTCCCCATTGACAATGAATGGGGACAAAATGGAAGCATTTTCCCCGCTATTTGGATCCTATGACGGATCTCTATAGCGGAAAGGAAAACGCAGATGTGAAAGTAGCCTTAGTTGTCTGACAAGTGGTTAAAGGGGCTGTGTCACTTCAGCAAATGGCATTTATCATGCAGAGAAAGTTAATACAAGCCCCTTACTAATCTATTTTAATTACCCATATTGCTTCCTTTGCTGGCTGGATTCATTTTTTCATCACCCTATACACTGCTTGTTTCCATAGTTACGGCCACCCTGCAATAGTTGTGGTCGTGCTTGAACACTATAGAAAACAAGCAGTAGCCTACGTGTGCTACCACAGTCCCGCTTACCAGAGGCCGATGCTTTTTCCTATAGTTTGTGCCAGCACAACCACCACTGATGGATTGCAGGGTGGTCATAACCATGGAAACTTAGAAAACCTGCACTCCGCGACAAGGGGACTGCTTCCTATACATAAATTGGCTAATCAGGTATGGAATGCTGCTAAACTACATGTGCCTGATGTCATCCCACTCTGGGATAATCCCATGTTCCCACACTTAGCAACCCTAGAAGGATCTGCTGTCTGGAGACAACATGAGGTTCTCACCCTTGAGGACCTTTATGAAGGGGGTGTCCTGCGTTCCTTCCAGCAGATTCAGAGGAGGTTTGGGGTGCCCCGCACTCTCTTTTTCCGCTACCTTCAGCTACGGCATGCCCTCGGGGCTCAGTTTGGTGGTGGAGGGCGCGGCATCTCCAAATTCCCTTTGATCGGAGTACTAAGATCTCAGGGACCTAGGGGAATCATATCTGTGCTGTGTACACATCTCCTCGGCAACCGTATGTTGCTTCAGCCTCTGGTGGTGGAGGATAGATGGAGAGTTTCCATACCGACACTATCTGCGGAGGATTGGGAGGAGGCTTTGCTGACCCCCACTAGGGTTTCCCCTTCGATCAATAATAGACTCATTCAGCTGTATATACTGCACTAGACTGTACAAAATGGGAGGCTAACCCACAGTAGATGTCATAGATGTCAGATTTCTGGCATCTGATGTGGGAGTGTGAGCACTTACAGGCTTTTAGGAGGGATGTGGTGGATGCTCTGTCGACCCCGATATCGGTGTGTCCCAAAATATGTGTCCTTGGAGTATTGGATGAGGAGAAGTGGCCGCATTATCAGAGGACATTCCTGGGGGAGGCTCTGTTCTTTGCCATGAAGGCCATAGCCCTGAGGTGGATGGCAGAGATAGGACACCCACAATAAGCCAGTGGAAAGCACTAGTCAACCATGCAGTTTCCATGGAAAATTTAGTTTTTCTACATAGGAAGTGCCCTCAGAAGTTTCAAAAAGTATGGGGGGAGTGGTGCTCATCCCCTTTGTCCTTGCACCCATTACATATGTACTCAGCATCGGATGACGCTTATTCGTCAGTATTTCAATGAAACGCAGACTCTTATGTTCCGGATACTTTTTCTTTCATTGGCCTTGACATAGGCCTCATGGCAGAATTTGCTAAAATGTATGTACTATGCAATCACCTCTCACTGTTATGTTATAAAGGTCGGATCTCCCCTGCACAGGATGTGTCAGTATTATAATGTAATGGTCATGCCTCTTTGTTAAACTTCAATAAAACGAGTAAAAAAAAAAAAAAAAAAGGAAACTCGCAGTGTATAATGGGATCGATAAATAAATCCAGCCAGCAAAGGAGGCAATATGGATAATCAGAATACATTAGTAAGTGCCTTGTATTAACTTTCTCTACATGATAAATGCAACTTACTGAGGTGAGACAACCCCTTTAAAGGAAATGTGTCACCTAAAATGCTATCTGCTAGTTAAAGGGGTTTTTCGGGATTTTAATACTAATGACCAGGCCCGGACTGAGTTGGGCCCAAATTGATGGAAGGCAGAGCCAGCAATACCATATTGCGGCACATTATACCACCCAAACCATCACAAAATACTGCCACCAGCAGCACAAAATACATCCCCCAAAACTTCCACTGGGCATCGGCCCACCAGGAAATTTCCCTGTAAGGTCTATGGGCAGTCCACCCCTGCTAATGACCTATCCCCTGGATAGGCCATCAGTACCTGACCCCCAGGATCCCGCTGTTCAGCTGTTTGAGAAGGCCCCGTCACTCCTGTGAGCGCTGCAGCCATCTCGCAGCTTACCGAGCACAGCGCCGTACATTGTATAGTGGCCGTGCTTTGTATTGCAGCTCAGCCCTGTTCACTTCTATGGGCCTGAGCTGCCATACCAAGCACAGCCGCTATACAATGTACGGCGCAAAAACTGGTGTTGAAAATGATAAATGAGCCGGGCCTGCTGCCCACCCACACCACCTATTCTCGGCACTCGGGCAAAGTAGCGTGATCAGCAAAAAGTCACAGATTTTGCTACATAAATCACTTGGGACAAAATCTGTTAGGGTTAACCCTAACCCTAACCCCCCCCCCCCCCCCCTTTCTTTATTACAGGTCAATCCTCTTTTTTTTTTTAAGGTCACTTTAAAGGCTCACGTACACGAACGTATTTTTTTTCCATATCCATTCCATTTTTTATCGCGGCCCATATGTGGAACCATTCACTTCAAAGGGGCCGCAAAAAAAAATCGGAAATGACTCCGTGTGCATTCTGTTTCCGTATATCCTCATGGCTGTTCTGCAAAAAAATAGAACATGTCCTATTATTACAGACAAGTATAGGACTGTTCTATTAGGGGCCAGCTGTTCCATTCAGCAAAATACAGAATGCTCACCTACGTCAACCGTATTTTTTGTGGGTCCCTGTTTTGCGGACCGCAAAATACATATGGTTGTGTGCATGCGCCCTAATAGGATATTCCAATCTCGGCAAGTAAAGGATATCCACTGTATACTGAGATTTTAGACAGTTTTCCTCTATACTTACTGTTCCAATTCCTCAAGGTTTTCCAAGATCTCTGCTTGCTGTCATTCAATAAACACTCATTATTTATTTCTAGCGGTTAAAAACCTCTCCTGATCACAGTGTATAACGCCAGGAATACTCTCAGCGCATACGCAGGCACAGGAGCCCACTGACCCGGCATACATGCTGTGTACTCTTTTTCAGATATATCAACCTGGGGGATACCTAATCCCAAACCAGACACCCTAAATTAAAGGGGTTGTCTCATCTCAGATAATGGGGGCATATCACTAGGATATGTCCCCATTGTCTTATAGGTGCGGGTTCCTATATTGGGAACGGAGCCCGCAAATTGGTGGCTGGAGGACTCCGGTCTGGCCACCACCAAGCGCTCTCCCCATAGAAGTGAATGGGAGTGCACTGCACATGACCGGCCACCACTCCCATTCACTTCTATGGGCCCCACGGAAATAGCCGTGCTCGCCTATTTTTAACGGCCCCATAGAAAATGAATAAAGGGCAGCTGCGCATGCGCAGTGCACCCTCCACAACTTTCGGGGCTCCGTTCTCGATATAGGTGCGGGTCCCAGATAGAGTTGGGCGAACCTGCCCTTTGGCAGGTTTGAGTTCGAGTTCGTGGTTTGAGTGAATTACATATTGGATTCCGTTCTCATAGCCCTAAATTTATTTCAGACCCCAGACCAGATCCCCTAAATACATCTAGACCCCCTGTATTAATATCAATCCACAGACCAGACCTCTAATTGTGTTCAGATCCCTGTTATTAAGCTGGTGAAAACTATGGAGGAGATTTATCAAAACTGGTGTAAAGTACAGCTAGCTTAGTTGCCCATAGCAACCAATCAGATTCCACCTTTCTTTTTCGAAAGGAGCTGTGAAAAATGAAAGAAGGAATCTGATTGGTTGCTATGGCCAACTAAGCCAGTTCTGTATGTAGGGCCACAGGCCACCTCAGCCCAAGCACAGCTGCTGCAGTGATTTTCGGTGCCGCGATCACTGCGTTTGTCAGGTGGTCAGCGGCCTGTTCACACAGGACAATGATCAGGAAGGAGGGGTTTTCATTCCCAAATATCTGCCCGTGTAAAAGGCCCTTACCAGCCACTGCAAAAACTGCAGGATTTTAGATTTTTTTTTTATATATATAGTGACATGGAAATTTTAAAAAATATGCATAAAATATTTAAAAGCGTGCTTAACATAAAAGACTGATTTAAACAATAGGTCATATTCTTATGATGCACCCCTTTAAGAACTATTTTTTTTAATGATTTTTAGTAACTCACAATAATGCATATAGACTGATGCAAATGAAGCTACATTTTTTGAAATTATTATAGATACTATATACTAATAAAACCGCCCCCGACATAATGACCCCCCGGCGTCCTCTTCTGTCACGTCCTCCATTATTTTATTATTAAATACCATCGAGACTACAAGGCACAAATGCCGCAGGGACGCTCTACCCGCTTCGCGACTCTATGGTGCTCAGTGATCGGCAGATGGGCCGTTAGAGCTACAAGCGTCTGCTGAGCCAATCAGTGGACGTTATTGTTTGCCCTAGCGCTGGGTGGGCGTGTCCAGGTGTATCATGTGGTCTTGGAGTAGTGGCGGCGGTACATTCGCGCATGCGCCTTGCACAGGGAGACGCAGAGGAGACCTTCAGCTAGGGACAGGTGACAGGGGGCCGGGGTCGTGCGAGTGCTGGACGGGGTCTGTGTACCTGCAGGTGCAGGGCTCTGACAGGAGGGCACCCTGCTGCAGTATAGTGATGGGTGCCTATGTGCTGGGGAGGGGGAGTGTATGACATGAGGAAGCGCTGTGTAATGTGCTGCCCGAGCGGAGGGGTGTGTGGAATGTGTATATAATGCACTAGTAGTAATATGTGTCTATATTATAAAGTACTGCACCAGTGGAGGGGTCTGTATATATTGTATGGGGGGAGGGGGTATTACTAGTAGTGTACTGCACCACTGGAGGGGTTTGTACATATTGTATGGGGGGAGGGGGTATTACTAGTAGTGTACTGCATCACTGGAGGGGTCTGTATATATTGTATGGGGGAGGGGGTATCACTAGTAGTGTACTGCACCACTGGAGGGGTCTGTATATATTGTATGGGGGGAGGGGGCATTACTAGAGAGTTTGAATCTTCTGGTCATTTCCATCAGCTGGGAGTAGTTACATTCAGCTATTTCCCCTGAGTACCAATCGGTCACTGTTACAGTTTTCCATCAGGGATTTCCAACCAATGAATGAGTGGTGATATACAATGTGTAGGGCGAGAGAGAGCGTGTCCTTACATGGTATAGTTATATATGGGGAAAGTGTGTACTTATGTAGTACAGTTATATGGGAAGAGAATGTCTTTATATAAAGGCGTATAATATGTGGAGGGGGTGTCCTTACATAGTACTGTTCTATATAGGGGGATGTATATAGGAAAGGTTTGTCTGTATAGTGCAGTTCTATATAGGGTGTATGTATATGGGAAGGTGGTGTACAGTTATATTTAGGGTGTATTTACTTGGGAGGGGGTGTCCTTTATGCTACAGTTCTATATAGGTTGTATGTTTAGTCCATTCATGTATAGGATGGTACTTGCAATATGGAGATACCACGGTATTATGTAGTATAATGAGAGATATATAGAGATATATGTGTGTGGGGAGGGGGTGTACTTACATAGTACAGTTATATATGTGGTGTGTGTATATCGGAGAGGGTGTAGTTTATTGTACAGTTATGGAAAGGGGGTGTCTATATATATATATATATATATATATATATATATATATATATATATATAAGAAAAATCCTGAGGGAGCACCACCTTCAATATGGGTGCAAAATCCACAAGGGCGGCGGCAGAGACCCAATATTATAACTGAAGAAAGATAGGACTGCACTCCGGATAAAAGTGAAATTCTGTGAGGCTTTATTCACCCATAGTATGGCAACTTTGCGACGTTTCGGCTCACAAGAGCCTTCTTCCAGCATAGAAACAGTGAAAATGGCAACATATAAAGGCATGTCTAAAATGACTGACCAATCATATTGTGGTTACAATCATAGGTAGATTAATCACATGTGATGTTAATCTACCTATGATTGTAACCACAATATGATTGGTCAGTCATTTTAGACATGCCTTTATATGTTGCCATTTTCACTGTTTCTATGCTGGAAGAAGGCTCTTGTGAGCCGAAACGTCGCAAAGTTGCCATACTATGGGTGAATAAAGCCTCACAGAATTTCACTTTTATCCGGAGTGCAGTCCTATCTTTCTTCAGTTATATAGCAGTATGTATATGGGAAGTGGTGTCCTTATGTAGTAGTTATATATAGGATGTATGTATTTGGGGGTCCCTTTTTCAAAAGGGGTCGTGGCAAGGGTAGGAAAGGAGCGTGGCCAACACACGGGACAGATTGATCTTCATTCATACTAGTTTCCTGGTACAAATGAAGCCAGAAACGTACGGCAGCTCTGCGCAGTCAGATAATTTATGGCGAGGACTGCCCCTCATCACATATTGGGGGCATCCTCCGGCAGCACAGGGGACATCAATACCAGAGTCTTGATAAATCTCCCCCATAGTGGGGGCGGTAGTCTGCACGTCATGCACTTACATATGCAGTAGGGTGTATGTACGTGGGAAGGGAGCGGTGTATAAAATGAATGTTTGGGTGTGTCCCTCACAGTCCACTCCCCCCCCCCCTTTCCCAGCAGTTGTGTAAACCATATATGTTCTCATGGGATCCTGAGGGTCGTCCTCACAGGTTGACCAAGGACGGCAGGACACATGAACCCACTGGTGTTGGCGCGTAGGATACGTCAGAAATGTCTCAGTGACGACAAGTCATGTGACGCTGACGATCAGAAGACCAGGGACCCGGTGACAGCCCAGACTGTAGAGGGACAGGTGTACATTATACAGTAATCGTAACCATAGCTGACGGTATTTAAAGGGGCACTACACCTAAAGTCCATCCGCTCTCTAGTGTTCTGTTATCAGCCGTTTCACAGGCTTTAATGGGATCGCTGCTTTACCTATCCCCAGATACGGTTACATACGCAGCGGTGGGCTGGGACCCCAAGGTTCACTGGGAAAAGCAGGAACGTCCTGATCTTCCTGGTGCACGAAGAGAAGACCAAACTACAGTGAAGACTGACACACAGGCACAGCAGGGGGGTGTATCGTTGGGTGAGCACTGGGTCTGTGGAAACTACCTGACATCTCCTGTAGGTGCCATGATGGTGACTGGAACCAGTGGGCATCTATTGCGATGTAAATGCTCTCAGCCTCGGCCGTTTACATAATTTCCAGTATAACTGGGAATATACTGGTATTGTCATGTGCCGCCCTGCCTGCTGTTTTTTCCGCCGCTGTCTGTGTTTGTGAGATAACGTCTTATAATGGTACTGATAACAGCAGATAAGATACAGCGATGGGCACCTGAACACATCCGGCTCTGCTATATCGGCCTACTTAGAGGCCATTAAGTAGAGCGCATCTGGTTAATGATCTGTGTGAATGGTGATTAATGGGAGCTTAATTTTTGGGTAAGGGTAATGTTGGCCTTGATATGACTGTAGCAATCATATAAGTATTAGGCCGTACCGATGGTTTGGGGGGGGATCTAGACATGTATTAGGCCTCATGCACACGACCGTTCAGTTTTTTGCGGTCCGCAAACCGCGGATCTACAAAAAAACGGAAGCCGCCCGCGTTGCCTTCTGCAATTTACAGAGCGGGCACCGGCAATATAAATGCCTATTCTTGTCTGCAAAGCGCGGACAAGAATAGGACATGTTATAATATTTTTTTAGCGGGGCCGCGGAATGGGGCCACGGATGCGGACAGCACACGGAGTGCTGTCCGCAACTTTTGCGGCCCCATTGAAGTGAACGGGTCCAAGCTGCCAAAACGCCGGCTCGGATGCGGACCCAAACAACGGTCGTGTGCATGAGGCCTTAGACGTATACACCAGTAATTCAGCAGTGGTGGGAGCACTGAGGCGCTGGATAATCAGAAATCCGCCTACGTTTGCCCACCTGACGGCAGGTTCTGGAGTCCATGGGGCCGTGATGATGCTGGTTTTGTGGTCTAACGAGAAATTCAGCAACTTCTATTGTCTCACTATGTTCAAGATCTCTATTTGCTGTCAGTGAGTGGAAAAAAAAAATTAGTGGTACACTGCCAGAAGTTGAAAATTTGTACCGCCACGTTCCACCGTCTTGTAGATTGTGTCCAGTCTATCCTCTGGGCTGCTACATTTCACCTGCACTGATACATTGTAGCAAAGCATCAGAACAGGAGGGAGGTTTTTATTATACTCATGTGCTAACCTCACAGGATCACCTAGACTGGATACATTTGCAGCTGCAGCTTTTTAGACTGTTCACGTTGACTGACAGCAGAGATCTTGAAAATGGTGAGCCCTTAATACAGAAAGCTTAATAAAAGGCTGTAAGCAATGATTACGCTTTAGTTCTATGGAACGGTGACGTCACCTTTAGGGCTCATGCACACAAACATATTTTCTTTCTGCTTCCGTTCTGTTCTTTAATTTTTTTTCCGGACCGTATGCGGAACCATTCACTTCAAGGGGTCCGCAAAAACAACAGAAGCTACTCCGTGTGCCTTCAGTTTCCGTATTCCCATATTTCCGTTCCGCAAAATAGTAGTGCATGCACTATTATTGTCCGCAAATCACGGTCCGAGGCCCCATTCAAGTCAATGGGTTAGCAAAAAATATGGAACGCACACTGAATACATCTGTATTTTGCGGATCCGTACTATAGAAATACTGTGCCCGGCCCATATTGCTCATGTCTTTGGTGATTAATAAGTTACTGTTTCCGATCCACAAAAAAACGGATCAAATACGGATATGTTTTGTGCAATAATGGAACGGAAGAAGACTTAAATCAGAGAAAAAAATAACTCGGATGCGGACCCGTGAAAAACGGACTGCAAAACAACAACGGTCGTGTGTATGAGCCCTTAACAAGAGGTTAAAGGGGCCTTTAATGGCACTTTGCTAGGACCTTCGGGACCCCCACCAGTCCTGAGAATGAATGGACTGCAGCACTATGTCCTACACAGCAGTGCTCCTGGTTATACAGGGGATTGTAACCTGAATGAGTCAGCTGCAGTTCCCTGTACAGCCAGGAGGCCAGAGTGGCGCTGTGCAGGATGCAGCACCGTGGCCCCCTTTGTCAGTATTGTGGGGGTCCTAGAGGTCTGATCTCCACCCGTCATAAAGTGGTAATGTATCCTAGTATGGTAGTGTGAACAGAACCTAAGATGGGTCAGAGGCCCTCACTGCAGAGGACCTCAGCTGTTGGACTGTCAATCTGACTTTGGACTATTTTCGCCAGATTCAGAGATTTTCCGGGTCGTCATACTTGTAGTGATCCGCGCTCCCTCGTCCCGCAGTCTCAGGGATTTGCTCTCTGCTCCGGCGTCTCCAGCAGTTGCTCCTCAGCCTTCTCCTACATTCTGATCTTTTAAAGGGATTAGATGATGAAGAAAATATAAGAGGTTTGCAGCAGACGGAGAGCACCTCCCGCTGAGCGGATCAGCCCTCATGGGGCGGCCATATCACTGCAGTGGATCAGTACCAGGCCCTGCATCCTTCCTACATGTCACCTGCCGCCATTTTACAGGGCGTGGGGACCGGGCAGTGCCATTGTCAGCTGTTGTTCTGCAGAAGTGCTGGTGCTGTGTATTGTTGGGCTGCCAGCAGGGTGGTCTTAAGGAAAACCATTGCAGACCCATATGTGATTTCTCAGCCAGTACATGACCACTGAACCAGGACCTCGAGCAGGAGGTTGTCCAGCATTAGAAAATCATGTCCGCTTTCTTCCAGCAATAATGCCACACCTGTCCACAGGTTGTGTCTGGTATTGCAGCTCAGCTAAAGTGAAGTAAATGAGGCTGCAATACCACACCCAACCTGTGGACAGGTGTGGCGCTGTTTTTGAAAGAAGGCAGCAATTTTTAACTAATTCTGGTCAATTCGTTCAAGAGAGCGGCCCATGTTAGGATGAGGACAGACACATCACACTTGTACATGATTGATACAGGGGACGCTGGAATTGCTTTGGGGGGGAGGGTGGAGAATTTAAAAGTTTAGGTTGTAAAAGACTCTTATAAAAAAGTGCACTTTTACCAGAAACTGCTCCTTGTTCGTCCATGGGCCGTTCAGTTTGACTCCAGTCACTTGAAGGGGATGAAATGTAATACCATACAGTCCATGGACAGGTGCGGCACTATTTCTGGATAAACAGCAGTACTGTCCCTTTAAGATTTGCCCAAAAAATGTTCCCCATTGATGTCTGTGTGTCTTGTGAGAGAAATGTGTCACAGGTGGAAAAAATTAAATAGTAAGGGACATTGCGCTGAGCGTCACGGGATTAAAGGCCAGTTCACACTGAGTTTTTTTGGGGCTGATTTTGGAGAATCGGCACCTTTTTTGGCGCAGATCTGAAAATTCTGCTTTGTATTCAACCCAATGGTTAAAAAAAAGCGCATGAAAAGCAAGTTTTTCAAAATGAGTGGTGTGAACTGGATACCGGAGGGGGGCAGTGTAGCGGAACCAGCGGCCGGTTTGATATTTAGCGGGCAGAACATAGTAGAAAGGATGGTGATCTATGTGATGTCATCTCACCAGCCTTCTTCTCCATCTTCCCCTCTAGAGCCATGGCCGTACCACCAAACTACGCAGACCTGGGCAAATCCGCCCGTGATGTTTTCAACAAAGGATATGGTAAGTGAAATAATCTGATTAAAAGTCAGAACGTAGGAGGAAAACGCATCCGTCAGCCATGAAAACGTCCTACTGCTTTAGCCTTAAAGGGCTTGTACCATCTCGGACATACCGCGAGGACATGCCTCCGATGTCTGATAGGTGCAGGTCCCACTTATCTCTAGAATGGAGCCCGCAAAGTGAAGGAGTGAGCACTGCGGATGCGCGCCCGTCCTCCATTTGTTTCTTTTGGAGTCCTGAAAATGGCTACACTCGCCTATTTTCGGAAGTCCCGTTGAAATGAATGGGAGAGCAGCCACTTCTATGGGGCTGACGGAAATGGCCAAGTCAGTGCTCGGTTATTTTCGGCGCTTCCATAGGAATGAATGTGGCGCGGTGCGCCCTCCAGGACTTTGCTGACTCTGTTCTAAGTGTAGGTCCCAGAGACAGGACCCGCGCCTATCAGACATTGGGGGCATATCCTAGCGTTATGCCCCCCCAAAGTCTGAGATGGTACAGGGGTTGTCGGCTCTTTATTTTTCTATATTGACCTATGGTCAGCATAGGTCATCAATATCAGATCGTGGAGGGGTCACTCCCGGCACCCTGCACCGATCAGCTGTTTGAAGAGACCACAGCGCTCTCTTCTCTGTTTACCTGCTCGCGCAGCAATTGCAACGGCGAGCAGAGTAATTACCACTGTGGCGTCCATATTTACTTCTATGGGACGGCTTCGTCATCTTTAAATGTTTTTAATTAGCACCCACTGTGTAGATAAGGACACACGTTGCCTTTAGCTACATGCACTCGGCCAATCAGTTGATAAATATAAGCCTGCCCTCTATGGTTCCGCCATTGATAGGAGTTCTAGAGGTGGTTCTGAGGGGTATTATATTAAAGGGATTCTGTCACCTCTTTTTACCCTATAGAGATGCGGACATGCACGGCTATATCGCCGCGCTAATATATATATATATATATATATATATATATATATATAATAATTAAATCAGCCTGGTAAGGAGCCCAAGGGGCTGCACTAACCGTTCTGGAGCCCAGCACCGCCTGTATCCAGGAATCTCCTCCTTGCTCACAAAGTCAGATTGCCGTAATCTTGCGATGCGGGAGCTCGCGCGTGCACAGTGCCGGTGTTCCATGAAAATCTGCTACCCTCGTCACTTCCGGTAGTGACGTAGCAGCATCGGAAGGCTGAGAAGGAGGTGCGTCTCTGAGCTCACCACCTCAGTGGCTGAAAAGAAGGTGTGTTGGCGCCTGCGCA
This sequence comes from Bufo gargarizans, assembly GCF_014858855.1. Classification (NCBI taxonomy): domain Eukaryota; kingdom Metazoa; phylum Chordata; class Amphibia; order Anura; family Bufonidae; genus Bufo; species Bufo gargarizans. The sequence goes on along the minus strand of NC_058081.1, from coordinate 58,680,793 downwards.
GAACCAACTAGGGTAGCGACATTTCATGGGGAGTGCATGTGAACGGGCCGAGGGAGGGTAGGTTAGATTTATGGCCCACAGCGCATGCGCGCTGCCCGCAACCCTATTGGCTGGGGAGGTAGAGACATGTAACAGGTAACTCGAACAGCAGCAGAGGTTGTGGGAAGCGCCATCAGGCGTGTGACCTACATGTCCCTACCTCCCTAGCCAATAGGGTTGTGGGCAGCGCGCATGCGCTGTGGGCCATAAATCTAACCTACCCTCCCTCACATGCACTCCCCGTGAAATTTCGCTACCCTAGTTGGTTCTGCGCAGGCGCCAACACACCTTCTTTTCAGCCACTGAGGTGGTGAGCTCGGAGACGCACCTCCTTCTCAGCCTTCCGATGCTGCTACGTCACTACCGAAAGTGACGAGGGTAGCAGATTTTCATGGAACACCGGCACTGTGCATGCGCGAGCTCCCGCATCGCGAGATTACGGTAATCTGACTTCGTGAGCAAGGAGGAGATTCCTGGATACAGGCGGTGCTGGGCTCCAGAACGGTTAGTGCAGCCCCTTGGGCTACTTACCAGGCTGATTTACATATATATAAAATCATTTTTTACAGTCAATAAAACCACTTGAAGATATGGGCCAGTTATATTGCGGACATGCTAGTGGCGATCTAGCCGTGCATCTCCGCATCTCTATAAGGTAAAAAGAGGTGACAGAATCCCTTTAATTTGGGGTCTACCTTTATAACCTTCACAATAGGTCCGCCATTCTGTTTGCAGACACAGCGCTCCAGATTCCCTTAACAGTCCTAGCAAAATGGTAACCTTCTTGCTGCCTGCAGCCACCACTAGGGGGAGCTCGCTGCATTCAGATTTATACGGATTCCATTGGTCTGAATAAAACCTCTTCACTATGCTCCTGTTCTCCCCCTAGTGGTGAGCGCAGGCCACCAGATTGTTGTCATTTAACACTGTTCCTGTGTAAAGGGAAAATAGGGGATCTAGAGCACCAGTCGTCGTAATGATACATTGCAAAATAATGGGTGCACCCTAGCCAAAATATTTCATATACTCATGGCCAACAGTGGAGGACGGACTGTATAGCCTGGGGTTACAGTAGTCTGCCTGTTTAATGATATTGGGAAATTGCATTCTGGGTATTTCTAGAAGTAGGCCTGCAGGAGGTCAGATTCCCCGTGCCGTCCTGCAGCCTGTATTGTGTAAGGCCGAATGCACATGGCTGTGAGCGGTCCGTGGTATCCCGGCCTGGCATCCTGCTGACAGTAATACACTTGTATGATCTATACGAGTGTGTTACTGTAGTGCAGCGGCGGCATGATGAGTGTCAGCAGGATGCCAGGCCGGGATACCACGGACCGCTCACGTCGTGTTCCACGGCAGTGTGCATTCGGCCTAAGACCGTTGTGGTCCAGTCTCGGGCGACAGTCCTAGAACAGAACTGGTGATGCCTGTGGGGGGTGGGGTTGCTTTCTGCTGGTTGGAATGGGAACTTCCAAGACAACTGTTTTGCCTTATTGTTATAGGGTTCGGGCTGGTGAAGCTGGATCTGAAAACAAAATCCTCCAGCGGAGTGGTAAGTAGTGATATGTAGAGATGTAGCAGGGCTGAGTTTGTCCTCTACCTTTATTTGGGCAGTGTGATTAGCTGCAGTCCTGTATAAAACCACACCCATTCTATTTCACTATCACTGTGTGTTGATGTGCCAGGTGACAAACCCTGCTCTGCTACACTATGAAATATTATAGGGGGCGAGTGCTCAGATTGTGTTGGACATAACGTGTTCTGTTTTTCCCTTCCTCCATGCTGCTTGGATTGTAACAGATGGTAAGCCACAATAACGCTATGGTGTAATACATACTGTATAGGTCCCTAAACCGTAGAGTGGCTGAGGAGGTCCATCTGTATGGCTGGGGCTTATAGCGCCCCCTAATTTAACACCCATAGATGGGACTAATAGGATAAGTGATCTGCTTGATGTGTGTGTGAGCGGGACAAAGTGGACAACACCTTCTACTCCACCTGCGCCCCCTCTCTCTCTTCTCACAAGTAATATTCTGGTCCTCATGTGATAATTGCAGGAGTTTACAAGCAGCGGATCCTCAAACACAGATACAGGCAAAGCCTCCGGGAGCCTGGAAACCAAGTACAAGCTGAAGGAGGCCGGCCTCACCTTTACCGAGAAGTGGAACACAGACAACACTTTAGGGACAGAGATCGCCCTCGAAGACAAGGTGAGTTGCGGCTGCCGTCCTGAAGGCCTTAGCGGAGTCTCCAGGGTAGCAGGGGGTATTAATGCATCTTGTTTCTCTTCATACAGTTGGCTAAGGGCCTGAAGCTGGCACTGGATACCACATTTGTACCCAATACTGGGTAAGTGGCACTGCATTACCTCCTTACACTCACAGGTCAGATGGCTCTGCACCTGTATGTAATAATGCCGACTGCTGTGCTATTCTATGTAGCAGTATCGGCTGCACGAGGAGGCGGCGCACGCAGTGCACACGTGCCGTCTCCCTTCTCTCTAGCTGTCCGCTGCTGCTGTTCCATAGACATACAGCGGAGAGCAGGAAGGGAGACGGCATGTGCGCACTGCACGTGCCGTCTCCTCGTACCGCTGATCGGCGGGGGTGCCGGGTGTTTGACCTCCTGAGGATAGGTCATCAATACGAAAAGCCCAGAGAACCCCTTTAAAAAAAAAAATCTTGCTTTTATAGAGCAGTGATTCCCAAACTTCTCCAGGACAGGGAACTGCAGGCTAGGTAGAGACCCCACTACAAAACCCTAACCTTTACTCCACACGGACAGCATGTCGCCAGTCGCGTCCTCCTTAGTGACATCACCTCTGTGACCATGACCAGGAGATGTCATCATTATGGACAGCCCAAAATCCCAGAGAACCTGCCAGGCATCGCAGTTTGGCCACACTGATGTATCTTCTTCCCTTGTGTTTGACAGTAAGAAGAGCGCCAAGCTGAAGACCTCCTACAAGAGAGAGTATGCCAACGTGGGAGTTGATGTTGACCTGGACCTGGCTGGTCCCACTATATATGGTTGGGCTGTCCTGGGGTACCAAGGCTGGCTGGCTGGCTACCAGATGGCCTTCGATACCGCCAAGTCTAGGCTGGCGCAGAACAACTTTGCCCTGGGCTACACAGCAGGAGATTTCCAGCTGCACACAAATGTGTAAGTTTCATGAACCCCTTTTATGATGGCGGGTACAACTCTGTTGCCAGCAACAAGATAGGCATCTACTTCTCTCTGCTTAGGAATGATGGCACCGAGTTTGGAGGGTCTATCTACCAGAAGGTCAATAAAGATGTGGAGACCTCTGTGAGCCTGGCATGGAGCGCAGGCAGCAACAACACTCGTTTTGGCATCGGAGCCAAGTACCAGCTGGACTCAAAATCCACAGTCTCTGTAAGTATGCCACAAGGAATAGCAGCATGCACAGAACCGTCCTTGTGGCTGTGTCTGGTACTGCGGCTCTGCTCCAGTCACTTGCAGTACCAGAGACAGACATTGGCGCCGCTGTGTTGGTCACTGACGTGATACCTCCTTATCTAATGGCCTGTTCTTAAGGTGCTTGGTGGTTGCTGCGCTAGGCTACATGTCTGAGGTAAACGACTCCTCCTCCTATGTACTGCACACACGTATATAATGATGGCGTAGAGCCGTATATTTCCAATGATTATACAGATATTCCTGCTTTATTCCTTATGAAAGGCCAGTATAGTCTTGACGCCATGCACTATGGTAGAGGAACCAGCCCAGAGGAGCCTAAAGAGGACCTGTCAGCTCTTGAGCCTATTTAGCTAAATACTTGCATTCTTCATGGAAAAAAAAATCCATTCTAGGGCATATTTTCCTATAATGGTGTGAATACATTGACTGCTGGTTGGTATTTGCCTTGCACCTTGAGACTCTCATTAGAGTTTGTGTGAATCGGAGACCGAGTGGATCATATATCTCAGAAATAAAAGAAGACCTTATTTTTATTTCCCCACATCCGATCCACATTTTTTGCCTATTCATTTCTAAGGGGCCTCAAAAAATAGACAACACACCATGTGCTCTCCACAGAAAAAGAGAACACGCCCTTGTCCATTTTGCAGACAAGAATAGGCCTTTTTCACATTGGAGCCAGCGGAAATTGCGGGATGCACGTGGCCGGTATCTGTATGTATTTTGCCTTCTGCAAACTGCAGATCCACAAAATACGGTCTTGAGCATGAGGCCTTAAAGGTCACCTGTCAGCAGATCTGTCCCTATGACACTGGCTGACCTGTTACGTGTGCACTTGGCAGTTGAAGGCATCTGTGTTGGTCCCATGTTCATATGTGCCCACATTGCTGAGAAAAATGAAGTTGTAAAATATGCAAATGAGCCTCTAGGAGCAACGGGGGCGTTACCATTACACCTAGAGGCTCTGCTCTCTCTGCAACTGCGGCGCCCTCTGCACTTTGATGCACAGGGCCACGCAGGCATGATGGTGTTTTCCCTGCCTGGCCATGTCAATCAAAGAGAGAGCAACTCTGTTTCATAGGTACAAATCTGCAGATAGATGCCCCTTGATTACTTGGAGGGTGCAACTTGTGCCTCTGCTGCTTCCTCTGAATGTAGAGCACCTAGATCAGTGATGGATAACCTCCGGCACTCCAGCTGTCGTGAAACTACAACTCCCAGCATGCTCCCTTCATTTCTGTGGAATTCTGAGAACAGCCAAGCACGTGTGCATCTTGGGAGTTGTAGTCTTACCACAGCTGGAGTGCCGGAGGATAGCCATCACAGGCCTAGATCCCTTTGGCACTACTCAAGAGATTTTCATCAATGAAACAGTCTAAGAAACCATTGACTAAATCAGGGCTCAGCAGCCTGCAGCTGTGAAGCTACAACTCCCAGCATGCTCCATTCACTTCTGTGGGAGTTCAGAGAACAGCTGAGCAAGTGTGAATGCTGGGAGTGGTAGTTTCACAACAGCTGGACTGCAGAAGGTTGCTGACCCCTGGACCAGATCAGTCCTTGAATCGTTCTAAACAAACAGGCAGGAGGGCCAGAGACATTTCATTGTGGAAATCATTGGTGGTTCCAGCCCATGGACTTCATCTGTGACAGGTGATGTATTTTGTTTTCCCCTCTGAGTTCTCTGCTTCCTTTTGGATTGTCTTAGGCTCTGTTCACATATGGAATGCTCCCAGTGTGAGGTGGAGTCCATCAACGCACAGACGTGACGGGACAAGTGATCTTCATGTATTCACCTCACTATTGGTTATGGATTCTCTGCTAACGTCACTGTTCTTCTTCCTAGGCCAAAGTTAACAATGCAAGCCTGATTGGAGTAGGCTACACACACAGCCTGCGACCTGGTACGTGCCTCGTTATGTCATCTGCCTTTCATGTGACATTACACATCTGTTCAGAGAACGGATGCCATCATTAACCCCTTAGCCACTAAGCTTTTTTGGGCCTGACAAAGCAGGCATGCAGGACTTTCGTAGCATAAGGCCACAGTAGAACTGTGTATTGGCGGTTGTTTAGAAGTTAAAGGGAGTCTTTCACCTAATCTGAGCGTTATATACCGCTCCGATCAGGTTATAGACTCTTTGACCCTCATTACAATCGTACCTTTCTCTTCTGTGTCCCTCGTCCAGATAATGAAAATAACACTTTTTAAACTTCTGCAAATAATCTTCTAAAGGTGCCCAGGGGCGGCGATACTGGGCGATGTGCCCAGAAAAACACACCTCCAGCCGGCGGACGTCACGAGCGGCACCAGAGGACGGCGGACTGGGAACTGGCCTGCCAATTATGGGCAGAGGAACAGCTTTTCATATTGCGCATGCGCCGGCCAACTAAAGACAGCCGGCCGGCGCATGCACAATATGAAAGGATGTTCCTCTGCCCATAATGGGCAGAGCAGTGCGCAGGTGTGGGCCAGTTCCCAGTCCACCGTCCTCTGGTGCCGCTCGTGACGTCCGCCGGCTGGAGGTGTGTTTTTCTGGGCACATCGCCCAGTAACGCCGCCCCTGGGCACCTTCAGAAGATCATTTGCAGAAGTTTAAAAAGTGTTGTTTTCATTATCTGGACGAGGGACACAGAAGAGAAAGGTACGATTGTAATGAGGGTCAAAGAGTCTATAACCTGATCGGAGCGGTCTAAAAACGCTCAGATTAGGTGAAAGACTCCCTTTAACAAAAATTGGCTGTTTTGACCACAACTAATCATAGTGCAACAAATCCGCCGTGTCTGAACATACCCTTAATCTTGATAATTATGGCCCATTGTTGCCAAAGGAAAGGCCAAGTTCACACACTGGGATAGATTTATCCAAGCGAGTGGAGCAGTTTCCCTTAGGAACCAATCAGATTTCGGCTCTCATTTTTTGGAGGTCCTCTTGCAAATAAAAGCCAGATTCATACGGTCAGCTTCTCCACTTTTGCATTGAGCCTTGTAAGATCCGGACACGATTTCATAGCGGAGTGTAATTATTTTCTTTCCAGGGGTGAAGCTGACCTTATCTGCTCTGATCAACGGGAAGAACTTCAGCGCCGGAGGCCACAAGGTGGGGCTGGGCTTTGAGCTAGAAGCATAATGTGGTAGTAGGTCATCTATGAAGATCCACCAGCCCTGACCCTTCTCCCCTCCAGAGACTCCCACGAAACAGATGTGATATCATGTACACACAGTGCTGAGATGTGTCCTGTATCTTAAGGAGCAGAGGTTCACATGGCTGCAGGATCGGACAACACTGCCCCTGGTGGCTACCTTGATGTCCACCTCAATTAGGATCGGCAGATGCGTTTAAATGTCCATAGATCCCATTAAGAAAACCTCTATATAGATGTTTCCTCATGAATATCTGACTCTTACCATCCTCTGGTCTCTATTCCGGGATTCATTTCCCACATACACTACATGCTAGGTATAGGAGGTCATATTTTGAAAGCCTAGTTTGTTTAGTTCTTTGGTGAATTTCAGTGGTCTCCTGTAACAACCGGCCATGGCACCCTAGGTTTGTTATACTACTCTGCTCCCAAGATAGTTGCTTTACCATTGAAGTTGTGTGCTCACATCAGGGTGGAAAAGAGTCCCTGGTCTTTACTGCTCATGTACTTCTGAGAGAAGGAGCAGTGCACGCCCCATTGTCCAGAGTGTCCTCATAAAGTATTGTAATAAAGATGGCCACCCACACAAGTTCCTGTCTTATTACTGTGTATCAAAGCTTCATTTGTGTGGGGAGAGAAGTACTGTAGCTGGATTGACGGGAAACACTGGGGTTATTTCGTTTGGAAAAGTGTGGCTTGACCTAATAACTTTATCAATTAGGGATGAGCGAATTGACTTTGGAAGAAACATTCAGTCAATTTGCATAAAACTTTGTTTCAATACTTTAGGGAGCGTACCACTTGGAACCGAACCCGAGTTCAGGAAATGTTTTTTTTTTACAGTATAAATCAATTTCTGAAGTTATTATGCAAAGTCTCGCAAGACTTTGCAAAGTAACAATTTTGGCTCATCGGAGCCAATACATTCTAATACTGTACGGAGCGCTCGCTCTATAAGATATTGAAACAACGTTTTATGCGAATTGACTTCGAAGTCTATTCGCTCATCACTAATATCAATGCTCAGACCAGAGCTCCCGGAGGGTATTAGTATTCCTTAAAGGCTATGTACACCTTCAATGGTATTTTAAATATTTTTTTTTATGACTGCATTTTACTCATTTTGGGCAAAAAATATTTTTTCAATTAGTCTTTATTACAAATATTGAGCCTCTCAAAAAGGGTTAACTTTTTCTAGCTGTGGGATTGGTACTTTCACTTTGTGCTGGTCCTTTAATAAACCTTATCACTAAATTACTAAAAGGTCATAAACACTTATTTAAGACACATTCTTACCAGTAAGATAAGAACTGAGCTATATATAATAGGTGTGTAGGAGGTTGGAGATCGGGAGCCCATCAGATGAGCTGGCTGATGGAGCAGAGAGAAAATTCAGATCCTGCAATAAGAGCATCTCAGTCCCTGTACAGAGAAAAGGACTCCATATCTACTATATAAAGCTGTAGTGTGTATGTATGTCTGCTAAAGGAATCCGCACCGTCGCATTTACAATCACAAAATTTGGCACACAGGTACATCAGGTGTCCAGGAAGGTTTTAGACCAGGTCTCTAGGATGTACCCGTTCCTGAGATAGTACCAAAAAAAAAGCATTAGCCAATAGCAGCTTGGTCACATGACCCTTATCAGCCAATAGAATTTTGCAGGTGCTCCTGGTTTCCATAACAACCCAGCCATTTATCTTCACTGCCGTAGGAGAGCTTTAAAGGAAATCTGTCACCAGGATAATTGCTATTCAAGTAAAGCCATGGCCTAATAGCACTTAGTACCTTATTTCCAGATGTGCCTTTGTTCCAGCAATAGATGTTTTTATTCTCTGAAAATCCAAGTTTATTGAGTATGGAAATAAGCCAGTAAGGTGCCCAGAGGGGTGTCACTCTTGCAGGAAGGAGCCCAGACACGACCCCTGCCACAATGTGTCCAACCTCAAAAGACTTAAAACCTTGCCCCCAGGTCCAGCAAGCCACGCCTCTACCACCTGAGCTGACAGGGATTGAAAAAAATGAAGGTAAAAATCAACTTCTGTCAGCTGCAGGGGTGGGAGGGAGGGTGACTTTCTCCCTGCAGCTCACACTCAGACAGCACAGTGATGCTGTCTTAGAGTGAGCTGTTCAAAAGGACACGCCCACTCCTCAGCCGACTGAGATTGAAAAAACTGAAGTTAAAAATAAACTTTTAGGTCCAGCTAAGCCACGCCCCAATCTGGTTAGACCATGCCCCCTCCACTCAGCCGAGAGGGATTGAAAAAAATGAATGTAAAAATAAACTATCAGCTGCAGAGGTAGGGTGACTTTCTCCCTGCAGCTCACACTCAGACAGTAGAGTGCTGCTGTCTTAGAGTGAGCTGTTCAAAAGGACACTCCCCCGATCCAGTAAAGGCCACTGTTAAGAGGACGGGCCCCTGTGGAGGTCACTGTCAAGGGGGTGGTATGCTGTAAAAGTCACTGTTAAAGGGGAAGGCTGCTGTAAAGGTCAAAGTTCAGGGGGTTGGCTGCTGTGAAGGTCCAATTTTAAGGGATGTGTCAGTGTTAAGGGGTGGGGGGTGCTGTAGATGTCACTTACAGTGTATAGCGTTGATATCTTTTAATGACACACACTAACATTAAATGAAATAGATTAAATATACCTGAGCGAAGCCGGGTCCTTTAGCTAGTTTTTAATAAAGATTAATTTAAAAAATGATTTTTAGCTCATAATGAGCACAATGCAATAATTTTTTTTTTAAATGCCCCCAAAGGTGCACATACACTCAACCATGTGTGTTTTGTGGTCCTCAAATCGCAGATTCTGCATACCATTTTTTTTTCTCCTCCCAAGCTCCTGTAGAAATCTCCCATCCTTGTCCGCAAAACGTGCATACACATCTTTTGCGGCCCCAATTGAAATGAATGGGTCCGCATCCAATCCAAAAAATGCGGATCGGATGCAGACTGAAAATACGGTCGTGTGCATGAGGCCTTACAGAGATGCAGCTTATGGTGAGATTCTTACAGCCTATGCTTCCTGGGAGAGTTACCCAAATGAATTCTCCTGTAAGGCCGAATGCACACGGCCGTGAACGGTCCGCAGGTAAAACGGGCTGGATTCCTCCTGAGAGCAGGAATCCAGCCCGTGTTACCACGGACCGCTCATGGCCGTGTGCATTCGGCCTAATAGAAAGAAAACTCTAGTGCCACCTGTAGGTAAGTCTGTGTCTGACCCTTTAAAGAACCTAACTGGTCAGAACAGAGATCTTTCACACCCAGGACTGTGTGTTTATAACAATTTGACTGCCACTATATTCACTGCAAAGAAGGTTTCTCCGCCACCCCATCAGTAGGACACGTGACTACTGTACTATATTGTATGTTAGTAGCTGCAGCAGGATCTGTCCCTCAGCATATAGCCAATTTCACATGAGCTTGTTGGGTCCGGTAAATGCGCTCTATGTGCTGGATGCATTTCCCAGACACTGCTCCTCTTACTGAACTGATTTCTGATGCTGTGAATTCCTATCTGACCGTGGGTCTACTGCACTGTACTCTGAGCATTATGTGGAAATAATCATGATGCAATAAGTGGCCATCGCTCCTTTTCCAGACCCAACGCACTCATGTGAAACCGGTCCATGACACTGGATGCTGTCAGAGCACAGCAGCAGGAAAATGTGAACGTACCGAAATCAGCCATTACCTGTCACTGAGCCCACATTGTCATACAAGGTGCATGTAGGTTATCAGGAGAACCTTGTCGGTTTACTGTGCAGCTATAATGTACAGTAATAACCAGTCACATTAAATAAAAAATCCCGACATTCAATCTCCACCCCGAATAAAGCACACCGCCTACAGCTCCAGCCTATGCAGAAGGAACCTTATAATACAACCATTACTGCGGGAACTAAAGGGACGCGTCCACATTTTTTTATTAATTTTTTTATCGCATATTGACATACTTGAACATTCTGTGCAATTAATATCTTTTATACGATGATTTTCTCTTAAGTTTCTGTCCAGTACAAACCACTCGGTGCACTCTTCTTCCTCACGCCTGGTGATTAACAGGTCCAGGCAAGATGACTATTCAGGAACTTGGTCCTGTCACTCAGGAAGGCAGGCAGTGGATGCAGGAGGAGCAGAGTGGCTTGGATTCTCCCTCCGTGCACTGAACTGCTCATTAGCATATATATTAAAAGAACGTTTTCTCCTTAATAAAGCAGGACCATCCCTACCAGGGGATGGGTCACAGGGTTGATATTCCTGACAGATGCTTGATAACCAGTTTCAGATGAGCTAGTTCTTTGTGGGAGGGTGGTTTCCCAGCCTGAACTCTGCTCCTATGGAAGGACTTCACAGCATTGTAATGATTTATAATGCTGTGTGTCCCTGCCCAACATCAGCGATCATGAATTGTACTGACATAATGCCGTCAGTACAGTTCATTACAGCCTATGTAGGGCAGAGATACGCAATGTTATAAATCATGATAATACCACAAGGGCCTCTCACAGGAGCAGAGTTCAGGCCGGAAATATTGGATTACACTTACTGGTAATAGTTTATTTTTTTGAGCCTATGACAGCACCCCTGGAAAGACCTCGACCTCCTCCTCCGAACCGCCTTTTAAAAGAGGGATCCTCCCCTCTACCTCCAGTCCTTTCTCAAGAACTAAGAAACATAACATTACTCTCTAATCTATGTACAGTCAGGTCCATAAATATTGGGACATCGACACAATTCTAACATTTTGGCTCTATACACCACCACAATGGATTTGAAATGAAACAAATAAGACATGCTTTACCTGCAGACTGTCATCTTTAATTTAAGGGTATTTCCATCCAAATCAGGTGAACGGTGCAGGAAGTAAAACAGTTTGCATATGTGCCTCCCACTTGTTAGGGGGCCAAAAGTAATGAGACAATTGGCTTCTCAGCTGTTCAATGGCCAGGTGTGTTATTCCCTCATTATCCCAATTACAATGAGCAGATAAAAGGTCCAGAGTTCATTTCCAGTCTGCTATTTGCATTTGGAATCTGTTGCTGTCAACTCTCAAGATGAGATCCAAAGAGCTGTCACTATCAGTGAAGCAAGCCATCATTAGGCTAAAAAAACAAAACAAAGCAAACCCATCAGAGAGATGGCAAAATCATTAGGCGTGGCCAAAACAACTGTTTGGAACATTCTTAAAAAGAAGGAAAGCACCGGTGAGCTCAGCAACACCAAAAGACCTGGAAGACCACGGAAAACAACTGTGGTGGATGACCGAAGAATTCTTTCCCTGGTGAAGAAAACACCCCTCACAACAGTTGGCCAGATCAAGAACACTCTCCAAGAGGTAGGTGTATGTGTGTCAAAGTCAACAATGAAGAGAAGACTTCACCAGAGTTAATACAGAAGGTTCACCCCAAGATGTAAACCATTGGTGAGCCTCAAAAACAGGAAGGCCAGATTAGAGTTTGCCAAACGACATCTAAAAAAGCCTTCACAGTTCTGGATCAACATCCTATGGACAGATGAGACCAAGATCAACTTGTACCAGAGTGATGGGAAGAGAAGAGTATGGAGAAGGAAAGGAACTGCTCATGATCCTAAGCATACCACCTCATCAGTGAAGCATGGTGGTGGTAGTGTCATGGCATGGGCATGTATGGCTGCCAATGGAACTGGTTCTCTTGTATTTATTGATGATGTGACTGCTGACAAAAGCAGCAGGATGAATTCTGAAGTGTTTCGGACAATATTATCTTCTCATATTCAGCCAAATGCTTCAGAACTCATTGGACAGCGCTTCACTGTGCAGATGGACAATGACCCAAAGCATACTGCAAAAGCAACTAAAGAGTTTTTTAAGGGAAAGAAGTGGAATGTTATGCAATGGCCAAGTCAATCACCTGACCTGAATCCGATTGAGCATGCATTTCACTTGCTGAAGATAAAACTGAAGGGAAAATGCCCCAAGAACAAGCAGGAACTGAAGACAGTTGCAGGAGAGGCCTGGCAGAGCATCACCAGGGATGAAACCCAGTGTCTGGTGATGTCTATGCGTTCCAGACTTCAGGCTGTAATTGACTGCAAAGGATTTGCAACCAAGTATTAAAAAGTGAAAATTTGATTTATGATTATTATTCTGTCCCATTACTTTTGGTTCCTTAACAAGTGGGAGGCACATATGCAAACTGTTGTAATTCCTACACCGTCCACCTGATTTGGATGTAAATACCCTCAAATTACAGCTGACAGTCTGCAGGTAAAGCACATCTTGGTTGTTTCATTTCAAATCCATTGTGGTGGTGTATAGAGCCAAACATGTTAGAATTGTGTCGATGTCCCAATATTTATGGACCTGACTGTATATTTAAATCTTTTTTTTTTTTTTTTTTACCGTTTTGTAAATACTTCCCCCTTTCTTTGGGGGAATGGGAATAAACCATGTGCTGTCATAGGCTCAAAGAAAAACGGTAAGTGTAATCCAATATTTCTCTTTCGCCTATGACAGCAACCCTGGAGACTAGGCAAGAATCCTATCTGGGGTAGGACCACAGTCTGAAGCACCTTTTTACCTTAAAAAGGTAGCTGTAAGTCTATAGTGCCTAAAAAAAAAAAAAAAAAAAGTATGATGAGAACTCCAGGCAGCTGCCCTACAAATCTGCTTAATTGAAGCTGAAGCTCTCTCTGCCCTTGATGTGGAGACTGATCGTGTAGAGTGAGCCGCAAACCCTGAGGGCGGAACAACTCCCTTAGAAGAGTAGGCTAAGGGAATGGCCTGCCTGATCCACCTAGCAATAGACTGAGAAGAGGCAGCAGAACCCTTCCTAGTTCCCTGAAATAAAAGCAGCAGAAGAGAGGAGGCCCTCCAAGGCTGAGTGACCTTGAGATATTGTAAAATACACCTCCTAATATCTAGGGCCAGTGTTTCCCAACCAGTGTGCCTCCAGCTGTTACAAAACTACAACTCCCAGCATGCCCGCACAGCCAAATGCTGTCCGGGCATGCTGGGAGTTGTAGTTTTGCAACAGCTGGAGGCACACTGGTTGGGAAACACTGGTCTAGGCAATGGAACTCTGATTCTTTCTCATTCTTAGGGGAGGCACAGAAGGAAGGTAACACTATCTCCTGAGAACGTTGAAAATGAGAAGAGACTTTGGGCAATAAAAGAAGGATCAGGAGAAATCACTACCCGATCCTCCAAGATAACCAAATAGGGGGGGGGGGGGGGGGAATCAGCAGAGAGCGCAGTGATTTCACTAACCCTTCTAGCCGAGGTAATGGCAAGCAAGAAAGCAAGCTTTAGGGAGATATTATCAGTCGGCTCAAAGGGGTCCGAAGAGAGAGCAGAGAGGACCAAGTTTAAATCCTAAAGAGGGGTTTTAACTTTAGAGACCAGGGATAATTTGGACACAGCTGTAACAAATCTCTTGACCCAGGGATGTTCTGCTAGTCTAAACTCAAATAAGGCACTTAAAGCAGATATCTGGACCTTTAAAGTTCTAGTCCTGAGTTTTTTCTTCCAACCTTCCTGTAAGAATTCTAGCATGAGTGGAATGTCAGGAACCTCTAACACATCCACAGGTCTATTGACGAATCTGAAAAAGGACTTCCAAACTCTCAGATAGATCTCAGAAGTAACCCTCTTTCGACTGGCCAACAGAGTGTTAACTACCTCTTCAGAAAGACCTTTTTAAAATCTCCCTCTCAAGAGCCAAGCTCGTGAGACTCCGGAAGCACCCATTTGGTTGCTAATGACATCCTGCAGAGCCCGGAGAACCAAACTCTTTTTGGCCAGAAGGGGGCTATAACTATTACAGTTGCTTCCTCTCTGATCTTTTTGATAACCCTCGGTAACATTTTTAGGGGGGGGGGCATAGAAAAGGCCCTACCTCCATGATTGAGCCAATGCGTCCACTGCTCTCGGATACTCCTCCGGAGATAAGGAATAGAAAACCTCTACCTTTCTGTTCAATCTGGTGGCAAAGAGATCTATCTCCGGAATCCCGCATAATGCTGTGACCTGGTTGAAAACCACTCTCCCTGGCTTAGATTATGACGACTGAGGAAGTCAGTTTTCACATTATCCGACCCCCTTAGGTGGACTGCAGAAAGAGAGGATAGAGAAGCTTCTGCCAGACTGAATATCTGATGGGTGAGAGACATGAGGCCCTGAGCCCTTGTACCTCCCTGACATAGGCCATAGCTGTCGCGTTGTCCGAGTAGATTTTTACATTTCTGCCTCCGATAACGGGAAGACTCTGTACCAGGGCTAACCTGATTGCATGTAACTCCCTGAAATTGTGAGACTGGGATAAATCTCTGCTGTCCCAGCTTCCCTGCAACAGAAGGGACTTCCACATGGGCTCCCCAACTGGATGGACTTGCATCCGTAGTCAAAGGAAGAACTGCTTCTCTGATCCACGGGACTCCTCTTTGTAGATTTTTTAAATCCATCCACTACCTCCAGGTGCTCTGAGTCCAGAGAGAGTATACATTTGTGCCATTCCTGTAGAATTTGAAGCTGGAGAATTCTTGAATGATATTGGGCCCATTCTACCCCGGGAATCGCTGCCGTCATGAGACAAAGACATTGCTTTTCTTAGGGTAACAGACGGGCGCGAGTGAATCTGGAATCTAAATTCATCCCTAGGAAGCAGCACCTCTGGCTTGGACGTAAACTGGACTTTTCTAGATTTATCTCCCATCCTAGCTTTTCTAGAACTTCCCTCAACCAGGCAGTCTGTCCCTGAAGATCCTGACCTGACAGACACAAGAAGAATGCCATCCAGGTAAGGTATAATGAATATCTCTTTCTCCCTCACATGGGCCATCATTTCTGAAACAATCTTCGTGAACACCCTTGGAGCCTGCGAAAGCCCAAAGGGTAAGGCCTGAAACTGAAGATGTAGAACTTCCTTCCCTAATTGGATTGCTACCCTCAGAAACATCTGATGGCTGGGATGGATAGGGACATGGGTAATATGCATCCCTCAGGTTCACTGTGGCCATAAAGCAGTAAGGGAAAAGATTGCTTACTGCTGACCTGATGGACTCCATACGAAACCTCTCGTACACCAGATACTGGTTTAAGCATTTTAACTTTATTATGGTCCGAAACGAGCTATTTGGTTTCTTGATGAAAAACAGGGGAGAGTAAAACCCTTTTGTCACCTCCTGCTCTGGAACCTTTATTAACACTCTTTTCTATTAGGGAAACTACCTCTGCAATGATAGCTGACTGTTTTGTGGGATCTGACTGGTAATCTGTGACTACAAATCTCCCCTCTGGAAAGCTTTGAAAGTTTAACCTTAGGCCTTCCCTTATTACTGAGTTTATCCACGTGCTGTCGGAGATCTTCTGCCACTGATGGGCAAAAAGACAGACGACCTCCGACAGGGGGCCTGGCGTCATTGGGACTGCTTCTTTGAGGCATCTGGCCCGGAAAAAAGAAACCCCTTATTTTTTCTAGTGACACCAGAAAACTGTTTCGCTCTCTTCTTTCCCTCAAATCCTTCTTTATTAAATCTAGGAAAGAAAGACCTCCTAGGGGGTTGACTAGCAGAGGGAAAGCCTTTTTTCTTGTCGGAGGCCTTTTCTAGAAGGTCGTCAAGGACGGGGCCAAACAAAAACTCCGCCTGACACGGGATAGCACAAAGCTTTGCCTTAGAGGAAGCGACCCCATTCCAGCCCTTTAACCAGACAGCCATACGGGCAGAGTTAGATAAGGCAGAAGCTCTAACAGAAAATCATAAGGAGTCCGCAGAGGCATCAGCCAAGAAATCTAGGGCGTTGTTTATAATGGGGAAGGAGGTAAGCAACTGTTCCCTAGGGGTACCTCCTTTAATGAGGGCCTCTAACTCCCCCATCCACACCTTTAATCACCTAGCAACAGATGTAGCAGCAATGGCAGGTTTAAAAGCTGCTGCAGAGGCCTCCCAGTTTTTCTTTAAATAAACCTCTGCCCTTCTGTCCATTGGGTCCTTAAGGGAACCCATATCTTCAAAGGGGAGTACATTCTTCCTGGACACCTTAGCCACAGGAGCATCTAGCTTTGGGACCCTATCCCAAGGGGCGGAGACTTCTTTATCAAACAGATATTTCTGTTTAACAGAGGAAGGAACAAAAAACTTCCTATTGGGTCTTTTCCATTCTCTGGCCATTACTGCCTGAATGTTCTTATGTATATCAAACACTTTCCTCTTTCTAGGACCTTAAACAGAGTCCTGCACTGATTGCTGAGGTGTTTGATCATCCAACCCAATAGTAGCTCTAACCGCCCTGACTCCTGACTAGGGAGTTAGTGTCCTCCTCAGCATGAAACAGCCGTCTCCCTGCGGCCTTGTCCTCAAAAGAATCGTCAGATGACAAACACTCTCCTTCTTCCTCCAAACCAGAAAGTATATCGCTGGTACTAGAGGGGAAATCTTTAGATGCAGCAGCAGAAGTACTGGGGCGGCTTTTGATCAATCCGCTGACTCTCTGACCTCATCCTGGATCATCTGTTTAATTCTGCCCATCAAAGACGGAGCTTCCTCTTCCATTAACTTGCTGACACATCCTTGACAAAGGGGTTTAGCCCATGCAGAGGGTAGCTTCTTTTTACAGACAGCACATCCTCTTTCTTTAGCTCTGGAGGTCTTTCTGGAAGACCCCATAGACACTGATGTATCATTGGTGGTCTCAGTGCTCTCAGCGCGCTGAACCTGCTCCATTGCACCACCAGCCAGAATGGGAAACTGCCAGTTCTTCAGTCATCTTGGCAGTGAGCTGGCTGGGCTTTTTCTCCTTGGCGAGCAATGCCGGCTCCCTCCCCTTCCAGTCCGCAGCGTCAGCTTCCTCCCACCGCTTGAATCCGGAAGTAGATGCAGACACCGGCGTCCAAACACGGTCGCAGAGGTTCACATGAGTCCCAGAGAGGTAAAAACGCCCCCAGGCCCGGGAAGGGGAGCGGAAGGTGAGGGACAGAGACTGGAGCCCAGACTTTTGCAGCGGCTCCCCATGGAGACTTACGCCGCAGCGGGGTAACCCTCCTCACCGCATCAATTGCCAGGGCGCCCGCAGCTCTAGAACAACTGTAAACAGCAGATTTGATTCTCTCCTGCATCTTAAGACAGGAAACAGAACTGGAGGTAGAGTGGAGGATCCCTCTTTTAAAAGGCAGTTCTGGTTCCTGTTTCCTGTCCGGAGGAGGAGGCGGACTCTCCAGGGGTGCCGTCATAGGCAAAAGAGAAAAATCATGCTTCCACACAGAGCGCGTTTACCGCAGAGAACTCATTCGTCTGAAACTGGCCTCACTTAAGGGGCTGTCTGGTTTCAGGAGGAAACTGACAACACAGGACCAGGTAAAGCTACATGCACACGACAGAGCCATTGCAGTCACATAGCCATTTTATTTTATTTTTTTAACCAGTGGTCAGTGGCTGTCAAAAAATAGGATGTCTTATTTTTGGACGTTTTCATTGTAATCAATGGGACCATTTTTAACAGGTGCCTAGACAGTAGTGCATCTGTTTCATGGCGGTTAAAAACGGGTACAACATATGGCCTTTTTACCTCATCCACTTGCACGTGTAGAGTAGGCTTGTTGCAGGTATCGAAATTTCGATACCCAATCGATACTTTTGTCCCGTATCGATATGATACGGGGATTTTCGATTTTTTCAATACTGGCCTGTGCTGCTACGCAGTCTAGCATCTCTGAACATGAGCGCGCTTATGTTCTCTCAGCAGCACAAGGGAGAAGGAAGCGGTCTCTCCCCCCTGTGCTGCTGCTGCCACCAATGACGAGAGGGGCGGGCGCACTGCGCCACCAATGATAGGACTTTTCCTGGGTCCAGACTTTAAGTAGCAGGCTACACAGAGCGGCACCCAGAGATGTCCCAGCACTTATTAGACAGTAATGGGGCACAGCGGGCGAACGGAGCGGCGCCCAGGAATAATAGTAAGTGCTGGGACATCTCTGGGCACCGCTCTGTGTAGCCTGCTAACTTAAAGTCTGGACCCATATAAGGTGGTCTTTAACACACAATACAGGAGGCAGGTGCCGGCAGCAGAATCGCATAGCCGGCACCCTGCCTCTGACAGGGAGCTGCGATCAGCGGCAGTTAGTATCTAGTATACTGCTGCCAGTACCCGCCTCCTGTATTAAGGGTTAATTATCATTGGTGGCGCAGTGCCACATCTCAGACTTTGAAGGCATATTGATAGGAGATGGGTATAACCCTTTAAGAGAATTAGCTGAGCATCGCCCCCTCTATCCGAAACTGCCCTCAGCAAGGTGACCTGACATGTATCTAAAAAGTAAAAAAAAAATAATCACATCATGGCCTCACTCTCCGCTGTTCTACAGCTCCGCATCGATAAGACAAGGCTTCTTATCCTTGTATAAGATGTAAATGAAGAAACACATTTTCAAGATAAGGAGAAATCAACAATTTTACTTTCAAGCCCCATGTGGTTCACAGCTTACACGGGCTTCGTATGCTCAGGCATGTCACATTTAGTCAATGTCAACTACTCTCATTATCAAAGTAAAAACCATAACTTACTAAAATAAAAGAATAAAAATACACAAAAAAATACTCCACGCCATTCATATGGATGATGAGTGTCGGTTCGCGCTCCTGTAACTGTTAACAGGATGCCTGAACAATAAGAGAGGAAACTTAAAAGGAAAAATCAACCCTCCCCCACCTCCGAATCTGCAGCCATCAGTAATGTATTCAGTTTTATAATGGCCTGTGTCTCCTGTAACCAAAGGCCAATCTAGGCTTTAAAGTCGACCTGTCAACTCTCCTGACTTGCCTGATACTTGTATTCCCCATCAGATAATCCTGGCACATCGTTGAACTCTGCATTGTGCTACTACTCTGTTATTCCTCCTGGAACTGTATGAGTAAACGGATTTATCCTTTCAATTAGGCACATGGCTACTCCGTCTGACACTGTCCAGTGTTTATAGCGCAAGAGGGAGTACAATAGACCTGATTGACAAGGGAAATGGTAATGCCCAGTTGTCAACATTTTCATATCCAGGAGGAATAATAGAGGACTGGGATGACGCAGCATTCTAATTAAATGTGCTCCAGATTTGGGATTACAAGTACTTACATAGACATGTCAGGACCCAGTCCTCTTATACTTGTCTACAGTCACATGATTTGGATTAAAAAGTATCCATGAGGAGCCATGTCCATGGATTCCATGTTCCGCGTAGGAGGCTCCCGTTAAATAACACGATTCTTATGTAACAGGTTTACATGCTATATACCTAACTACTATCGCTCGCACAGCTTCAGTACCACACAATACACACTCTTCTGGGTCACATCACAATCTGTATCACTATAGGGCGGTTGCTGACGTCCCCGATCTTGCAGTGCTCAGCGGCCGGCTTTCACTCGCTGCGATCCTTGGGTTCGCGGTATTTATACTGGATGTAATCAAAGATGTCTTTCTCGCTGTCTACAGGAAGAGGTTCACCTGCCATTCCTGAGAGGAGAAATAAAAGGAGGATATTAGCTTCTACTTCTTTAGGAAACTCCTTCCAAAAAGTCCATAATTACATTGTAATTGCCACCGTGGTGAACGTCACCTAAACACACGGTGTGGCATAAAATGGTACTGAAATCCATGGAAGGTTAGGGTAGTCCTCATGCATTTCTGAGTGCCCTGGTTTAGTGGTCACTATAGGCTGCAGAAGGGGGACCTCTATGAACAAGCTACTGCCGGCCCATACACATGTCCACCCCTGCAGAAGTACATGTTATCTCAATGGATCCATAAGTATGGCTACTTTCACACTAGCGTTTTTCTTTTCCGGCATAGAGTTCCGTCACAGGGGCTCTATACCGGAAAAGAACTGATCAGGCATATCCCCATGCATTCTGAATGGAGAGTAATCCGTTCAGTTTGCATCAGGATGTCTTCAGTTCAGTCATTTTAACCGATCAGGACAGAGATAAAACCGCAGCATGCTACGGTTTTATCTCCGGCGAAAAAAAACTGAAGACTTGCCTGAATGCCGGATCCGTCCTTCCGGTCTTGCCTGATGACACCGGAAAAACGGATCCGGTATTGCAATGCATTTTTCTAGTCAGAAAAAAATGACATGCGTTTGCATACAGTTTGTCTGATCAGGCAGGCAGTTCAGGCAACGGAACTGCCTGTCGGAATCAAACAACGCAAGTGTGAAAGTACCCTAAGACAGCATTACTCACTAAGACTTCTTAGTTGGTCCAAAAGGTGGCGGTGCCAGCAGTGTTGGGCCCTAGCCTGCTGGGCTCCAGGTAGCCAAAAAGATGACCTCGGCACTCAATGTTACTTCAGTGTTTATTCACCAATCACGCATGAAGTAACACTGAAGACATTGAGTGCCGTGGCCATCTCTTCATCTTTTTGTCATCTCAATAGGAGATAAGCAGCTGACAGTGAACTGTGGCACCACTTATCTCACAGGAGGGGGGGGGCCTTAGGGGTCTATTGTTAAGTCCACATAGAAGTTATATCCACTGAGAAAAATATTAAAAGGGATTCTGTCACCAAGTTTTGGGCTATAGAGCTGCGGACATTCACGGATAGATCGCCGCTAGCATGTCCGCAATATATCTGTCCTATAGGGCTGTGTGGTTTTAATTTCTTTAAAAAAGGATTTTATAGATATGTAAATTAGTCTTGTATGTGTCAAAGGGGCTGTACTAACCTTCCTGGAGCCCAGCCGTGCCCAGACACGTCAGCCTGTGAAGGAGCCCAGCACCGCCTATGTCCTCCGAATCTCCTCCTTTCATCAACTATAGATTGCCGTAATCTCGCGATGCACGAGCTTGCGCATGCACAGTTCTTTCCCTGAGGCTGATGCCAGCACAGGGAAGGAACACTATACCGGCACTGCGCATCGCGAGATTACGGCAATCTATAGTTGATGAAAGGAGGAGATTCGGAGGACATAGGCGGTGCTGGGCTCCTTCACAGGCTGACGTGTCTGGGCACGGCTGGGCTCCAGGAAGGTTAGTACAGCCCCTTGGACACATACAAGACTCATTTACATATCTATAAAATCCATTTTTTAAAGAAATTAAGACCACACAGCCCTTTAGGACACATATATTGCGGACATGCTGGTGGCGATCTAGCAGTGCATGTCCGCATCTCTATAGCCCAAAACTTGGTGACAGAATCCCTTTAAGTGGCAAAAATCTCCCCTATTTGATTGTAAAGGAAGGCACGGAGGCCATAATGCCTGACCCAGTCCCAATAGACAACCTTGGTCTGAGGTTAGCAGGGTCCGTCCAAGGATAAAGTCCCCTGACCGTGGTCATTCAGGCTGATGTGTCTCCAGTTTACAGTGTGTACACAATGTAGACAGGAATCATAAATGTTCACAAGCAAAAGGTAACAGTGCTGACCTGTGACGCCCAGCGGGCGCAGGGTGTATTCGTTCAAGGTGAAGCCTTTCTCCAGGGCGTGTGTACGCATGTTCTTGTTGAATATATCACTGCCGGTGAAATACAGCACTCCGCAATAGTACTGATCCTTAGGAATTAACCTGATACAATGAAGTACACGTTACTTCTACCCGTTAGCAGCACATGCTTAGTCTTACAGGGGTATTTCTATCACATCGAAATACCTGTC